>NW_027453839.1:302500-605000 GCF_040206685.1 Ascaphus truei | reverse complement strand
CCTCGAGGACTGGAGTTGTGCCGGCCTGCTCTAGTACATAAAACATATACACAAACTCACCCAACGCGGGGAACAACAAACAACCTTAAGTCCTACGTGTGGGGACATCTGTCTTGAATATTTACCCTCATCCACATTCCCAAATTTGTGCCACTGTCCTTGGTAGTATGGGCAGCACTGGTTTGCTCTCCATGAGCCAGCATTTTCAAAGTTTCTTCCTTTGCTTCCCTCCGGATCACCCATTAACGACTTTGAATATGTAATGTGTCCACTTTGGCTTTCTGATAACTCTGGAGCCAAAGCCGGGTTCCCACTTGTATATCCCTCAGTCACCATTCACCACCATGGAGGAAGAATATTGCCGGCTAATCCCAGGGCGGATAGTATTCAGGTCCAATCAGTGAGTGAAGGCTCGCCTGCATCGGACCAATCCTTAGTGACGGCGGGTTACAAGACTTCCAGTACAGCCCACAGGGGCATGCTTAAGTTTAGCGGGGCATTTGAATGGACCAATGGGAATCACAACAACAGGGCACATTCCCGGCAATGGTTCCCTATGTCCGCTCAAAAGCCCCTGAAGGTTTAGGCGACTCAGTGTCTGGACCAAACACTGGTACCCCTGCGGGGAGCCACTTTTCCCACACCTGAGTCCAGAGCCCTGCCACGCTCGATAATATTTCAGGCCACTCGCCTTATCTTGCCCAAGATCTCTTGTGTTTAGATTGGATACTGATATACCAATTATCCGCACATTTAACATATTTAACATTGGTTAACTCCTGGTTCCAAAAGTGCTGAATCCAGGCTACAACATAAAACATCAGACCAATGTAGTCACAGTATACAGATATGTGACTACAGACGGGCCCCGCTAATACGGCAAGTTCTGCTCTACGGACCCTATGCGGGCATAGGATCTGCTAGCAAAGTGAGAAAGCTTGGATCCATACAGACTTTATCCGGTACAGCAGGAAGCAAGGTGAGCAGTAAACCTGATTTAGAAACAGAAGTCTTGTATTTAGAACTGGGTATTTCAAGCACAGAGGAAGGATCGGGAGAACATGAACTTGACTGAGGAGTGGAAGTCCCAGAGTCAGAGGCTTCATGCGATACTGTTGGGGAGACAGTATCAGATATCTCTATTTCAAACACAGGGTCCTTGAAAGCAGTAGATACATTAGGTACTAGCGAAACCTCACTGGAAGGTAAGCCTGAGTTTGCAGCTGAAGTAGAGCGATCTGTAGTAGGTACCCCAAATATTGTGGAAAAATCAGAAAAGTGTAACTTGGTTTTGAACCCTGGGTCCTTTGAATCTGTAGGATAAACAGGCACTACAGAAGATTCCAAGAGAGATAACCCTTAGTTGGTTGTAGCAGCCATGTAGTCTGTAGCGGATACCTCAAATACTGTGGGAAAAACAGCGAGAGAGTATTATCTGAGGAGTCGGAATGCCAGACTCTAAGGCTAAGCGTGGAGTAATAGGGAAGTTAGGAAGAAAAAAGTGTTCTCAGCAGTGAGGAGCTTAAAGTCATTCTTGGTTATCACAGAAGCTGCGGGAAAATCAGTGGAGAAACAGTTTGTTCCTGAACCAAAGGATTGAACAGCAACAGTGGTTATACTAAGTACAGCACCGGAGTCAGAGGAAGGTATACTGGACACTGCCGAGAGTACTTGAGGAGTCAGACTGGGTGTTTCCATGGGGTCCAAGGACATTGTGCTTGTCTCTGAAATGGGTGGTTGGGAAATAGCAGAAACCGGACCGAACACTTCAATTACATTCTAAGAGAAAGAACTATGCTCGGCACTGAGGAAGTGTGAGAGCCGAGTATAAGAAGGCCAGTGAGAGAGGTGTGAGGGCATTCCTCCAATGAGAGAGCACCAAGGCAGGGCGACACTAATTGCCAGCACAGGTGGATGTGAGTGCAGGTTGTCTGGAAACAGCACAGTTCTGTAAGGAAAGGGTTTCCACCAAACCCAGGAACGGATTCCTTACACCTATGCCGCCTGCCCTAACCCCGGCCTGGATATATATTGTTAACCCTGACTTCTCTAATCCTGACCCGGCTACGTTTGACCACGGAATTCGCACTCCGGACCCGTCTTTGTGGTCTAAGGTTGGTGTATAACCATCCCCACCTCAGCCCTGCAGTCCAGTCCTGGTTTGTGGCGAGCACAAACCTGACAGTCTACTACTTTGCATAATACACTTGTATGTTTCCCTGAAGATCCTGGCAGACTTACATGGTCACTCTACCTTATAATTTCAATGCTATTTTTTCTGGTGTCCTTTGCAAGAATTGTGGCACTTTCAGAGAGAGGTATGGGGGTCTGAATACCAGAATCCTTGTCTAAATGAAATAATATCTGGAGGCTGAAAAAAAAGAGGAGCTCTGAAGAAGTAAACGTGGAAGCAGACTTGTGAGAGACGAAATGTGACCACTAAGTTTAGAGTTGTGTATCTGAGGCCCTGAATTTTGTCAGCCTCCAGATTGTGCTACTAGCTAAAATTGTGCTACTGGCTAGAGCCACAAACAAGTGATCTAAACATCCTGGCCTTAGAGCCAGGATTTACAAGCATAAAGGCCCTTCTCAAAGTCAAACACAATGTCCATAAAAAGCTTTGTCACATTGGACCTTCTATAGGAGAATCTCAACTCTCTAAACATTGAATAAAAGTCTGAGGCAAGAAGACTTCCATTTTACCCAACCAACAGTGGTGTGAATATGTATGGTATCCTTTGTGTGGTTATTAGACACTTTGGGGCCTATTCACTAAACTTTGATAAGTTCAGTGCATTGCTGAACGAGTTTGCATTTTTGTTTGAGCCTATAGATGTAAGGCTGCCTGTCTATATGCCAGGGGTCCCAAACGCGCACCAAGATGCCTGTCAAGCATTTGTGGGTGGCCGTGACTAGCCATTTCATAGATCAGGGGTCGCAAACACGTTGATCGTGAGCTACGGGTAGCTTGCCGGCTGCCAGTGAGTAGCTTGCCGCAGTGCCGCCAACAGCTGTTGTGCTTCTTGCTCTTTCCTTCTGCTCCGGACGTCGGGCACAACTTCCGCATCTGTGACACTGGAGGCCACCCCCAAGGTAATTGTATGTTTGTATGTTAACTGGTTGCTGCCTGCTACTCTCCTGGACTCTCAAGTGTGCGCCTTGGACACAAAAAGGTTGGGACCACATGTGTAGTGAAAAATAGGGTAAATGCTGCACACCATAAAATGAGGGGGAAAAATCTGATACTAATATCTGTGGTCCTGGTTCCACAGACTGCCTGCCAATAATCCAGAATGAATCAAAACTAATGTAGCTGAAACATAGCACTATGGATTTTCATCAAGCTAAATGTATTGTGCCAAAACTAAACACATTGTTTCTGCCTCTAACTGGCCTTTCACTTGATAAAAGCCAGTTCGAGGCAGAAACATTGTGTTTCCTTTTGGCACAATAAATGTTACTTGATGAAAATCTGTAATGCTCTGATTCATCTACATTAGTTTGGACCCCAAGTGTAGGACATTCAAGTACCAGCAAACGTGGCAGGCACCAGAATGTGTCATATGGCCTGTCACAAGAGACCAGAACTTATCACTGTGACCAGACAGGACAAAGCAGTTCAATAAATGTTTATATTCCAGCCAGAGCCAGCAACCTCAAAACAAAAAACATAATTGAGCTATTCTCACTAAAACAGGGGCATACGGAAGGGATCTGAGCTGGCTAGGTGCTGAGCACCACATTGAAGGCTTACCCGGGACTTGCTTCCACTCTCTGTTGAGGCAAATATCGTCTAGACTTCTCTGGTACAATTTGCAGCAGAGACCTTTCAAAAGTAATGCTTAATAGTCCTGCTCTCCACTTCTTCTCTGTCAAGATACAGTTCATAGTACAAAAGTTCTTTTGAATGTCCCACTGGGTTAGACTTCCAGGCCCATGTCTGGGTGTCTCCAGCACAGTCTTGGAGCTCACCGCTTAGTTCACTTCGACGGCAAGATCAGAGTGAACTATGGAATGCTGATTGGGTTCCCCTTTCATAGATTCCCTGCTTCCATAGGAAATCATGGTAGAATTGCAGGTGACCAATCAGTAGGTGAGGGTTCATCTGTAATTGGCCAATCAGATGAGGTGGGGCTAAGAGATGTAAGGGCCTGTGGAGGGAAATACAAACGAGTCAATGGGAGCAGCACCTATCAGGGTGGACTCGGCAATGGCTTCCCCCAGCTGGCTGGAATGATTTTACCCCCTTGGCTGGCACCACTCTGGCTGGGGAGGTAAAAAAATGCTCCACTTTTATGGTGGATGCCCCCCCCCCCCCAGTCAGATGTCCGCCAATTGCCACTCTCCTTTCTTTCTACACTTCACCTGCTCCTCCAGTCACAGCAGCAGCCATTTTCCCCAAACATGTGGTCTGCACAAAGGGTTTCTCATCCCCACATGCCCAGACTTTGGATATGCTTAACTGTTGCATAAAGTAAAGAAAAAAAAACATTTCTACACTTGCAGTTGAATAAAGAGTATATTTTACATAGGATGCATAGGCTACCGGGCTTTTAAATACAGGGTAGCTAACGTGTCTGATGGTTAGATGAGCTCCAGGTAAGGACGAGCCCCAGGTATTAACCTTTATTATACTTGTGTGTGTGTATTATAGTACAGTATATGTAAGTGATACAATGCTAGGTAAAAAAACATCTCTAAATCCTCTCATTGAAGCCTTTGCTGTGTGTATTATAATATATGCAAGTGATACAATGCTAGGTAAAAACTGTCTTTGAATCCTGTTTCATCCTACCCTTAATTAAATTAAGCATTGAAACCTAGACAGGGAACACCCTGTGTAGAAAACCTTCTGTTTGAATGTGCCTCAGATGTGCTAATTAAGCAGACAAAAGTTTAAAAGGAAGTTCAGAAGAAGTGGACACCCCCAACTGGCCCTGATTCCTGCATTTGAATTACGCTGGAAAGGAGGATGTCATCTATACCAGACTGCATCATTACTGCTGTGATGCTGCCTTTACCATTTATATTTGCTGTGTGTTCACTTCTTCTCAAATTATGCACTTCTTTTTACCAGCCTCAGTATGTCTCTAACTCCATTCATATACACTACCGACACACTTAATCCGAGCAGGGCTAGTTCCGCAAGCCGGGGGATGCCCCGGCTTGCTAGCCCCACTCCCTCGGCGTGCCGCGCGTCACCGATGCGCGGTCACGCGTCATTGGGTGCCAGCGCCCCCTGCACGCGCGTCCAGGGCTCCCCGAGGGAGCCCTGGTGTCCCGCGATGTGGGGGACGGCGGCAGGGGGTTCCGGGGGACCCGGCAGCGGGAGGGAGAGCGCCCCGATCGGAGGGCGCTCTTCCGCTGCTTCGGCGCGCGCCCGGCATTCTCCGGCTACGCGCCAGGTTACTGCTGCGGCCGAGAACGGGCAAATGCTCGAATAAACTCTGCCGCAGCAGTATCTCCATCTCTCCTTCCTTTACCACTTCTCTGTTCACATGAACTCCTTTCTTACCTGCGTCCTCTGACACCACACAGCTATATCCCCTGCACTAAAAAACACCCCTACAAATCATCCTCACACATTCTCTTTCTATCCATGCTTCTCCTCCTTGCTTCTGGGGATATCTCTCCCAATCCTGGTCCCTGCCTTATTCCTACATGCTCTCGTCCTCGCAATCCAATTACAACCTCTACTCCTTCTGGTGTGAACCCCTCCAACCTCATACCCATCCCCTGCCACCCTCCCTCCTCTCTCCCTTTCTCCTGTGCCCTTTGGAATGCTTGCTCCCTTACTAACAAGTGCCTTTCTGTACATGACTTTTTTCTCTCTCACTCTGCTCCTATTTGCTATAACTGAGACCTGGCTCACTCAGTCTGACTCTGCTCTGGAAGCTGCGCTCTCCTATGGTGGCCTTTCTTTCTCCCACACTCCGTGTCCTGACGGCAGGGGTGGAGGCGTGGGACTCCTGCTCTCTCTCTGCCGTTACCGAACCCTTCCTATTCCTCCATCTCTTGCTTTTTCCTCCTTTGAGGCTCACACTGTCCAGATCTTCTCTCCATGTCCATGTAGCGGTCATTTATCGCCCACCTACCTCTACTCACCCCCCTTCTGCCTTTCTCACTTTGAATCCTGGCTCTCTTTCTCTCCTCAGACTCCCCTGTTCTTCTCCTTGGGGACTTCAATTTTCATATTGATGGCCCCTCTCTCCCTTGGACATCCCACTTTCTCTCTCTAACCTCTTCTTTTGGCCTTCAACAGTGGTCTGCAGCCAGCACCCACAAGGATGGCCATTACTTAGACCTGGTTTTCACTAAAAACTTCTCTCCGATTTCTCCATTTCCTCTTTTCCTCTCTCTGACCATCACCTCATCTCATTCTATCTCGCTTCTCCCTTTCTCCACCTCCATCTAACCCCCGGTTCTGCAGAAACCTGCGCTCTATTCACTTTCCTGACTTTGAATCAACGTTACGCTCCTCTCTCAGCTCTGTTACAGACCCTGACAACCTGGTCAGGAACTACAACTCTGCCTTGTCCTCCTCTCTTGCTCTACTTGCCCCGCTTTCTCTCTGCCGCCCTCGCCCTTCTAACCATAGGCCCTGGCTAAATTCCCACATGCTGTGTTCCTCCACTCGTTCCTCTGAACGCCTCTGGATGAAATCTCATACTCTCGCAGACTTCCTTCACTACAAATTTATGCTATCCTGTTTCAACTCTGCCCTCTCGCAAGCTAAACATGTCTACTTTTCTTAACTAATCAAAATGCACAAGTCTAACCCACGCCGACTGTTCTCTGTCTTTGATGCTCTACTCAAACCACCCTCAGCTGCCTCTCCTTCCTCCATCTCTGCTCAGGACTTTGCTGACTATTTTAAGGAAAAGGTAGAATCCATATGTCAGAACATCCCCTCTGTTACTTCCTCCCATCTTACACCTCTTTCTAACTCTCCTCCTGCCTTCCTTGACTCTTTTTCCACTGTCTCAGAGGAGGATGTGTCGCTGTTGATCGCCTCTTCTCCCTCTACCACTTGCTCTCTTGACCCCATTCCCTCCCATCTCCTAAAACCTCTTGGTCCTACTATAATCCCTACACCCACACACATTTTTAAATCCTCCCTCTGCTCTGGAACTTTTCCATCCTCCTTCAAACATGATACAGTTATACCATTACTCAAAACAGCGAGCTTGACCCCCACCTGTCTTTCTAACTATCGACCTGTCTAACTATCGACCTCCTGCCTTTTGCCTCTAAACTCCTTGAACATCTTGTATACACTTGCTTGCTCCATTTTCTCAACACCTATTCTCTCCTAAACCCTCTACAATCTGGCTTCCACACTGCTCACTCCACGGAAACAGCCCTCGCTAAAATAGCTGATGACCTCCATGTCCATGCTGCGAAAGACAGAGGTCATTACACTCTGCTCATATTACTCGACCTCTGCAGCATTTGACACCGTGGACCACCATCTTCTCCTTCACATTCTCCATACTCTTGGTATTCGTAACAAAGTTCTATTCTGGATCTCATCCTACCTCTCCCATCGTACTTTCAGTGTCTCTTCTGGTAACACCTCCTCCTCCTCTATTGATCTCTCTGTGAGGGTATTCCAGAGCTCGGTACTGGGACCTCTTCTCTTTTCTCTGTACACACTCTCTCTAGGTGACTTAATAACATATTTTGGGTTTAAATATGACCTCTATGCTGACAACACACACATGTACTTTTCAACACCCGACCTTACACCTGCTGTACAAACCAAAGTTGCTGAACGTCTCTCTGCTATATCATCCTGGATGGCCCTCTGCCGCCATAAACTCAACATGGCAAAAACCGAACTCCTCATACTTCCTCCCAAACCTGGCCCTACTACCTCCTTCCACATTACTGTTGGAACTATGATCATTCACCCAGTAGCCCAAGCACGCTGCCTAGGAGTCACACTCGACTCCTCCCTCACATTCACCCCTCACATTCAAAACATATCTAAAACTTGTTGCTTTTTCCTCCGCAATATAACAAAGATATGCCCTTTCCTCTGTTGCTCGACTGCTAAAACACTGACTCAGGCCCTCATTCTCTCCCGTCTTGATTACTGTAACCTCCTGCTTTCTGCCCTTCCTGCCTCTCACCTGTCTCCACTACAATCTATCCTAAACGCTGCTGCCAGAATCACTCTACTCTTTTCTAGATCTGTCTCAGAATCTCCCCTCATGAAATTGCTCTCCTGGCTTCCGATCAAATCCCACATCTCACACTCCATTCTCCTCCTCACTTGTAAAGCTTTACACTCTTCTGCCCCTCCTTACATCTCAGCCCTAATTTCTCGTTATGCACCATCCAGACTTGCGTTCTTCTCAAGGATGTCTTCTTTCTATCCCCTTTGTATCTAAAGCCCTCTCCCGCCTTAAACCTTTTTCACTGACTGCTCCACACCTCTGGAATGCCCTTCCCCCTCAATACCCAACAAGCACCCTCTCTATCCACTTTAAGACCCACCTTAAGACACACTTGCTTAAAGAAGTGTATGAATAGCACTGTGGATATTACTGGACACATGTTACATAAAGCTTTGCCCCCTGCAGACACACTTACCAGAATTCCATCCTACTGTCTCTGTACGTTCTCCCTACCTACCAATTAGACTGTTAGCTCCTCGGAGCAGGGACTCCTCTTCCTTAATGTTACTTTCATACCTGTAGCACTTATTCCCATGACCTGTTATTTATATTATCTGTTATTTATTTGATTACCACATGTATTGCTACTGTGAAGCGCTATGTACATTAATGGTGTTATATAAATAAAGACATACTGCTGCGGCCAAGTTTATTCGAGCATTTGCCCGTTCTTGGCCGCAGCAGTATCCTGGCGCACGCCGCAGGGTGACGGGCGCGCGCCGAAGCAGCGGAAGAGCGCCCTCCGATCGGGGCGCTCTCCCTACCGCTGCCGGGTCCGCCGGGTCCCCCGGAACCCCCTGCCGCCGTCCATCGGTGATGCGCGGCACGCTGAGGGAGTGCGGCTCGCAAGCCGGGACATTTCCCGGCTTGCGGAATGAGCCGCACTCGGATAAACTTTGTCGGCAGTGTACAATACAATACTTGTTCCTGGGTACCTTTCTGTCACACCTCCCCCTCTAACCCAAGAGTTCATGGGAAAGACCCATCCTGGGATGACCCCCCCACCCAATATTAAGGCCAGCTGGGGCTCCAGAGTCATCCTCTGCAGTATACCTGGAAGTCCAAGTCCTCTGGGGTTTTGGTACCAGGCTTGGGACCGTGCTAGGACCCTATGGCACCCACAATCTACTGGTGGGCCTGGGTGAACCCCTGGTTTATCCATGTACGCAGACTCTTGGGATCAGCATGGGCAGCATGGGAGTTGATCCTGGTAGGGTTCAGGATTTATCTCCTACTGATTTGAGACAATCTCCCCTGGTATAGAGCAGGGTGTTACAGTTGTGATTGGGGCCGCTGGAAGGTCCTTTGGAACATACAGAAATAATTTCCCAAATCAGAACCGAGCAGCATATCAGTATTGAGACGGGGCAGCACACCTACCTTGCAGATCCCATTGCCAACGGCCCAGTCCAGGTACTACTGGGCAGTACCACACACAAATGTACCTGGGCACAGGATGAGAGATTTGACTGGGCCCCCACCCCCATGTAAGTAGCCTTACAAGAACCCCCATCCTTTTCAGACATTGCAAGCCCCCTTTACTGTTCCGCCCTTTCATACCTCTTTGTGGGCCCCCTCCTCTCCCCATGTATTTCTCTTCCCCAGTCTTTCTCTCTTCACTCACTCTCCCCCTCCACTATCATTAAATTAACCCCCTCTACCTCAATCCCCTGTACACACTCAAAATACAATACCCCCCACAATACTTTGCCACACCCAAAGTACAATACAACCCACCCCCAAAAAACATACCCCCCACACACACTACAATACAATACCCCTCCTCACACACCCAAAATACAATACCACCCCTCCACACATCCAAAGGCAGTGCTGGCTGCAAGTTGGAAACTGACAGACTGGTTTAAATGTTGTGCTTCAGGAAGGCAGACAGCCTCATCTTGGGGTGTCTTTGGCACAGCCTTGCTTAAGACTTATTAGTACCTCTGTGATGTGGCAAGGGTAACCAGGCTATATAATAAAGTCTAAGCCCTCTGGTTGCCCTTGGGTCCCTGGCAGCTACCTATCCTTGTATGCCAGGGGCCAGGTATCTTTGCATGAAAGTTAAATTGACCCCTGCTTTTCACTTTCCATGTTCCCTTTACCCCAGACTCATGACACTTTCTGTGTGTAAGTTTTAGGTAGGATATTTGGGTAAGAATGCAATTATTTTGTTTGTAGGAATTTGGGGAGACCGGAGCTACCAGTAGTACCTTTATTCTACCCGTGAGCAGGCATGATTTGCCTGTACACGTGCAAAATTACATCTGGGCTGCCCCGTGTGCCCCAGACTCCAGGTTTTCGAGCCCTGATATCTCACTCCTATATCCCTTACAGCCATGTGTCTCCCCATGTATTACAATATGTTTTATGTTTAATACATGTATTTTAAGGCTCGGTGCAGTCAGACAGGGCAGCTGCTTAAGGTGCCAGCAAGTCTGCATAATGTCTGTAGTTCAAAGAGGAGACAGGATGTTGAGAGGTGTGGTGGTGCTAAGTGGACGGGGCAGGGCGGAGTACTGAGTCTGGAGAACAGAGACAAACTGTGGGGAGGATCCTCTGGCCTGCCAGACTTAATGGAGCCTACTCAGTAGGTGGCAATGGGTTGACTGGGGCAAGTGGAAGTATGTTGGTGCGTTTCCCATTGGCCAATTCATATGTCCTGTCCCCCACATCCCGAACTGGCATGGCATGCACCCTCCTCTGATATCAGCCAAGAGATGAGCCCCTGTTTCTATTTTCTAGTGGAATAGGGTTTCCACGCTCTGATTGGTCGCTCCTCTTAACACATGCTAAGTATAGCTTAGCAGAGTGTATGTAAGGAGATGACCAAGCCAGAGAACCAGACCATCCAGTGACTTGTGTCGATGAAGGTAAGGTGGGCTTTTCAAAGTTACTCTTTTTGAAAAAGCAGAGGAACCGGGGGTATATTCCAGTCAGGGTAAGCCCACTCCAAGCGGGTGCCCAGCACTTAGGAAAGTGTACATTACCCCCCAGACCTCCATTAAGTGTGCTTTTGTTGTCTGTCTATTGTGTATATCTTCTTGTTGTACGCAGGTTTTCCAAAATAAACTCCATTTTGTTTCTACTACTCAGTTTTGCCTAATGTATGATCAATGAACAAATATAAAAGGTGTTACAAGTACCTGGTCTCCCATGACAACCTCTCCACGCTAGCCTGAGCGAAGTCTCTAGAGCTGAGATCGGCTGCCCTTTTTACAGATTCCCAGCCTCCATAGGAAATCATGGAGAACAGGGCAGAACTGATCACAGCTCAGATACCGTGAGTTGGGCCAATCACAGCACGATGGGCAATCTGGGCGGCGAGTATGATGGGGAGGCTGAGGTAAGGAGGGTGGAATTATAAACCAAAAATGAGAACCGCTCTTACCTGCCAATGTTCTCAATGCTGACCCGATATCTCTTTATATGCCTCTCTGTGTGGGCAGACTGGCACCCAGATAGGAGGTCGACCAATCCCCACTCTTTTGTCATTAACACATTACTCAAAAACAGCAAGCTTGACCCTACCTGTCTTTCTAACTATCGACCTGTCTCCCTCATGCCTTTTGCCTCAAAACTCCTTGAACGTCTTGTACTCTCTCGCTTGCTCCATTTTCTCAACACCTATTCTCTCCTAGACCCTCTACAATCTGGCTTCCTCACTGCTCACTCCACGGAAACAGCCCTCACTAAAATAACTGACGACCTCCATGCTGCCAAAGACAGAGGTCATTACACTCTGCTCATATTACTCGACCTCTCTGCAGCATTTGACACAGTGGACCACCCTCTCCTCCTCCACATTCTCCATACTCTTGGTATTCGGAACAAAGCTCTATCCTGGATCTCATCCTACCTCTCCCATCATACTTTCAGTGTCTCTTCTGCTAACACTTCCTCCTCCTCTATTGATCTCTCTGTGGGGGTACCCCAGGGCTCTGTACTGGGACCTCTTCTCTTTTCTCTGTACACACTCTCTCTAGGTGACCTAATAACATATTTTGGTTTTAATTATCACCTCTATGCCGACGACACACAAATATACTTTTCAACACCTGACCTTACACCTACTGTACAAACCAAAGTTTCTGAATGTCTCTCTGCTATATCATCCTGGATGGCCCTCCGACGCCTTAAACTCAACATGGCTAAAACAGAGCTAATCATACTTCCTCCCAAACCTGGCCCTACTACCTCCTTCCACATTACTGTTGGAACTACAATCATTCACCCAGTAGCCCAAGCACGCTGCCCAGGGGTCACACTCGACTCCTCTCTCACATTCGCCCCTCACATTCAAAACATTTCTAAAACTTGTCGCTTTTTCCTCCGCAATATAACAAAGATACGCCCTTTCCTCTGTTGCTAGACTGCTAAAACTCTGACTCAGGCCCTCATTCTCTCCCTTCTTGATTATTGTAACCTCCTGCTGTCCGGCCTTCCTGCCTCTCACCTGTCTCCCCTACAATCCATCCTAAATGCTGCTGCCAGAATCACTACTATTTCCTAGATCTGTCTCAGCATCTCCCCTCATGAAATCCCTCTCCTGGCTTCCGATCAAATCCCACATCTCACACTCCATTCTTCTCCTCACTTTTAAAGCTTTACATTCTTCTGCCCCGCCTTACATCTCATCCCTAATTTCTCATTATGCACCATCCAGACTCTTGCGTTCTTCTCAAGGATGTCTTCTTTCTACCCCCTTGGTATCTAAAGCCCTCTCCCGCCTTAAACCTTTTTCGCTGACTGCCCCACACCTCTGGAATGCCCTTCCCCTCAGTACCCGACTAGCACCCTCTCTATCCACCTTTAAGACCCACCTTAAGACACACTTGCTTAAATAAGCATATGAATAGCACTGTGTATATTCTGAACACATGATACATAAAGCTTGGCCCCCTGCAGACGCACTTACCAGAACTCCCTCCTACTGTCCCTGTAAGTTTTACCTACCTACCAATTAGACTGTAAGCTCCTCGGGGCAGGGACTCCTCTTCCGAAATATTACTTTTATGTCTAAAGCACTTATTCCCATGATCTGTTATTTATATTATCTGTTATTTATTTGATTACCACATGTATTACTACTGTGAAGCGCTATGTGCATTAATGGCGCTATATAAATAAAGACATACAATACAACACACTCGTGGAACCAGATAAACCCAGATATGTGGATGTATTGGCTGGGTAAGTGTATTACCAGCCTAGCATTCCCAGGGAACAAAGAAACACACAATTACACAAGCACAAATACATTTCACAGAAAATACAAGTTTACACATAACATGGTGGCCACATGAGCCACAGGTAGATGGATATACAGGATTACCTTGTACACCTACCAGACTGATAGGGGCCCCGGAGTGGGCTTACCGTTAATACTCTGGTTTCTGGGACCTTACCATTATAGTGAGCACCACATTGAAGGCTTACCAAGGGTTTTCTTCCACACCCCATTGGGTTGGGATCGTCCAAACCTCTCTGGAACAATTTGCAGCAGAGGACTTTCCAATCTCCTGCTTTAAAGTCCTGCTCTCCGCTTCTCCGGCAGAGCCACAGTTCCACAACACGAATCATGTTTGAATTTCCCGCTGGCAAGGATCTCAGCCTCGTTTTCAGGTGGCACAGCATCAGAGCTCAGCGCTTTGTTCACCACCATGTTAGGATCAGAATGAACTCTGGAGCGCTAATCATTTGCCACTTATCTAGCTTTCCCTCTACCGTAGGAAAGCATGGAAGAGGGGATGGGACCAATCACCGCGTGGAGTTACTCTTGCTGAATACTTTAGAGTAAAACAAATACCTCTGGGGTTAAGAGTGAATTTAATGCCTACAATATTTAGTGACAATAAGTGATGTTGTAACACAAAAGAAAGTGCTTAGGCGCTACAAACCATAAACATAGAAATACAACCAATATAGAAACTAAATAGAACATGTAACAGTACACAATGTATGCAGGGCAGCCAGGAACACTAGCAGAACACCACCAGAGAAAGCACAAAGAACATATACAGACCAGCGCCCAAAAAGTCCAATAAGTCCCAAATAGAGTCCAAACAATTGAAGGGGGGGAGAATCCAGATGGTCCAATCACTGAAAGATCTCCAATCCGGAGGTCCGTGACATACAGTAGGGACAGAAACAAAAAGAAAATAATAGTGTAATATGTAATATTAAAATTAAACAAACAACATAGAACACATAACAAGAGACATAACACTAAACAAACAAGCTGAAAATAAAATAACTATTTATTAAAACAAACGGAGCCTGCTGCAGCGGGTCATCAGGGGGTTAAAACCCAAAACCCTACTTACAGCAGGACTGGAATAACACGCATGTGTGACCAAGTAAGGCAGACGCCGGCAGCAGTAAGGGTCCTTGCTAGCTCCCCGATGTGTGGTATATGTCCCGTTTTCCTCTGACTTCGGAGCACTCTCCAAGATGGATGCCGAGGAAGGGAAATCCACACCCACCTGCACACATGCAAAACAGCCTCTCTCGCGATGTCTCAATGATGCTGTTCCCTGCTTTACTTGACAGACACGTTCTCACAACCGGTACTTCTCCAAGGCGCCGTGACCTCTGACCCTATGCGTTTCGTGACTGACGTCACTTCCTCAGGGGATTATCCTTACTTACTTACTGCTGCCGGCGTCTGCCTTACTTGGTTATTCCAGTCCTGCTGTAAGTAGGGTTTTGGGTTTTAACCCCCTGATGACCCGCTGCAGCAGGCTCCGTTTGTTTTAATAAATAGTTATTTTATTTTCAGCTTGTTTGTTTATTGTTATGTCTCTTGTTATGTGTTCTATGTTGTTTGTTTAATTTTAATATTACGTATTACACTATTATTTTCTTTTTGTTTCTGTCCCTATGTCACGGACCCCCGGATTGGAGATCTTTCAGTGATTGGACCATCTGGATTCTCTCCCCCTTCATTTGTTTGGACTCTATTTGGGACTTATTGGACTTTTTGGGCGCTGGTCTGTATATGTTCTTAATAAGTGATGTTGTGACAAATGTGAGAGAATTCTGAATAAGTGTTCTTTCGATATTATAATCCTAACCATCGAAGAGATCCAGAAACTGCTACAGTACTGATATCTAAAGAAAAAAAGCACAGAATTGGAGAGCAAGATACTACAGAAATTCACCACTGAAGAGATTGAAGCCTTAAAATGTAAAATCAGGCGTGACGGCTGAACTACATGGACGTATGAGCCATTAGCTCCGTTCACAGCCGGCGGCAAATTTAATAATAAAAGCATCACAGCGTAAACACCAACACCAGAACCTTACCCAAAGCTGCCTTATAAAGCCAGGATGTCGAAAGGGACCCATTTGAAGTGAACCTCCACAGTCCTGACTGATTATTTTGCGAAAGGGGACTCAGCACGCGCCAAAAGCCAAGAGGGAATGGTGCAAAGTGGCTCAGACTCGGAGGAGGAAGACAGAGTGGAGAATCCCAGTGACAATCAGATTCTGAGAAGGAGGGACATGAGGGAATTCTGTCTCGATATCAAGAGATGTTTACAGACGGAACTGGCTGCATTGCGTGCTGATATATGCGGGATCGGAGAGATGACAGACTCCCTAGAGAAGAAAATGGACACCACAGTGAAAGCGCTACACAGAACCGACAAGCAAGTGGCGCAGGTACAAGAGTCGGTCAGGGATCTCATGGATAGGCAGGAAGATGCCGACAACCGAGACCGCCGGAATAATGTGTGAGTCAGGGGAGTGCCAGAAACCGAGACAGACCCAGAGGAGTTTATGGTAAGATGGCTCTAACACTTAATGCCCGATCGAGCAGAGCAAGACCTGCATCTGGATCGTTGCCACAGAGCTTTGAGGTCACGGCCTCAGCAAGGGGACCCCCCATGAGACATTATCGCTCGGTTCCATTTCTTCAGAATAAAGGAGGCGTTCAGACAAATGACCAGGAGTGAAGTGGAATTCGAGGGCTATAAAATACAAGTCTATCAGGACATCTCCCCCACCACCCTCTTAAAAAGGAAGCAGCTAGCCCCCATCACCAAAGTGCTGCGGGAGGAAGCAACCCGGTACAGGTGGCTATACCCGTTTGGGCTACTGGTGGTCCAAAACGGAGCGGCCAACACACTGAGGCACCCTGAAGACGGAGCAAATTTCCTCACCAAATTGGGGCTCCAGGACAAAATACCGGAGGAGATGTCCGCAGGGGGATCAGCCCCAGAACCATCCTGGAAGGATAACAGGAGAGGAGACAAGAAAAAGCAATCCCGAAATCCAAAGTGAGGTCGCGCTCCAAGTTGCAGATCAGTGCCTTCACCTACTTGTTCCAGTTGATGTTTCGTCGTTGCGAGCCCATTTAAAGACTTGTTAAGGTCAGTTGACGCTCCCGTCCCTCAGCCCCGACAGCGCTCCTCTGAGAATGGTGGTCATCTTGGATCGGCTCTCGCTCCACACTGGAGAGGGGGCGGAGCAAGATGGCGACGTAGGAGGAAGTGCCACTTCTCGCGAGAGGCCAGATCGCAAAGAGACTTGCCACACACAAAATAGCGCCGGAACCGGATGGAGAGGATGACGGTACGATTACCTTCCGGAAGTCTCCTAATGGGTACTGGCCGGGACCAGAGGCGGCAGTAAAGCTCGGAAGCAACACCACAAGGCGAAGGCACAGTGGACTATGCACGACACGGGATGAGGGGGAGTGGGGGAATGGGCAGCAGCAACAGGAATATAGGACCTACTGTCTCTATTAGTAAATAAAAAAGCTGGAATGTAAAATGAAAAGGGAAAGGAGTATGGGAGGAAGGGAACGCTAAGGGGGCTCTCAAAAAATAAAAATATTTCATAAAAAAAAAAAGTACCCAATCACGCAGCAATATATCATAGCACCCCTAGCAAGAGAGAGTAGCAATTGGCTAGACATATACATGAGACATAGTAGGCACAACAGGGCTATCTGCTCAAAGAACCCCCACATAACTATCTCCCATTTACTGGGGCTCACTTCCGAGCTACTCACGCTGAGGGTAGCAGAGAAGGAGGGAGTACATAATTCAGGACACAGGCCCCCCGAGCTTTACATGAGGGCGAAGTTATTAGAGTAGCATGTAGGGTTTAAATAAGTTTGAGGTTAAAGTTGGTAGTTAATGTTTGAAGTTAAACAAACAGAGTTCAATAGAGTCTCAAGGAACAACTAAAGCGAGGAATAGAGAGTAACACTACATGCAAGTTCAGAGGTAGTTGCAAATCTGAAGGGACCGTGACGGATGTGGATCAAGAAGAGTTTAAGATTGGATTATGAGATGAGAACTAGATTTAACCGAAAGTTAGGGGATAGGTTAGACATCACACAGGACCTTTTCAGCAACTATCTAACAGCTACTGTAAATATCATAGGAAATATAGATGAAGAGGGATCCATCGAGGAGCATAGAGAGGGTAGCTTGCAGGTAGCAGGTCATGATCATAAGAGCAATAGTTGCTAAGATAATTCCAGATGCAGTCGCCGGCTGGAGCTGCAGTCTGGTCGGTTCCAAGGGCCTACAACCTCGACTCGGGACTTTCACCCCGAAGTCTGAGAAAGTCCTTGGGAGGAGTGGGATCGGAGCCACCAGGTCGGAGGGAGGTGTACTGGAAGAGGCTTCAAGGGATCCCCACATCCCAAAGGCATGGGAAGGACAATGGTCATGGGCTATTGATTTCTTTCCCATTTTGTGTTTCTTTCCTTATGTGTCCTTTGTCCCTTGTGTGTCCTCCCCCTCCCCCCCCTATCTTCTGCCTAGGTGGAGCAACGTTGTGGCCCGAGGCACTGCAGGACATCGCAGGGTGGCAGGGGCTCCCGGGGGTCGACGCGTCACCTAGCATGGGATCTCAACTGACGAGAGGTGAGAAAAGACACACACCATGACGCTGACGGTTATTTCACATAACGCTAAAGGGTTAAACTGCCCCCGTAAGAGAAAGGTGGCCCTCACGGATTACAGGAGAAAGGGAGCGGATGTGGTCTTAATACAAGAGACTCATTTTAGCTCCACCAGTTTTCCGAAATAATTCGACAAACATTTCACGCAGGTATTTCTATCCTCTGCAAAGGAGAAGAAACGGGGAGTTGCAATACTCATACATAAGAGAGTAGATATGGTTGTAGACACAATCAAAAAAGACAGAAAGGTGGTTCCTCCTGTTGACAGGATCTAATCATCAGCAACCCATCACACTAGTGACGATATATGCCCCAAACGGTCATGATACTGATTTTTACGCAGCAACTTTTAAAGCAATCCAGAAGTATGCCAAGGGCACCCTAATAGTAGGTGGAGACTTTAATGCGGTGCTGAACACAGACCTAGATAGATCAGGGCCCCCCAGGACTGGATCGCAGACAAGACCAAAAGGTCTAGAAAAGGGTCTACAAGATTTAGAATTGGTAGATATATGGAGGGAATCTCACCCCCTGGACAAAAACTATACATTTTATTCACACCCACATAACTCCTTCAGCAGAATCGATTACTTCTTTGTCATTAGTAGACTGGTCCTGCAGATCTCCCACACTGGGATCCACAATATTTTGTGGTCAGATCATGCACCCATTGAGCTAAGGTGCGCACAAATAGGGCTGGACAGGCCGGGAGCAAATTGGAAACTGAATGAATCCTTAATTAAAATACCGGAATTACAAGAGAAGATAGGAAGGGAAATTACACATTTCTTTAGAGAAAATACAGGAAGCGTCAGATCTCATATCACCCTCTGGGAGGCACAAAAAGCAACACTAAGAGGGGTCCTCATCAGTATAGCGGTCAAAAGAAAGAGAGAGAAACGCTGAAAAACCTGTGAGATCAGCATAAGCGGTCTCCTGACCCAGCTACCCTTCAGAAGATTAAGGACACACAGAACAAGCTGAATTTGCTACTCACCTTTCAGGCTGAGAAGACGCTGACTTGGTCAAAGAGGAAATTCTTTGAAAAAGCAAACAAGCCAGATACCTTGCTGGCCAAAATGATTAACCCCAAGGGTAAGACTTATAACATCCAGGCTATAAGAACACAATCAGGCACAATTTCCGCCAACCCTAAGAATATAGTGGGGGAATTCAAAAACTTCTACGAGCAATTATATGATGGAGGGAAGGTGACCCGCTCCTCTGGCACAGAAGGGGCCCTGAAAGATTTCCTGAGGGGCACGAATCTGACAGGTATGAATGAGGTAGATAGAGAGGTAATGGGAAGAGATTTTACCCCAGAAGAAGTCATGGAGGTTATCACAAATCTGAAACCCTCTAAAGCCCCGGGTCCTGACGGATTCTCAAATTTGTATTACAAAAAATACAAAAAACAATTCACCCCGTATCTCCTCCGTATGTTCAATCAAGTATTAGGCGGCACCCCTTTCCCCCGACACATGCTCCAGGCGTCAATCTCAGTAATACATAAGCAGGGAAAAGACCCGCAGGACTGTGGTAGCTACAGACCAATATCCCTGATTAATTCGGACATCAAAATTTATGCTAAATTATTGGCCAATCGTTTGAGTCTTGTCCTGCCCAGGCTGGTGCACCCAGATCAGGTCGGGTTTATCACGGGTCGGCAAGCCGCAGATAACATCAGACGAATTATTGATCTGTTAGAAATAGCCAATTTGAGATCGATACCAGTTTTGGCGCTCAGCCTGGATGCAGAAAAAGCTTTTGACAGGATAGACTGGCCGTACTTAGAGGCCACACTTGGAGCATTTGGTCTGGGAGAGAAATTGACAAAAGCTACATTGGCCCTATATTCAGATCTGTCAGTGAGGGTGACCCACCAGGGATTCGCTTTGGATCCCTTCTTGATTAGGAGCGGAATGAGGCAAGGCTGCCCGCTCTCCCCACTTCTCTTTGCATTATGCATGGAACCCTTAGCTGCTCAGATACGAGACAGCAAAGACATCTCAGGTATTGCCACCGGAAGCCAGTCGCATAAGGTGGCACTGTATGCGGATGATGTTTTCCTGACAATAACTAGGCCCCTTACCTCTCTACCAAACTTATTCAAATTACTGGGGAGATTTAACAGGATCTCCGGATTCAAAATTAATCAATCTAAATCTGAGGCCATGAATATAAACTTACCAAAACCTTTGGAGAAGCTGATCACCCTCAACTTCAACTTTAAATGGCAGCAGACGCAAATTAAGTATCTCGGAATAAACATAACTAAGACAACCAAACTGCTGTATCAGGCCAATTATCCCAAATTGATACACGCCCTGAAAGCTTCACTTTTACAACGATGCGTCACTTCCGCTCCGTCCCGATACGTCACTTCCGGTCGCGGTTCTGTGAGTATCTGTCAGTAAATTTCTCCTCTCTTCTCTCTCCTCTCTGGGCGGCTACCACTCTACGCGTTTCGCCAAAAAAGGGTGTGTGGCTTCCTCAGGAGTGGAAGCCTGAGGAAGCCACACACCCTTTTTTGGCGAAACGCGTAGAGTGGTAGCCGCCCAGAGAGGAGAGAGAAGAGAGGAGAAATTTACTGACAGATACTCACAGAACCGCGACCGGAAGTGACGTATCGGGACGGAGCGGAAGTGACGCATCGTTGTAAAAGTGAAGCTGAAACATCCATCAGAGAGGCTGTATCCCAGTGAAGAACTCCACAGTACCTGCGGGCAGCTGCTATGGGAAGGTGATCGACCCACAGAAGAGGGAACCCACGAGGGGAGAGAGACCTGGATCAATGCGCCCACCGCTGGAGGTACAAAGTCCCTGAGAGTGGTGGTCCACACCAAGTCACACCGGAGGAGGCGGGTGAGCCTGAAGTGTAAACCAATTAATCTTCTCTCTTTGATCACAATGATTGTGGTACATGCCTGAAATACTTGTTTTTATTGTAAGTGTTCATTTTAAAACCCCATAAAGTCTAGTTTTTTTACATCATACTGGTCTGCACTATGGTCTGTATTTCTTTTACATACACTTTGCTGCGGAGCTGAGAGCTGGAGACCCTATCACCTGGTGGGAATACCTGCACAGCAGAGACCATTGAGTGTCAAAACCGCTTGATTTTGACTTACATCTTGTAAGTAGACATCACATATGAGCCAAGAAAGAACGCAGAATTTATATCACTTGAATTTTATTGTCTGCACTTAGATTGTTTTTTCCTGTTTTATGTTCTTTTCCCTTCATGCTCCCCCTGGATTACAACTGGAGAGTGACAATTTGTGGGACTAGCGAAACCAGTCCCCACCAGCTGGGTTTGAGCAGGGGGTTTGAACCTTTTAATAATATTATCACGTTATTTGAACACAATATCACTGTTTAACAATTAATTGATTTGGTCAAAATATTCACTGTATATTATTAGTGTACACTAATAGAGTTAGCGCCGTTTTCTTTCACCTTCACGTAGCACAACTCTTATGTGGACATTTTTGGTAGAAATGCAGTGGTTTTGTTTGCAGGAGTTTGGGGGACAAATATACCTGTAGTCAACTAATTATCCCCGGTGTGCAGGCATGATTTTCTGGTATGCGGGTTGAATTACACTGTGGCTGCCCTGTATCCCCCAGACTCCAGGTTTTCAAGCTCAGATATCCCAACTCTATTTCCCTCATATATATGGGTTTTCCCAAAGTATATCATGTATTTAAATATGGTTTATCATGGTTGTGCAATTTCTGTAAATGTCTATTCAGTCAGTACAGGCTCCATACAAGTTCCGGGAAGTCTGGATAGATATCGGAGTTCAAAGAGGAGACAGGATGTGGGGTGTTATGTGGCTAGAGCATGGTGAAGTACTGTATCTGGAGAACAGAGACCCCCTGTGGGGAGGACACTCTGATCTGCCAGAGTCAGTTGAGCCGCAGTAGGTGGCAATGGGTTGACTGGGGGAATCCAGAGAATATCAGTGCATTTCCCATTGGTCAAATCATATGTCCCACCCATTTGGGCAAGCTCAGCCGGCTTAACTTGCCCCCTCCTCTGACGTCAGCCAAAGAATGAGCCCCTATTCCTAATAGGTAGTGGGAATAAATTCCCACACTCTGATTGGTTGTTCCTCCATGCTGAACATAGAACAGTGGAGGGTATGTAAGGAGGTAGCCGACTGAGATAGCCATACCTTCAACTGGCTTGTGTCGATGAAGCTAGGTCAGGCTTTTCAAAGTTGCGCTGTTTGAAATTGCTGAGCAACTGGCTTTGTTTTGAAGCTAGGACAGTCTGCCCTGCAGGGACTAAGTCAGACGTGAAGTCAAAGTTCTGAGAATTGAACATAGCGGTCGCGGCTAGGATCTTTAGCCGAAAAGAGGACCAGGAAGCCCAGGTGTATATCTTGGTCAGGGCAAGCCTTCCGAAGCAGGCACCTATTTGAACCTAGATTTCACTACCCAGACCCCCTGTTAGTGTGTATGTTGTCTGTATTTTGTGTATTCATTGTGAGCATGCGGGTTTACCCGAATAAACTTCATTTTGTTTTATTACCTTGTTTTGCCTAGTGATTGATCCCGGTATAAATATGTGACAAATCCTGGTCTCCCGTGACAAGATGTAAGAAAATAACGTTCCAAAGGGATCTTTAGGGCTACCAGTCGAGCAGAGTGTATCGTTGGACATATCAATGCTTTGAAGCACAATGTGGTTCATTGCCCTTCCCGAGAATATTCCACACTAGAAGTGATTATCAACAATCCTCAGACTCTAATCACTCTGATTTTTTAGAACGAGGATACTCACAACATCCCTCACCGATCATGACCAGTCTCACGGGAGACCAGCTGTATTATCACACTACCACTGGGATCACTATCACCAGACAGGGCACAATAGTTGAATAAACAAAAGTTTATTCTGGCAAGCCAGCAAACACACAAATCACACAATCACAGTATGACACTCACCAAGTGGGGCAATAATCTAGCCTCAGGCAGGTGCAGGAGCCTGCTTCGGAAGGCTTGGCATTAACGGCTTCTTCCCCGGCTTCTCTGTGCTCTTCTGCAAGCAACACTTTTAAAATAGCCCACCAGCCGTGACATCACTGTCTCCGATCCACTCTGCAAACTTGTATGGTACTGTGATCGGCTGTGCTCCTTACATAGGCCTAAGTCTCCTATCTTTTTTGCTGGAGCAGAGACCGCTGGCCAATCAGAGCACAGATTGTGACGGTGCAGCCATTCATAGGATGAGTGCTTGTCCGGTTTCACCAATTAGGGCAGGAGTCTGGCTTATTGACTCTGGACTGCTTCTCGGGGTGTGAGCTGCTGGCGGGTGGGAAATTAGGTATGTTCTCTAGCCACTTCGGATGGTGGCAGCTGGTGGTCATTAGAAAGTTATTAGCATCCGTTGGCTTAAATAAGGTTTTTGTTTTTATTGCTAAATTTTCTATGTATATGGTGAGGTCTAGGTAGTTGATATTTACCTTGCTTTGCTCAGATGTGAACTCAAGATTAATACTGTTTTGGTTAATATGTTTAATGTTTAATTATTATTTTTACCCCTTTTTCCCACACATACACAATTTATGTATGTTTACCCTTCAAAATTGGTTATCAGCCACCTATTACGCTTGCTCAGGGTTTAACCGCTATATTTTATCAAGTGTAAATTACTAGATACATTACACTGCCTGTTTCCCACAACTGTGCTCCCCCATCCTTTTTGTATTTGGGTCTATAAGGGTCCTGGATAGATCCTGCTGGGGTCCCGAGTCACAGGAAGACATCAATTGAAAACCACTCTCAGGCAGTATCATACCCTCCCTTTTTCTCTACATTTCCGTATATTCGACAAGCTCCACAGAGATAGCGCCCGGGTTTCTCTTCAATTAACTTTTATTATGTTAGGCTGGCTACCCCTACAGTCACAACCGGTCCAACGTGGAAAGAAATTAAACCGGATAAGGACACAAATGCAGGTCAGCTAAGAGTCGGATTGTCACAAGATCACAAAGCCTCAGGTTTTACCAATGGTGAATATTTCTGATTTATATTCTCACGGACATAGAGACTAATAAGATGCAAAAATAACTGATTTGTGCCCACAAATCGGGTTATTTTTTTTTTAACTTGATTTGGATTTGATGAAGTTATTTCGGAACTTGCTTTGGAAAGCATTATTTGTGCCTACCGGAGTACGCTCTTCTTCGGACATGGTAGGTACACAGGTTAACACACTTACCAACAGTATGACTACAAGCATTGATAATTATGTTATTAGTCAATGAACGTCTACCAGGGGTGCTCGGCAACGGCTTCCCCAGCTGACAGGATATCTCCCCCTGGGCTGGCACCGCTCTGGCTGGGGAGGCAGCAAATGTGCATGGCCCGATCTCCGCCCCTGGATGCTGTTGCCTTTGTACTCTGCCCCTCTCCTCCCCCTCCAGACCCTGCAGTTACCATTTTCTTTTGAAATGCTGGCTGAACAAAGGGTTTCTCAGCCCTGCATGTCCAGAGATGTTAAATGCATTTATTTATTCCCTGGGCATGCAAGCTGGAAAAATACAATTACCCAGTCTCCACGACCATGAACCCTGGTTAGGCTGGTTCCACAGGGAGTTTGTAGACAATAGAGGATGGGGATGGGCAGGGCTCCAATCTCACAGGCGTCGGTCCGAAGAGCAAAGTCATTGTCTGCCCAGACAGAGGCCAGAGGGAACACAGAAGAATTCTGCTGCCAGTGCTCAAGGGCCAAAGCGTAGAATGTCTTATTCTTAGAACATAGTGGCACACGTCTGCAGCATATAACTATCACTCTAAACAAGCGTATTAAGCGGACACAGTGGAGCAGACTGGGGGGAGGGTTAAGGAGAGGTGACGCTAAGAGGCGACGACCATCCAGAGAACAGCCAGGCTGACGCTAAGTCACCCACCGTCTCCTCTGCCAATGATAATACCTGCTGTCACGCTGCTTGATCCGGTGTAGCCAAAGAGATAAAGTTGAAGCACCGTTGAGTGAATGCCTGCAGTGATGTGTGTCCTGGAATCCACGTGCAACAAGCAAAGGTACCGGAACAGCCAAACAAAGAAGCGATGCACTGAGGTAAGTAGATAACCACATGCAGCTCTAACAAAAATACGACTAATTTATTGAAAAAAATGGAACAAACATCATGAAGCTAGGAACCTCTTACGCGGTTCATCCCGTAAGGGACTTTGTCAAAGAGTGAGTGGTGAACTATCTCATACACCTCTATATACCACCAGCTTGACTGTGATAGGTCAATAATAAATTGATTTAGAACGGCAACTCCTATATGCAGCTGCAGGTTAATTAATGAGACTGCCGTTCCATCTATACAAGCATAGTGGTGTGTAGAAGGGGAGAGAATGATAACAACATACAAGTGTATACATAGTACATATATAACAACAAATAAACAACTTATTGCAAAACTACTGTAAAATAGTATAAACAATAGTAGCAAAAGATCATTTAAAACCAACATTCAACCAACATAGATGAAAACAAGGAATGGATTAGAATATAAAGAAATGATATAATAAAGAAAGATAAAAGACAGGTAAAAAATATATATTATATTACAATAAGCAATATTGAAAAGTATATTATAATCATTCAACATAATAAAACAATTATAATAATCAAAAATAATAACCTGTCTTATATCAATATAAATGAAAGAAATAAAAATAAGAAATTGTCAAAAATGAAAACAATAATAAAGAAGATAAATATAAAAATAAATATATTAATAATAGAAATATAGCATATCATCAATATACTGATAATAAAGTATACATAATATCCCATATGGTGAGCAACAACATATATATTAATGACATTATAACAACACCAGAGAAGCAAAAAGCAGAAGCAAGCAAAAACTTAAACATATTTCTTTAGTTAGACTAGGAAATGTTTAAGCTCCCAATCGGTATTAATAATGTAGGGATGCAATGTATTCATGATATAGATCCAGTGCCCAGACAGAGGCACCTATCTCACCAAGAGATAGTGAGCTGGCACTGAGAACAGGAGGGAGGTAGGCGCTGTTCTCAGTGTCTGGTTCATAATTCCCACCTTCCTTGCCTCAGCCTCCCTGTCACACCCTCAGACCGGATTGGCCAACACAGATGAGCCCTCATTCTGTGCTTGGCTCCCCTTTCAGCATCAATGCTGGGATTGGTCGTTGCCCTGTTCTCCATGATTTTCCATTGAGAACTGCAACCTAGAAAAGCAGCGACCAATTTGAGTTCCACAAACCTCTCCTGGGATGGCGTGAAGATAGACTAAGCGGGGGGCTCTGAGGATGTGCCAGAGACACCTGAAGTCGAGGCTGCTTGTACGCCAAGCTTTAGATTTGAAGTTACCTTTCCACAACTTTCATCCAGCGGTGCTTGGAAACTCCCGGAGTCCCGGTCTCTTGCCAGAACACATTAGAAATAAAGCATTCCATTTACATGGGATGCAAGGTGCAACCAGGCATGCAAAAAAAACCCTGTATCTCAGGGGCCTTGGAGCCAGATGAACCCAAGTGACAGGGCGTAACCTTTATTAACCGGTCCCTGGGCCTAATTCCATCACAAGCATAGCTAAGGTCTCTGTACATGCAGGGCTGAGAAACCCTTTGTGCAGCTCGCATGTCGAGAGAACTGGCAAATTCTGCGACTGGAGGTGAAGAGCGGTGCAGGAATACAAGGGGGAGTGACCGTGGGAGAAGATCAGACCAGGGGGCAATCAACCCAAAAAGCAGAACATTTTGTCATCCATCCAAATATCCGGACGCCGAGCCCAGCATGGGACATCCTGTCAGCCATGGAAGCCATTGTTGGGCCCCGTTGGTGGATGCTGCTCCCATTGGCTGATTCATATTTCTTTCCGCTGCCCTTTAATTTGCAATCACCCACTTCAAGCCCTGATTGGCCAGTTCAGACAAGACCATGTGTCCTGAATGGCTCCTGTGCATCATTAATGCTGTGATTGGCCGCAGCCCTGTTTGCCATGATTTGCTAGGGAAGCGTGAAATCTATGAAATGGGAACCCAATCAGTTTCAGATCTTATTCTGATCCTAACGGGGTGATAGATTAAGATGTGCCCCCTGAGACTGTGCCAGAGACACTCAAAAATTAGATTGTAAGCTCCTCGGAGCAGGGTCTCCTCTTCCTAAATGTTACATTTGTCTGAAGCACTTATTCCCTTCACCTGTTATTTATATATTATGTGTTATTTATATGATTACCACGTGTATTACTAATGGGAATTGCTATGTACATTAATGGTGCTATACAAATAAAGACATAGGGGGTCATGCACTAAGCTCCGTTAAGTCGTTTTTAGAGCGCAAAGTGCTCTTAGAACGTGATGTTACGCTAAACACGATGCACTAAGCCACGCAAACAGGCTCTTTGCGCTCTAAAACTGATTTTTCTCAGGAAATATTTCAAAGTCCAACTTTGCTCGTTCGTTACCCTGTTTGCGTTAAATTCTGCCCTTAAGCGGGATGCACTAAGCTACGTAACCTTAGCGTACGCGAAAGTTGCGTTCAACAGAACACGTCAGCTCAAGGTAGACGCAAAAAAAGCTGGACTTTGAAAAATTTCTTGCTCTACATTTTTGCATGCGCAACACCCATACAACAGGCCGGCGGGTGTTCCCGGCTGACCCCACGGGGGTCCCCGAGAGAGGTCGGGGGTCTCGCAGGTGTCCCCGGCTGACCCCGCGGGAGTCCCGGGGTACCCGCGGGCCTGCGGTACCAATGTTGTGCCTACAAAAATACTAAACATTATTTCTAACTAAATACACCTCTCTAACACATACAGTACAATAATGTGCAAAATAACTATTATTCAGATATGGATAATAGATTATTTGCCCATTATTAAATACTGCATTAGCATACATAAATAAAGTAAATAAATACAGTTATACTTACCACAACAACAGGTCTCTCTGTCCTCCGTTGAAAGAAAGCATACAGAATATACATAATAATGACATTCTAATGGCCCCTAACCCCTTAATCACCTAGCGTTTACTAACCGCTATAGTCATTAAGGGGTTAACCCAGCCTGCCCCGATACAAACCCGGGAGGCCTAAGCACCCACCCTGAACTGACTATACCCACCCTGTACCCATTGAGTAGTATAGTGGTACATCATACCCATATAATAATAATATGGGCATGATAAGCCTCTATAGCACTCAACGGGCACCCTAATTACAATACATTAATGCACCAGATACACAATAATAAAACCTAACTCCAAAAAAACATACTTCACTAAATAAAAACAGAAGCCAGCTAATCCAATGAATACAAGCAATAACAACATCAACAATGAATTAATTAAACCATTAACCAATCAAAACAATTAATTCCTAAACCAACTGAAAATGAATAGTAACACTAACCAATCAAGCCAATTAATTACTACAACATTAATGAATGTAAACATTAAAAGACAAAGAAATACATTCAAACAATATCTGAAATAACCATTAAATGCATTAGCTAACATAATACAACATTAACTACAAACGAACATGTTAACTACAAACGCCAGTCTGATTGGCTGGCATCATTCCCTTTAAGTGACGTCATGTAAAAAAAAAACATGGTTTTAACAGCCAATCAGGTGACTGTTAACCATTTTGAAGCTAAATGTGACATTACAAGCCGTATTTAAGACCGTGACGCCTCATTTGAGCCGAAGAAGACGACGAGACAACAACGGTTGGGATTCACCATGGGGTTTTTTGGACTGACAGATGAAGATAGAAGTTAAAGAAGATCAAGAAATGGTGACAGATGAAGATAGAAGAAGGTGATTAAAGAAAGAAAAAAGAAGATTTGGGTACCTGATCCGGATCTTCATGGCGATGGCATCGGATGCTGTTTGAGGCCTTCAAGGTACGTGAGCTTCCTGTTACCCCGGGAGTCGGAGGGCCACCGCTTCTAATGGTAAGTACTATATTGAATGTTTGTAAATGTCTATTATTATAGGTTTCTTCATTGGATGTGTTTTTTTTTATTTTTGGGGGAGGCACATTGACTGATAATATATTAATCTGTACCACTTTACGGTTCAGATGAATACATTACTATGACAATATTTGGGGGGCATTTGTGGCTTGGTATTGCTGTTGGTTGTTTTAATTTCAATTTCTTATGTGGATGTGATTGTTTGTTTGTTTCCTGCTTAATGCTAATAAAATGTTTGCGATTGGTGTTCGTTTGTAGTTAATGTTGTGTTATATAAGCTAATGCATTGTATGGTTATTTCAGATATTGTTTGAATTTATTTCTTTGTCTTTTAATGTTTACATTTATTAATGTTGTATTAATTCATTGGTTTGATTGGTTAGTATTACTATTCATTTTGATTTGGTTTAGGAATTAATTGGTTTCATTGGTTAATGGTTTCATTAATTCATTGTTCGTGTTGTTTATTGCTTGTATTCATTGGCTTAGCTGGCTACTGTTTTTATTTACTTTATTTAGGTATGCTAATGCAGTGTTTAATAATGGGCAAATAATCTATTATCCATATCTGGATAATAGTTATTTTGCACATTACTGTACTGAATGCGTTTGGGTGGAGAGTCGTGTATTGACGTTTGTTAAATCTTTTTTTTAATATACATGTGTTTCATAGTGTAGATGTGCAGGTGGTCTCCGGAGCTGACCCGCGTTGGTTTTATGTCCGGTGACCCCCTGCTTCCCGAGATACAGGCACCTTTATGGGGTGCCGGTATCCCCTGCAGTTTCAAGCTTCCGCGTCACGTGACCGGGACATTTAAATGCTGCAGGGGATACCGGCACCCCATAACGGGGCCTGTATCTCATGAAGTAGGGGGTCCTCTGACCTGAAACCAATGCGGTTCAGCTCCGGAGACCCCCTGCTCATGTACACTATTATTAAAATGATTTTAATTAGTGTACAATCGCCTGTAACAGCCTTGCATGGAGATGGCAAATCACCATGCAAATGTTACATGCAGCTTTTTTTTCTATAAGCTAGCGTATGGGAAGTTTAAGAATGCTAGCAGGGGGGAAAAAAGCAACACGTACGCTGTGGGTGTTTTGAGCACATACGTTAAAAAATGGGCCCAAGGCCTTAGTGATTCGCGTCCCCGGCCTCACTTTTTTTTTTTTTTTTCAACTTTGAGTTTATTGAAAGAGTTTTCAATACATAGAGTATCACAGAGTATCACAGAGTATCACAGTACACATCAAATGAGTCTCTCAAACATAACACTCCTGTGCGATACCAAAGTGCTCCCGCGAGTACCTATTCAGTCTGGATCGTAACATAACTCCGGTTTTGCATTGTGTGATACAATTAAGGTGCTGCGCTATGGGAGAAATAAAATAAAAGTGAGGCTAGGGGGGGGGGAGGGGGGGAGGGGGTGGTGGCCCCGCGAGTGCGGTCCTCTCCGGCTTTTAGGCTAAAAATTGGTACTCAGATCATGATTTACATCATCCCTCAGCTCTCGTTGGCGTATCTCTTTGGTCTTTTATGTCTTATTGCTTCCCTGTGTGTGCCTGGGATGCCTGCTGAAATGTTCCCGTCCTTCAAATGGAAACGCATTTTGAACTATTATTGCCAGATTGTGGTGACCTCAATCCCCGGGATATCGGTCTGTTCCAACCAAGGCGACCAAACTTTTAGATATTTATCACCAGTGTCATTAACCAAACTTGTTCATTTCTCCATCTGGCATATGTACCACATTCGATTTCTAATCCTGGGGATATTTGAGGTTTCGGGTTGTTTCCACATAGCTGCGATCTCGCACCGCGTTGACGTTGCGAAATGTGCAACCAATTTATTACCAGTTTTAGAGAGTCCTGGCCATGGTCTATTCAGGAGGAACAGCCACGGGTCCGGGGGAATTGTGAGATCAAAAATCTTCTGGATCCAATTTCTAATTTCTTCCAAGATGGGTAAGATACGGGGGCAAGACCACAGCATGTGTAACAGGTCGGCCGATGCTCCACACTGTTTTGGACACAGCGGGGAGTATCCTGGCACAAACCTTGATAATTTCAGTGGGGTGAGGTACCATCTCATCATTACTTTATATGCGTTTTCCTTCAAAGTCGTGCAGATAGAGCTTTTGGCTGCCGCCTCAAATATGGCCGACCAGTCCTCCTCTTCCAGGACTTCATCCAGATCAGTCTCCCACTTAATTCTATATGCCAGTTTTTGCTCTTGTCATGTGTTCCCAGAACCCACTATTTCTCCATAAATCTGCAATATGAGTCCCCGTGTGTCTGTTTCAGTCAGACAGAGCTTTTCGAATGTAGTTAATGGTGGGTATGGCGTGTTCTTGTTAAAGTACGCCCTGAGCTGGAGGTACCGGAAAAATTCGGAATGTGGGATGTTTTTCTCAGATCTAATTTGTTCAAATGATTTAATTTTATTTGGTATCCCCTCCAGATCTCTCATTCGATTAAATCTATTTGGTTTCCAAATTTCTGAGGTGTGTTCTGGTAATCCTGGTGCAAAGTCGGGGTTACCCCATAACGGGAATATCAGCGAGTGTTTGGACGTTAGGGCATATTTAAATTTAGCGGCCCCCCCAAATCGCCAATGAGTTGATCATCGAGGAAAGCGGCCGGTCAGTCCATTTAACGGCTGTTTTAGGTAACCATAATATATTGTCTAACTCCAATGGGGAGCAGACTGATGTCTCCAGATCTACCCATCTTTTCAATGCTGAGTTGATCTGCCATTGTGTGAGTTGACACAATTGCGCCACTTTGTAATAAGATACCAGGCAAGGTACCGCTAGTCCCCCTGTCCGAATTGTCTTTCTCATAATTGTCTTGTTAACTCTCGATTTTTTCCCTCCCCTTACAAAATTGGAGATTTCAGACTGAAGTGAGAGTATTTCCTTCAGTCTCAGTGGCACTGGTAGTGTCTGAAAAAGGTATAGGATACGGGGGAGGAGATTCATCTTTACACTATGTATCCTACCAATCCAGGAGATCTTATATGGCATCCACTTTCTCAGATCATCTTTTAGGGTTCGAATCAGTTTGGGATAATTTGCTTCATAGATGCCCTTATATTCTTTAGTGATATGAACTCCTAGATACTTAATATGTTTTGGTTGCCAATTGAAATTGAAGTTCAGACTCAGTAGTTTCTCTGTTGCTTTTGAGAGGCTGATATTCAAGGCCTCTGATTTGGTTTGGTTAATTTTAAATCCAGATATCCTATTAAATTTATCCAACAGGTCAAATAGGTTCGGCAGAGAGGTAAGGGGTCTGGAGACCATCAATAAGATGTCATAAGCATACAGGGCAACCTTGTGGGATTTCGAGTCTATATTAATCCCTGAGATATCAGGGTTGTTGCGGATCTGCGCTGCTAGTGGTTCCATACACAGGGCGAATAAAAGGGGAGATAATGGGCACCCCTGATGTGTACCGCTTTTAAGTACCGCTTTTAATTTGAAATGTATTTGATGGGAATCCCTGGTGTATGACCCTAGCAGCGGGGCCGGAGTACAACGCCATTATAGCGCCACTCACCTTGTCCCCAAAGCCAAACGCCCCAAGCGTCTTTCGTAAATAAGGCCAGTCAATCCTGTCAAAAGCTTTTTCTGCATCCAGACTCAACATCATAGCTGGTATTTTCTTATTATTGGCTATCTCTAGCAGATCAATGATTCGTCGGGTGTTGTCCGCAGCTTGTCTACCTTTAATAAAGCCGACTTGATCTGGATGTATAAGTCTGGGCAGGATGTGACTCAATCTATTGGCTATTAGTTTGGCATACATTTTAACATCAGTATTAATGAGGGAGATTGGGCGATAACTTTTGCAATCTTGCGGATCTTTCCTTCTTTATAAATCACTGAGATAGATGCTTGGAGCATCTGCTCCGGGATCGGGGCTCCCGCCAATACGGCATTAAACATTCGAAGCAGCCATGGGGCTAGGTTCTTAATGAACTTCTGATAATACAGCCCTGTGTAGCCATCAGGGCCTGGGGCCTTAGAAGGCTTGAGGTCTGTTATGACCTGGGTAAGTTCGTCCATTGTGAACTCCGCTTCCATCACCCCCCTGTCCACCTCATCTAGCCCCGTCAGTTTGGCGCTCGTCAGAAAGTCTTCTGCGGCCCTTGTGGTTTTGATATTATGTGCCACTTTCTCTCCATTATATAAATTGTCGTAGAAAGATTTGAATTCTTCCACTATGTTTTTCGGATTTGATGTAGAGGCTCCAGTTTTTAAGCGAATCGCCTGTATGTTATAATTTGAGTGTTTGGTTTGTACTGCACCGACACACTTTATTCGAGCAAATACCCGGTATGTACCTGGCAGATACCTGGAATGCGCCGCTCCTCGCCTCTGACAAGCCCCGTTGCATTTGCCTTCCCAGCCTGGGTTCATGCCTGGCTGATGGGTGGCTGATCTGTTAAATGATAATGATTAGGATTTAATAGGCTGCAATGCTTCGCGTGTCTACCAGATGGCATAAATTCATGAATTGTAATGCAGTATATATATATATACTGTGCAGAATTGAAGCCAGCAGGAATAAAATGCTTCAATCCCTGCTTGGAAAATAACTCAATGCACTCGGGCAGAAAACAGTCACAAACCTCAATACACCCGGGTATACCCGAATTCGTGGGACTAGCCGAGCTCGAATAAAGTGTGTCGCCAGTGTAATTTGCCCGCTAGCATAGTATCTGGCCTGTTTGCCTTTTCATAGTATTTCCTCTTTGACCAACTCAGTGACATGTCTGCCTGCGAGGTCAGCAGAAGGTTTAGTTCAATTTTGATGTTCTTTATTTCCATTAATATCTGCGGGTCAGGTCGTTTTTTTTGCCTTCTTGTGAGGGCATGTAGTTTATTTTGAACCGTGACAGTCCCTTCTTCCGTGGGGTGTCCAATATAGAGTCCTCCCCCCTCCCTCCTCTCCTGCTCCTCCCCCAGAGCCTTCCCCGGGACGGGACATGATATTGAAGGTTGATGGGCCCCCCGTGCGTCTTCCCTCTGCCCTCCGTCTGCAGCCTGCCTGGCTGCCGCCCGTAGGATCCCTCGGGGGTGACGGGAATCAGGTCTCCGATCCAGTCCCGCCCACCTCCCCCCCCACCACCATTCCCCGGATGCTTCCCTCCCCCCCGCTACCCTCCTCCATCGCATCCATACTTGACGCCGCTCCGCTGTGGGGTGTGCAGTCCTCCAGTTGCCGCCATGGAGGAGAGTAAATGGTGTCGCGTGCGTCCAGCCGGAAGTTCCGCTGTCCCAGCAGCCGTCGGGGCAGGCGGAAGTCACATGGGCCAGGGCAATATGGTGACGCGGAGCCTTCTTCTCATCTGCGATGCCTTCTCTACCTTCTTCGCGCTCTTTTCTTGGCTTCCCGCCAGATGCTGCCGAGGCTGGTCGCTTACCTCCACTGTAGCCTGCAATGTGCGAAGACGACCACCAGGGGGAGACGAAGAGAGAAAAAAAAAGACACAGGCAAGGGAACGCTGGATCGGGCTCTGGATTAAGGTGAGGAGGCTGGGAGGGACCTGGGCTAAGCGTCCTCTGTAGTAGCCCCAATTTCTTTAAAAATGCGTCGCCATCTTCCACCTTCCGCAGTGTGTTTGCGACCCCATTTTTCACCACGAGCAGGGCAAATGGGAACAACCACCTGTAGCGGGTCCCCTTTTCTTGCAGCACTTTTGTTATAGGGCCTAGGCTCCTGCGTCTGGCTAGGGTAGCTGGCGACAGGTCTTGAAAGACCTGAAGCCTGAAGCCCTGAAACTCCAGGGATCTCGCCTCTCTCGCCATCTGGCAGACAGCATCTTTTATGCGGAAATAGTGGAACCGCACTATTATGTCCCGAGGGGGGTCTCCCGCTTGCGGCCTTGAACGGAGCGCTCGGTGGCAGCGGTCCAAGTGTAAATCCTGCTCCGATTTATCTGGGAGCAAATGCTCCAGCCATTTTTGAACAAAGTCCTCGTGATCTGTAATAGTTTCTGGGATTCCCCTGATGCGGACATTGTTCCTGCGTTCTCGGTTTTCAGAGTCCTCTTGCTTGTCTGCTATCTCTCGGACCTTTTCGGCCAATTGGGATACCGTTTTATTAGTTTGTACTATGGCCCTAATGTTGTTATCCATTTTTTTCTCAAGGGTCCCGGTCCTTTCACCCACCGCGTCCAAATCTCTCCGCAGGTTCCAGAGTTCTTTGCGGAAAAAGGTCTTAATTTCCCCGCAGAATTCACGGAGATCCTTTCTCCTGACCAGTTCCTGGTCATCTGCTAGTGGGGTTAGTGTCTCGCTGTCGGACTCTGACTGCATAGTCGGTGTGGGTGATACAGAGCCTCCTGCTGCTGATGGTGTGGCTTTGGTGAAATATGTCTTGACCGAGGGGTCTTTTTGCTTTGATTTAGCCTTGGCTGGCATCCCCAGGTATTCCGACAAATTTATCAGCCTTCTGGAGGTTTTTATGGTGATTTTTATTGTCACTTTGCTATATGATTCTTGCCAGTGTGAAGGGAGCTAATTCCCTAAGCTGCCATTCACCCTGGCTTCCGGGGGCGAGTCCCCCGGCCTCACTTTTTAACGGATATGCATTTTTTAACATCAGAACGCAAACACATTGAGCTTAGTGCATAGCCCCCATACAATACAATGAGGCTGGAGATTTTCAGGCTTTTCATTCTCTCCCTTCATTTACATTTCACAAAACAATCTAACAGCTGTTTAGATTACAGATATTCAAAGACATACTAACATATGTTTTAGAAATATAAACTATATTTTAAACATGATGGAAGTTATACGATATATAGCAAGCTGTGAAAAAAAAATTCTGAATAATAAGGCAGAACTATGCTTATAGGAGATCATGTTAATATGGATATTAAGTTAAAGGTGACACTGTATGCTTATATGTGTGTTTATTTCCCAGAATCCATAGCTGCAGTGGAAACATGGTATAACACAAGATAATGGTGATATGCCAGGTTACAGACAATATACGATATACAATGTTGCCTCTACAGAGGAGAGTAGAAAGGTATGCAGATTGATACATTGAATCAAACACTGAATGTTTTCAATTTAGAGAGATACCTTCCCCCTGAGATTATTATTGTAGATTGGTTGCAACATATTTCACTGTTAGACTAGTTTGTAAGAGTAGCTAATGATAGCAATTGTATAGGAGATAGTTACTTAGTAGGATTGGTTAGTGGACATTGTGACACATTTGAGCACTAAGTAGTTATTTGCATAGAAAATGATCACACTAGTGTTATTAACTTGGTCGCTTGAGCACCTGTTTAGGTAAAAGTAATCACCATGTTGGTTTAGGCACATAATAATAATAATAATAATAATAATAATAATAATAATAATAATAATAATAATAATAATAATAATAATAATAATAATAATAATAATAATAATAATAATAATAATAATATTATTTGTTAGATTTCATTCACTGAGGTTGTCACAAACAATGTATTAATTTTATTTTACTTATTTCTGTGGGGCAAATCTATGGTCTCCAAGAAATTAGAGTATTTAATGTATTGATTCCAATACATATGTAATGCATTTTATCTATAAATAATAAAAGAACAAAAACAGCATTGGATACGTTATAGATAATATATTAATTAGAGGAGGTGAACTATTGGAAAAAAACAACTGTTTTTCTCTTCACCACTTAAAATAAAGATTGGTAGGTTCATGTGTAATGTTTGTTCATAGTAATAGTGTAACAAGTATTAAAAGTGAAGGCTTATTAAGAATGGGATATAGAGTGCAGCTTTGGGGAAACTATCTCTTCAATTTGTAGTTACAAATAACTAACTGACTTATTCAGGATACATAAGAAATCTATAGTTTAAAAAAGAATGAACAGTATGAGAAGATACATATATTAATAATAAAAAAAACCATATTGAAACAATGGAAATATATCCTTATCCAGATCTGCCTAAATGGTGAAATAGTTTGACAAGCATTGGAAAATAGATGCAAAAACACAGCAACAATTAATGCATAATTAAATAGTCAGCTTAAATGCTAATATTGTATCTGAAACATAAAAAACAAGTCTTGATATAGTTCAGCTTATGTTTAAATGTATTAGATAGTGTGTATTTACATTGGTAATTTTAATATTTCATATGCAGTGATATAGTTCAATAAATAAGGAATGAGGATACGTTTAATAGATATCTTTAAATACAGGCCCCTGTTCAGTCTAGTTATATTACTCTAACATCAGATGTTCATCTTTATTTAGAAAATACATAATTCATTATGGAATATTTAATTTGTGCTTAAACTATAACACATTGTGTATACACATATACAGACTTGGTATTTTAATTAAAAGCAAACTACTGTGACTGGAGCATTAGAGGGAAGCCAAAGAGCCCGGTTAGGAGCTGATCAGGTCACACAGAGCAGTGACAGCGAGAAGACATTGAGGGAAGCCCCATTTATAGCGCAGCACTGCCACCGTGTGGTGCTCTGGGAACTGCAGGCATTAAGGAAACGAGCCGCGCGGTTCCGCCTCTTTGTGTCTCTGTGTTCGGGTTTATAATAATAACACAATGTGAACATTAGAAGAAGAGGAACCAAGAAAGTCCCATTGAAGCAATGATCTGGGAAAGAAAACCCCTCATATTACATTTCACCGATTAAAGATCATTTGAATACTTGGTATATGTACATGTTCCATGTCAGAGAGCTCTGTGCTGTATCTGTGCAAACACTAATGTTATCACATTAAATCTTTTTAATTGTCCCACTTACAAGCACTAAATATATAATAACTTTATTAGGACGATATCGGTCTGAGGCGGGATTTTTGAACATCGCAACGGCTTTTACAGAACCAATTAGAGCGAAGGGCGGGACCAAAGCAGCCAATCACAGCGATCTGCAGTCCATAAATACGCAGCTGCAGCGGCTTTTTTCTTTAGATTGGAGAGATAAGAGAGATTCATTACTTTTGGATTCATTATCACTCTTTTCATTCATTTTTATTGGAAGATTGGGAAGGAGGGATACTTTTTCAGATTGATTGACAGAGATGATTCTTTAGATTGAGCCTTTCATTGAATTCATTCATTGAACTGACCGGAGAGGCTGATGACTCCTCGAGTGGGTCACTTCCCATCACAGCGCCCGCCGCCGACACCACTTTCCGGAGTTTCAGTCGGGGATGTATTGACTGGCCCGTTTGGAGAGCCGCTGCTGCCACGTGGGGGAGAGCCGCCGCCGCCGCCGCCGCCGCAGTCGCGTGGGTCATTGCCCATCGCCACCGCGCGGGTGCAGAGCCTGCCGCCCACCGACGCCACGTCAGTACTGAGCCCTGATTGGGATTGCTTTATAGCTTTACTATACTGTGTGCTGAGTTCTGTGTGCTGTACTGAGCCCAGAGCTCCGACTTGCTGTGACCCCGGCCTTGCCCCCCCCGCCTGTTTAGTGCAGTCCCCCCCTGTGCTCTGTGCCCCCCTGTGCTCTGTGCCCCCCCCCCCTGTGCTCTGTGCTGTGCCCCCTGCGCTCTGTGCTGCGCCCCTCTGCGCTCTGTGCTGTGCCCCCCTGCGCTCTGTGCTGTGCCCCCCTGCGCTCTGTGCTGTGCCCCCCTGCGCTCTGTGCTGTGCCCCCCTGCGCTCTGTGCTGTGCCCCCCTGCGCTCTGTGCTGTGCCCCCCTGCGCTCTGTGCCCCCCCTGTGCTCTGTGCCCCCCCTGTGCTCAGTGCCCCCCCTGTGCTCAGTGCCCCCCCTGTGCTCAGTGCTCCCCCTGTGCTCAGTGCTCCCCCCTGTGCTCTGTGCCCCCCCCTGTGCTCTGTGCTGTGCCCCCAGTGCGCTCTGTGCTGTGCCCCCCCTGCGCTCTGTGCTGTTCCCCCCCTGCGCTTGGTGCCGTGCCCCCCCCTGCGCCGTGTGCTTTTGCTCCCTGCGTTGCGTGCTTTGGGCCGTGTGCTAACCGCCGTGCGTGTGTGTGGCTCTGATTTGGGCCGTGTGCTCGCCGCCTTGCGTGTGTGTGGCTCTGATTTGTGCCGTGTGCTCGCCGCCGTGAGGGTGCGTGGCTCTGGTTTGTGCCGTGTGCTCGCCGCCTTGCGTGTGTGTGGCTCTGATTTGTGCCGTGTGCTCGCCGCCTTGCGTGTGTGTGGCTCTGATTTGTGCCGTGTGATCGCCGCCGTGCATGTGTGTGGCTCTGGTTTGTGCCGTGTGCTTGCCGCCGTGCGTGGCTCTGATTCGTGCTGTGAGCTCGCCGCCGTGCGGGTACAGGAAGCTGATCTGTGCTGTGCTTTGTGATTCTGGAAGCAACATCCTCAATCACAAATAGAAGCCTTATTATGGCAGAGGCAAATGTGCCACCTATGGAGACTGCAATACATGATGCTGCAGAAGACATGGACTACACTATAGTGAAGAAGAGAGGGCGAGCAAACTCTGATAGCTCCAATGGTTCTTCCCCTCCATCGGTAGCAAAGACAAAGATGCAGAAGCACAAGGAAGACCAAGGCATCAAAACATCAAACCGCTTCGAGCCACTTGCTGATGCCGATGACTGCTCAGGGCCCAGGTGCAACGATGAAGAGACTGCACTCCCACCCAAAAAGATTCGCATACCACCGGTAATGGTTAGGAATATGAAGACCCACAAGGACCTTGTCGACATCCTCACCGAGCACTGCACTTCCCCGTTTGTAGTTAAACCACGGGCGAACCACGCAAAGATCACTACCACAACTGTGGACGACTACCGGAGCTTAACGGACTGCTTTGCAAAGCAGGGCATAGAATACTACACCTTCCCACTGACGCGCCTAAAGCCCCAGAAATTTGTAATTCGTGGCTTACCAGCAAACGCCTCCGTGGGGGAGATTTCCCACGACCTCGCGGAACATGGACTTCCAGTCAAGAGCGTAGCCCAGTTGACATCCCCGGTGGACAAGACCAAGAAGTTCCCTTTGTTTATTGTCACACTGGCAGAAACCCCGGAGAGCCAGCCTGCAGATCTTACCAAGATTACCAAGCTCTGTAGCTGTGTGGTAACCACAGAAGCACCAAAGGGCAGAAAAGGCCCAACCATGTGTTTCAACTGCCAACGGCTCGGGCATACCTCTGCATTCTGCCACCAGAAGCCACGCTGTGTGTGTTGTGGAGAGAACCACAACTCCAAGGAATGCCCACGAGATAGGAAGAAGGAGCCGGCGACATGTGCAAACTGCAAAGGCCCACACCCGGCAAGCTACCGTGGTTGCCCGTACCTCACAAAAGCAAAGCAAGAGGAACGGGAAAAGCGGACACCCCACCTGATGGAGCAGGCACCAAGGAAGACACCCACTACTCAATACCAGCTTCCCCGCCTGGCGCCGGAGAGACAGAGGACCACAGAACACCTGATCCCAGACCAAGGCACGGCATCCACCCAGAGGATGCAAAACCCAGACGGATAGACCTACGCGGAAACTCTCAGGACACCATCCACCAACCCCGTTGAGGCGGCCAACCCGGACCCCGCAGGCGGAACTGCAAGCCCAACAAACTGGCTAGAGATCATCCTTAAAATAGCGAGCGCTATTGCGAGAATGGATATTCACCCCATTGTGACAATGATAGCGAATCTCATCCCGGCCCTTCTCAGGAGCACAGAAACTAACCACCATGGCAGCAACATCTAAACGCAGTTCTGTCATCGTGATGTGGAATGCAAATGGTATCAGCAAGAAGACAGATGAACTCCTTCACCTGATGGAATCGAGGAATGTATGCGCAGCTCTGCTCTCGGAGACCCACCTTCAAGGAAACCAAAAACTAAGCCTGGCGAACCACAGGGTATACCGTACCGACCGGGCAACAGGAGCCAGAGGTGGTGGGACGGCTGTGATTGTTAACACACGGGTCAGCCATAATGAGATTGCACTACCACCCCTCCGGAGTATTGAAGCCACTGGAGTACAGGTAAAGACTGCAACAGGACCACTGCGACTAATTGCCACCTACTGCCCCCCTAAGGTGAAGCTACATTTGGGAGACTTGGAAGCTCTTCTGGACTCCACTGTCCCAACCATCATCGGGGGAGACCTAAATGCCAAACACCGGTGCTGGAACTCAAGGACAGCAAACTCCAGAGGACAAGCTCTTCTTGCTTACTCAAAGGAGAGTGACTTTGTAGTGGCTGGCCCTACAGAACCCACCCACTACCCAGGCACTGCAAGCCACACACCGGATGTCCTGGACATTGTCTTACTGAAGAACGTGAAACATTCTGTCCAGTTGGAAACCCTGGCGGAACTGACCTCAGACCACAACCCAGTTACCATTACTGTTGGCGACGAGATGGAAACCCACCAGCAAACACCCAGGTACAACTTCACCAGGGCGAACTGGAGCCTGTACAAAGAAGAGTTGAGCAACATCACAAACCCCCGCCCTTTGGACACCAACGGAGACATTGATGATGCTGTTAACACCTTTACTACCGCAGTCCAACATGCAATAGAGCACAGCGTCCCGAAACAGATGCCCAAACGCTGCTCCATCTACGACCTACTGAGCGGGATCAAGCAAGCGATTGCTGAGAAAAACAGGGCCCGACGCCAGTGGCAGAAGTTCCGCACATCTGACCTTCTGGTAAAGTACAACTCACTTGCCAGACTACTGCGACAGCAAATCAGCCAACACCGGGGGGAGAGGTGGGAGGCCGCAGCAGCCAAGCTGAAGGAATCCGACAACTCTGTTTGGAGAATGACCCAACGCCTGACCGGGAAGAAAGAGCCTAATCCACCTATCCAGGGCCAGACCCACCTGGCATGTAGCAACAAGGACAAGGCAGAGGTTCTCGCTGACACACTGGAGACAACTTTTAGGCCTAACCAAGCCAGCAAAATAGCACGGGAAGTTGAGCAAGGAGTTAACAGGCATCTTACCGAGCACCTACCAGAGACCGAAGCGGAAACCCTTGAGGGATCCTTTTTCCTTTATTAGTTCCTGACCGGAGACGCGCACTGACACAGCAGCACAGGATGGCCCGGACCAAGCAGACCGCCCGGAAATCCACCGGAGGGAAGGCTCCTCGTAAGCAGCTAGCGACCAAGGCTGCCAGAAAGAGCGCTCCGGCCACCGGCGGAGTGAAGAAGCCTCACCGCTACCGGCCCGGTACTGTGGCTCTCAGGGAGATCCGCCGCTACCAGAAGTCCACCGAGCTGCTCATCCGCAAGCTGCCCTTCCAGCGCCTGGTCCGGGAGATCGCCCAGGACTTCAAGACTGACCTGCGCTTCCAGAGCTCGGCTGTCATGGCTCTGCAGGAGGCCAGCGAGGCTTATCTGGTTGGGCTCTTCGAGGACACCAACCTGTGCGCTATCCACGCCAAGAGGGTCACCATCATGCCCAAGGACATCCAGCTGGCCCGCAGGATCAGAGGGGAGAGAGCTTAGGCCGGCTGCACCCTGACTTCATTTACACCCCAAAAACAAAGGCTCTTTTAAGAGCCACCACATTGTCAATGAAATTGCCTGATCAATATTAACACACGGATAGTGATCTCAATATAGAGAATTAAAGAAGTGTGTTATCCTTGTACCAACATATGTACTTGATGTGTGACAATTTAGATAAACGCAAATTCAATATTTGTGTATTCTTTTTCATGTGATATATAGACTTGCATGCATAGTCACCATTTCATGCTGAATATGGCTGCACATAAAGACAAACCTGTAAATGTCCCCCCTCCCATGTGCCACTGGTGATCAACTGACGTGTTATGGAATAGCATGTGCTTGATGCTTTCAATGTGATGTAAACACTTTTTTTGTAACGGTGATAAATACGTTTTTCTGATGTAAACTACACTTTGTGAATATTGTTTATGTAGACACAAACACAACGATAATGTCAGTTTGTCTGAGAAACATTTATTCGTGCAATAGGTTAGGGACTACAAACTTACACATGCACCTAACAGTGCTCGCAGTATCAATTCATATACACTTATGCTCTGGCAGTGTAACACAAACCCCTGCATGGGATAAGTTGGAGAAACATTCCCAGTTACACACTATGTGCACAGCTCTCTATGTGGGGTTGTGGTGGCTCTTAAAAGAGCCTTTGTGTTTGTAAGAGGCTGAAGTTGTCGGTCTCACTTCTTAGGAGCTGCCGCCCTCTTGGGCTTTGCTGCTTTGGGTTTGGCTGCCTTGGCCTTAGCTGGACTCTTAGCAGCTTTTGGCTTCGCAGCCTTTTTAGCCGCCGGGCTCTTCACAGCCTTCCTGGGCTTGGCAGCTTTAGACTTCTTCGGGCTTTTTGCTGGCTTCTTGGCGGCCGCCGGTTTCTTGACCTTTTTGGGGCTTTTCTTCACTCCCGCCGGAGCCTTTTTGGGTTTCTTGGGGGACTTGGCGGGTTTCTTTGCCACTGGCTTCTTGGGTTTCCCCACATCCTTTTTCTTGGCCGCCTTCTCCTTGCTCTCCAGCTGCTTCTTATTCAGCTTGAACGATCCGGAGGCTCCGCTCCCTTTCAGCTGGATCAGGGTTTCCTTGCTCACCAAGCCCTTGAGAGCCAGCTTCAGGCGGCTGTTATTCTTCTCCACATCGTAGCCTCCTGCAGCCAGAGCCTTCTTCAGAGCAGACAGGGAGACCCCGCTGCGCTCCTTAGAGGCGGACACAGCTCTCACTATCAGATTGGACACGCTGGGACCGGACTTTGCTGGGCGGCTTTTCGAGGCTCTGGCCGCTTTCTTCGGCTGCTTCTTCTTGGCGGCGCTTTCAGCTGGAGGAGGAGGAGCAGGAGCGGTCTCGGCCATTGCAGCTGCAGGTAAAATATCCCAACACACTGACAGAAAGTTATACTTGGGGCGGGGACCTGCCAGGACTTATATAGAGAGCCTGCTGCTCTGTGATTGGTTAGTTATCGGAGTGAGCTTCTCTTTCATTGGGTATAATCACTAAGCCCCGCCCCTGACTCTCATCCTCCCGGATCACAAACACTGCTCTGACTTTGTGTTTCTGAGGCTGCAAGAAAAGGGCTTTTTATCCCCTAATTATTACTCACATCCCCCCTTCTTGCATGCAATTTATAAGGAATTATATTCTCTTCACTGCTGTATCATTTTTCTGCTGGGAAAGTACAAACACAATTAGGAATAATGGGTGAAAGTTCGGCTCTGTAGCCCGGGATTTGCCAGATTTCATTCATATCTGTCTATTTCTGTCACTTTTACTTTGCTCAGACTAAATGTGCAACCTCCATCCTCATACAGTGACACTAAGGACATATTATTCTACAGTATCAGTTTAAAATAATGTGCATATAAATATATAAACATGGTCTGGGGATTCACTATATATGTACAAGTAGCACAATAATTCCTGTGCAGTGTACATTGCTATTTCATGTTGTTCCATTTCCCCGGTACTAAGCTCTGTATTATTCCATTGTCAGTTATGAATATTGGTTATTAAATGGGTGATTCGAAAAGTTTTGTATTCCATCTGTTCTACAAACGAATAGTTTATAATGATATGTATGTAAATTATGTTTTCTAAAAACAATCATAGTAACATACACATCATGTGAATGACAGTAAATATATTTTAATAATGTAATAATTAAACAACTATTTTGTTTAAGCTTTATAATACAATTGGGAAGTGTTAAAAATATGTTTATTTGTGGGTTACAAAAAAATGTGTATGTGATATTAATGGAAGATTAGGTTATTAATCACCCTGTGTGTTACATAACTATGTAATGTCACTATTAGCACTGTGTATAGGAACTGACATGTTTTGTGACCATTGTCACCAGAGACCAGAACTTTTAACATCTTTACACCAGGATCACTATCACCAGGAAATAATAATAATAATAATAATAATAATAATAATAGTACGTTCTTGTATAGCGCTGCTAGTTTTATGTAGCACTTTACAGGGACATTTTGCAGACACAGTCCCTGCCCCGTGGAGCTTACAATCTATTTTGTTGGAGCCAGAGACACAGGGAGATAAAGTGACTTGCCCAAGGTCACAAGTAGTTGACACTAGGAGTTGAACCAGGCTTCAAACTCACTCTCAATGCCAGTGTGTTTTACTCAGTGTTTACTCACTGAGCCACTCCTTCTCCTGAATGACACACTAGTTGAATAAACAAAAGTTTATTCTGGCAAGCCAGAAAACACACAACATACATGTGACGGTTGGGGTAGCCAGCCTCACATAATAAGGTAAAGCCTGGCTTCTCTCAGCTGTGTCTCCGTAAAACTCCCACTTGCTCCGCTGACCGGGCTTCTCTGGCGCTTCTCAGCTGAGATCAGTGCTTGTGTATGCTCTTTAACACAAAGCACTTTTTAAAAGCCTGCCAGCGCGTCTCCGATCGCCTCCATAGGTTGTCTGGTTCCCTACACCGGCCTCACTCCTTACATAGCCCCTGCTGGATATCCTTAACATGGAGCAGGGGCCCTTGACCAATCACAACATGTATTGTGACGTTGCCGCCAAACACAGGATGAGTACTCGCCCTGCTGCACAAATGGGGGAAGGGGATCAGCTTAAGGGCTCAAGACCAACCCTGCAATAGGTCCCCCCGGTCAGCCCCAAATATCCCGCTGGGAAGGCGCCACCAGGTCTGTGGGAAACAATTGGCTCTTAGCCCAGTGAAAGCCGGACCCCGGACCTTATTTCTAGCCCTTTCCTGCTCACCATTTTTTTTCACCATGAGCCTTAATGGTCCCCAGGCCTGAGCCTGGGGTGTACAACCAAAAGGAAACTTATCAAAATGTGGCGCTCTAAATAATCAGATATACCCAATAATAAAAGGAACAGTGATACTTATACAAATATATGATGCAGCTGTGACCCAGTTGAGGTTTGCTCAGTCAATCCTCATGTAGAATAGTAGCGATGAAATGTCCGGGAAGCGCAATATATGTAAAAAAGAATAAAATACAGTGGTGATAGTGCAATATTGTTAAGGTGAAATGGATAAACTCAAATACAGATGACACTGCTCTCAATATATACTCACAAACGTGTGAGATTATTCAGGCACATAAAGGTATCTTTTATGGTATAGTTGTTAGTCCCTCGATCATCAGGAGATACAGCAGTCAATGCAGCCCCATATAGATGTACTCCCAGGAACCTTAATAAAAGATACAACTGGACATAGTGCAGACTGTATGTATAATTTATAAAAGTAAGTATAACAAGTTTACACTCACATGGTTTCAAATAAATGTAAGCATTTGGATCTCAATGGATCTCTCCGGCCGGATGAATGGTATCTCAGCTCCCCCTCTCTCGTGGCGTGCGTTCCACCGGTGCGTTCCAAACACCGGAAGTGATGTCATCTGCCGCGTCCACTTCCTGGGGTTCCGGCCGTCTCAGGGATAGAGCGTCACTCTACGCGTTTCACCACATAGGTTTCATCAGGAGTGACAATCTATTGCTCAATGGGGATATATATACCCTAAACTGAGTTCTCATTGGCTGGTAATTCACCTGATTCTATTAGGATTAATCATATATGCTTGGGACTATAATGAGACTTAAACAGGACTCTCTTCATATTAAATGTAATATAGAGTCATCTACTAACAGTGTTCTAGTGTGAATCACATAAAGTTATTACAATTCATCATAAAATACACATCTTTTATACAATCAATTGAAAAATACATATATTTATTTTGTCCTCAGAACGCAATCAATGTTAAAAAATGTTTTAAAATCTTTAAAAAAATTTATATAAAATCAATTAAAAATCAATATCAAAATGCAAAAATTAATATCAAAATGCAAAAATTACTTAAAAAATATATATTGAGAACAGGTATTAGAAAGGGGATGTCCCTATTCTATAGGGAAGGATATAAAGTGCATAACATTATTTGGGTTTGGCAGAAAGCAGTTTCTAAAATGAAATCAAAAACAAAGTGTTAATTCATTAACAGTCACAGAAAAGGTTTTAAATCAAACTCTAGATTCAAACCGGACGGAGACATGGTTTTTAATTCGAACATCCAGAATGATTCTCTTTTAATTAATGCTGTGTGTCTATTTCCCCCTCTCCAATGGGACATAACTTGCTCTATAGCTTTGAATTTTAACCCTTTCGGGTCCGCGTTATGTACCATCAGAAAGTGGTTTGGAACACTATGGGTGGTCATTTTCCTTTTTATGTTCCCTATGTGTTCCAAAATGCGTGTTTTCAAGGGTCTTATAGTTTTCCCTATGTATTGTAAGCCACACTCGCATTCAATCATATAAATAACAAAATTGGATCTACAGTTTAAATGATGTTTTATATTGTATACCTTCTTAGTAACATTTGATTGAAAGGTATTTGTATTTTTACAACTGTAGTGGCAAGCCGTGCAAAATTTGCAATCAAAGAACCCTTTTGGTGGTTCTAACCACGTGGGTTTTTTTATAATTGGAGACCCCCTTAAAGCGCTGGGTGCTACCAGTTTTTTTATGTTTGGTGCTTTCTTGTACACCATTTGGACTCTATCAGGGAGGGAGGTACCTATGATGGGATCATTCTTTAGAATAGACCAGTGTTTATTCAGTATGTTATTTATTTTATATGCATCTCTGTTGTATTGGGTAATGAAGGGTACTTTTAAATTGTCATCCCTATTAGCTTTTATCTTAGGGGTTAACATAGATTCTCTTGATACTTGTCTTGTTTTGTCTAGTGCATTATTTATAACACTGTGTTTGTAGTTGCGCTCTGAAAACTTTCTGGACAAAATAGCAGATTGTTCTTCATACACCTCATTATCTGTGCAATTTCTCTTAAGTCTACAGTATTGGCCATATGGAATATTGTTAATCCATTTATTTAAATGGCAACTGGACTTCAAGATGTAATTATTAGCATCTACTTCTTTAAAGAATTTTTTTGTTTTTATCACATTATTTTCTATATATATAGTTAAGTCCAGAAAGTTTACAGTGGTCTTACTGAAGGTGGAGGTAAATTTAAGATTTAAATCGTTGTTATTCAAATACACAAAAAAGGTGTCCAAATCCTCCAATGTACCCTTCCACACAAAGACAATATCATCAATGAACCTCCGCCATGTGACCAAATTTGCACCCAGACCCACCCAAGACCATATGAATAGATCTTCCCACATGGCCATGAGTAAGTTAGCATAGCTGGGTGCAAATTTGGTCCCCATGGCGGTTCCACATAATTGTAGAAAAAACTCGTCATCAAACCAGAAGAAATTCTTAGTTAAAACAAACTCAATACATCTGATGAGGAATTCTATCTGTACCCCTGGGAGTTTTCCCTCTTTTTCAAGGAACATTTGTACCGCCCTGCAGCCATCCCTGTGCTGTATGGATGTATACAGGGCTGTTACGTCGGTGGTCACCAATGTGTAGTTCTCCTGCCACTCTATGTTCCTGAGGGCCCTAATTGCATCACTGGTATCTTTTAGATAGGATTTTTGTTTTTTCACACTATCCTGTAGATAACTGTCAATAAATTCTGACAGGTTTGCCGTTAATGATCCAATCCCAGATATTATTGGTCTCCCTGGGGGGTGTGTAATATTTTTATGGATTTTTGGTAGGAAGTAGAAGACCGGGAATATTGGATCCTGCACATATAGGAACTGATATTCATGTTCCTCCAAAACTCCCAGTCTCCTACCATCCTCCAATAGGGCTTGAAGTTCCTTTTTATATGATGTTGTAGGGTTAGACTTCAATTTCTGATAGGTTATTCTATCGCCCAAATTTTTCTTTGATTCTTTCATATAATATTCATGATCCATAATTACAACACCCCCCCCCCCCTTGTCTGCTGGCTTAATCACAATTGTTTTATCTGTTGTTAATCCTTCTAGCGCTATTTTTTCTTCTCTAGTTAAATTATTGTGCTGCCTATTTTTATTATTACATAGAGATTCTAGATCTTTTGTTACAAGTTGAAAAAATACCTCAAGATGATTCCCCTTAGCAAATTTGGGAAAGAATAGTGATTGAGGTTTAAATTTTGAATGAATAAAGTCTGGATTGTCAGCATTGGGATTTGTTAAATTGGTATTTTTATTTTTATTTACCCAATTGCTAGACTCTACATCCTTATTCATAAAGAACCTTTTCAGAGTTAATGTTCGCAGAAATTTGTGTGTATCAACATAAAGACCAAATTTATTTGGTCCAATGGTGGGAGCAAATGTGAGTCCCTTTTTAATCACTTTATTTTCACTATCTGATAACATCTTTTTACTTAGGTTAAAAATGTTTTTGGTATTTACTATATTTACTGTATTTTTCTTGCCTTTCCGTAATCTCCCCCCTCGTCTCCCTCTGACATGCGTCTTTTGTTTCTTTGGACAAGACCTGGTTTTGGAATTGTCAGGGGGTGGAATGGGTTCCTGGTTTCCCAAGAACTCATACACCCCCCTTGTGCCAAAAAAGAGGGAGAGGGTGACTCAGTTGATTGACCCATTTTTAATTTTTCCTTCCCAGAGGATTCTATGATATCCTTAATCTCCAAATGTTTAGTTTTCTCTTTAGATTTTCCCCCAGTAGATACCTGTTTAGTATCAATTTTCTTAACTAATACCTGTGGTAGGAAACCTGCATGGTTCTTAGGGTAATACTCTACAAATCTCCCTCTATATGAGGTGTCCATAGTGGAAGTAGTAATGGGATTTTTATCCCCTGGGGGATCAGGACTAGTGGGTGATTTTTTGCCATTTTTTGAACCTTTGTTCCAGGTTCTCTCTATTCCTTTGGCATAGTCGTCCTGATCCCTTCTAAATTTTTGTAATTTAATTTCAATTACTTCCTTTTTAAAATTATCAATATTTTTTTGTATTTTTTGGTCTCGCTCATTATAGTCCTTAATATTTTCAAGGGATCCTAGTTCTAGACGTAGGTCTTCTATTTCCTTATCCAATTTTTTTAAATGCTTTTCCTGTTGTGACATGATAATTTTTATTAAATTGAAAGAACATTCGTCTTGTGCACTATTCCATTTGGACAGAAAATCTTCGTCACTTAGATCCATGGACAGATTTTTTTGGACCCTCAGTCCTCTTGGTATTATTTTATATTCCACATATTTCTTTAGAAATAGTAGATCTATCCATTTTTTAGTATCCTTAATCATTGTGCGTTCTAATTTGATACAGGTAGCATTTATCTGCTCTTGGTCCTCTTTAAATGAAAGGTTAGCATCCTTAAAATATGTGTCTAAATTTAGATGTCTATTATTCCTATTTTGAAATATATTTGAACTTGCCATCAAGTCTAAGTGTGCAGTGCAATACAGAAATCTAAATTAAATAGGTGCAGCCTTGATAATATAGAGAAAGTGCATACAAAAGGAAACTTATCAAAATGTGGCGCTCTAAATAATCAGATATACCCAATAATAAAAGGAACAGTGATACTTATACAAATATATGATGCAGCTGTGACCCTGTTGAGGTTTGCTCAGTCAATCCTCATGTAGAATAGTAGCGATGAAATGTCCGGGAAGCGCAATATATGTAAAAAAGAATAAAATACAGTGGTGATAGTGCAATATTGTTAAGGTGAAATGGATAAACTCAAATACAGATGACACTGCTCTCAATATATACTCACAAACGTGTGAGATTATTCAGGCACATAAAGGTATCTTTTATGGTATAGTTGTTAGTCCCTCGATCATCAGGAGATACAGCAGTCAATGCAGCCCCATATAGATGTACTCCCAGGAACCTTAATCAAAGATACGACTGGACATAGTGCAGACTGTATGTATAATTTATAAAAGTAAGTATAACAAGTTTACACTCACATGGTTTCAAATAAATGTAAGCATTTGGATCTCAATGGATCTCTCCGGCCGGATGAATGGTATCTCAGCTCCCCCTCTCTCGTGGCGTGCGTTCCACCGGTGCGTTCCAAACACCGGAAGTGATGTCATCTGCCGCGTCCACTTCCTGGGGTTCCGGCCGTCTCAGGGATAGAGCATCACTCTACGCGTTTCACCACATAGGAAACCTATGAGTGACGCATTAAAGACGCGACCGGCTGAGAGACGCTGCCGGATGACGTCACACGCCAACGTGGACTAACCAGGAAGAGACGCGGTGATCCACCCCTGAGAACAACTGCTGTGAGCTCCGTGAAAGCGCGGGAAGGTTCCCCAACGCTGTGAACCGAGCTGAGCTGTATACTCTGCATCCAGATACCAGCATCTTGAGGGAGGACGTCCAATTCCCGGTGCCTGTATCCCGTTATGCCAGCCGAGTGGTAACATGTCCCTAACATGTCTTGCTATTAACCCTTCTTTTTGATGTACGTGCAATACTCACCTTTATCTTTTATAAAACTATTTAAATATACTACACTATGGTTTTTTTGCGCTGTTCTTTTTTTGTTCTACCTATTTTGCGTCACCCTGATCCCGGGCTCCCCTTTACCCTAGAGGTAGACGCATCCGACGTCGGTGCTGGCGCCATTCTCTCTCAGAGACAGTCCCCAAAGGCCAAACCTCATCCCTGTGGGTTCTTTTAAAAAAAAAAAAATATTCGGCAGAACGGAACTATGACGTCGGAAACAGAGAGTTCCTGGCTATTAAACTCGCCCTTCAGGAATGGAGACATCTTCTGGAGGGAACGGAGATCCCCATTTCGATCTTTACTGATCATAAAAACTTACTTTACATTGAGAGTGCACGTCGCCTTGGGGCGCGTCAGGATCGATGGTCTCTTTTTTTTTCGAGATTTAATTATCTCATATCTTACATTCCTGGTTCAAAGAATCAAAAGGCAGACGCACTCTCACGTCAATTCCTGTTTGAAGATAATTCCGAGATTATCTCCGAAACAATCTTACCCTCCAAATATATTGTTTTGGCCAATTCTTTTGATATCCTGGATCAGGTGATGGCAGCACAGTCTAATCTCCAGAGGGGCCTTAAGGTGCCGGTCGGCCGTCTGTATGCAGCTCCACGCTTCCTTAAGAAGATTCTTGAGTGGGGTCATTCTTGTAGGTCAGCCTGTCATCCAGGCATTAGCAGGACTTCTGACCTCATTGGTCGTACCTTTTGGTGGCCAACCATGTTGCAGGACATTTCAGTGTACGTAAAAACTTGTCCAATCTGCGCCCAGGTTAAGACCGCTCGTAAAAAGCCGTACGGCCTTCTACACCTTCTACAACCCCTCTCTATACCAGAACGCCCATAGAGTCATCTGTCCATGGACTTTGTGGTGGAACATCCAACCTCTAAAGGGATGAATACCATTTTGGTTGTCGTGGATCGTTTTTCCAAACAGGCCCATTTCATTCCTCTCAAAGGCCTTCCCAATTCCCCTACCCTGGCAGTCATTTTTGTTAAGGAAATATTCCGCATTCACGGAGTTCCTCTTTCCATCGTATCCGATCGAGGTACACAATTTGTCTCAAAATTTTGGCGAGCTTTCGCTCGCAGGATGGATATCACCCTCCATTTTTCGTCTGGTATCATCCCCAAACTAATGGGCAAACCGAGAGAACGAACCAAACTCTGGAGCAATACCTCCGATGCTTTATCGCAGACAGCCAGGACAATTGGGTAGATTTACTTCCGTGAGCAGAGTTCTCACATAACTCTTTAAAGAACAGCTCCACATTGAAATCCCCTTTTTTCATTAATTATGGTTTTCACCCGGGTCAGCTGCCCATCACCTCAGTTCCTTCCGGGGTTCCAGCGACCGATGACCAAATGAAGGATCTTCAGGAATCCTGGAAAAGGATCCAAGAGGCTTTGAGAAACGCAACCCATAGACTAAAGGCACAGGCAGATCGTCACCGTCGTCAGGCACCAGTCTTCAAACCAGGGGATAAGGTCTGGCTCTCCTCCAAGAACATTAGACTGAAGACTCCAAGCCACAAACTGGTCCAAGCCACAAACTGGCTCCCAGGTTCTTGGGTCCATTCTCAGTAGTAAAACGGATCAATCCTGTGACATATCGTCTGGAACTTCCCCCATCCATGAGGATACCCTCCGTGTTCCACGTGTCACTGCTGAAACCTGTGTCCCAGAGTCCACGGTTCCATAGGACACCGATTGACCCTAGACCAGTCATAGATCAGGGGCAGGAAGAGTACGAAATCCAGTCTATTTTGGATTCCAGGAGGACGAGGGGTTCGGTACAATACCTGGTTCACTGGAAGGGCTTTGGCCGAGAGGAAAGATCTTGGGTACCCTACCATCAAATACATGCCCCCAGACTGCTGAGACTCTTTCACTCCAAATATCCGCAAAAGCCATATTGGAGTCGTCCTGAGGCCGCTCCTCAAGGGGGGGGGGTACTGTAAGGTCCGCTGTAAGGTCCAGGGGGACACCTCTCTCTAAAGGGGCTCCCCCCGTGACTTTACTCACCCCCGCTCCAGCTCTGCTTTCTTGCCGCCGCGGGCGGGATCTCCCTTCTCCGCTTCCCGCGGCGGCTACTGATCTCGCGCACGGCAGAGGACTTTTACGTCCTCCCTCAGGGGAAGTTCCCGCCCCCAGCTGAGGCCGCGCACGCCTCTCAGCTCAAAATAAACTTTCTAGGGAGGTGCTATCAGGGTGAAACTTAAGCGTATAGGAGGAGAGAGGAAAGAACCCTATATGATGCACTCAGCCCTACTAATGAAAATAATAAACTTTTATTTAATGATAGTTGAAAAATGCAAACATAACAAATATATTTAAAACCTAAAAAGTGTACTGTTCAGTTCTGATGTGCAATCACTCTAGATGACCAGGTAGTGTCATAGTTAGTGTGAAGCACAGTAGATTAGAGAAACTGTTGATTCTCACAATACTAGTATGAAAATGATTTAGTAGATGCACAATGAATATAACCCTGTCAGGGAAGTATATGTGTGCATGTGTGTATATGTATGTATGTGTGTGTGTGGGTGTGTGTGTGTGTGTGTGTGTGTGTGTGTGTGTGTGTGTGTGTGTGTGTGTGTGTGTGTGTGTGTGTATTTGTGTGTGTGCACAATGTAATACATTTGTGCACGGCTGCACACACTATATAACAGCCCCTAGGCCGTGCTTATAGTGCCTGCGACAGCGACACAACCTCGCACAAACACAAAAGCTTTGCCGCCGCCGCGTGCGCTTATAGTGGAAACTTGAAGCCGGCAAATTTGATTTTTCAAGGGCCGTCGTGTCACGTGACGGTCCTTCAACCAATTAAATGCCCGGAATCCTGCGCCGTCGCGGCGAAACATAACTTTCGCCGGTGGCGACGGGTGACGTCACCCGTCGTGTCGCCGTCACCATCGGCGGCGCTATAACTATAGGCAAAGCCTTAGACTTGTGTTATGGCTTTATAGTGATTCCATGTAACTTCATTCCCACGTGACTTCAATTTCGAAGCAGCACTGCCACCCTGTGGAGTAACTGTCAACTTCAGACATTTCTACTGGAGGATTTGTGTTTGCTGAACTTGTTTCCCCGGTCTGCATTTCTTCCACGTGTCACCTCATGCAGGGTAAATTAGAAATAAAAGCAAATTAATAAAACAGGGATATTTATTCAAAAAAATACTGATGAATGTAGTTGATCATACACATCTAAATATTACAAATGAATTACATTTACAGATATATAGATGCAGACACAATATAATTAAATACATGAAATAGATGGCACACAAATGTGTTCGTGTGAGTTGGGCAATACTAGGCAAAGCAAATGTGATCACTGTTTATTGAGATAAACTTCAAACCAATCACATTGTCGCGCGGGCTTTTTTTTTTTTTATAAACAATAACGGCTATCACTGAACCAATCAGACTAAAGACTTTTTCAGCCAATCAAAATCAAGGAACGTCTTCCAGTGCAATTCACTTTCTCCCCACATGGGGTGTCTGTGGTTTCCACTCAGGTCCGCTCATACTGCATATAAGCAGCAGCTTTACCGCAATTACCTGATTCGCTTCCTGTTTTGACACTTTGCAGAATGACTGGTCGCGGCAAAGGAGGAAAAGGGCTCGGGAAAGGAGGCGCCAAGAGGCACAGGAAGGTTCTGCGTGACAACATCCAAGGCATTACCAAGCCTGCTATCCGCCGCCTGGCTCGCAGAGGAGGAGTGAAGCGCATCTCCGGTCTCATCTATGAAGAGACCCGTGGGGTGCTCAAGGTTTTCCTGGAGAATGTGATCCGGGACGCGGTCACCTACACCGAGCACGCTAAGAGGAAGACAGTCACCGCTATGGACGTGGTGTATGCTCTCAAGCGCCAGGGCCGCACTCTATGGATTCGGAGGCTAAACGGTGACACTTCTTACCAACTGATGATACGGAATTCACATTCATTTAACCCAAAGGCTCTTTTAAGGGCCACCCACATTCTCCTGTATAGAGCTCTGGTTACACCGCCATCTTATTCTTACCCGTTTTCATGTTGCTGTCTCTGACGGGACTCAATATTTCATATTGGAAACGGTTAGAGAAATACAATTCACTACAAAACCACCCACATTATGTTACAGCATTGTTTACAGCGCTTTATCTACGATTCTTTTATATAAACTTTGCTATACTCCCTTCATACTATTAACTGCTAATTCATAAAGCAAACTACAAATATTGGTCTCACTTTTTGATATAACTTCTCTGAATTAGAAGTGCCTGCACTTGACAGATTTAAATACGTGATTTTAATTGCTCGATCCATATACACATTTTTTTACATTACACATTGGTACAATCTGCAAAAGAAAATGTATCTGATAAATGCCTTATCTGTATTGATTTTAACCGCTATGAAAACAATTACATTTTTATAGACTTGCATAAAACAATGACAATGTTTGAGCATTCATTATTATTTTGCTGTCTTTTCTGCTCTTAAAACAGAATCCCCAATGCAAATGTTTCATAAAATAGTCACTCCTTTTATATTCCATTAAATAGTCCCATATATTGGGCATCATGTATCAGCTTTTGATGAGAAAAAAATGCAATCGGATTTTCTTTAGCACTTTCTGTGACTTTTATGATTCTTTGTCACAACTGTAAATCTCATACATATTGAACACGTTTTTTGGTTTTATGATCATAAATACAACCCCGCATTTCATGTGTAAAACACTCGGTTTGGGGATCTCGGAACAATTATACAGAGAAGGTAAAAAGGCGCCAAAGCTTTACTATCTGTCATTCAAACAAAGACCACACGGTGGCAGTATTGTTTTGGAAATGATCTTGATTCTGGAGACCTGGATTTTTCACAATGATCTGAATCAAAGGTTTCACCTCCAGATATTTGTGTTAAATACGTTTTGCGGATTCCCTTAAATATAATTAGTGAATTAAGTTGAAAATCAACAGGACTCTAGCATCACTTCTTAAATCGCACAAATATGTGTACTGATGTGGGGGCTGAAACTGCCAAAGATGCCACATTTCCCACACAATCTATACAGGGGAAAACGCAGCAGCACCAAAATAAAGGCAGCAAAACACACACACGTGTGTAACTCACATTAATAAGAAACACTTGGGGTCTTCCTTACTTTTGTGAACAATGTTTCTAAATCAATCTGTTCAATTAATTCAATGATCCTTTGTTTTTTTTTATTTCAGTCACACTTTATCTCAAAGATTATCACGGAGACCAGAACGTAACCCCGGGATCAAGGCACCAGAAAGGACAAAGCGGTTCAATAAAGAGAATTTATTCTGGCCGTATCCAGCACAGCACAAACTCACAAACCACTTACACTCCCCAAAACAGGGAATACAGGGGATTCTAGGTGCCAGGCGCCACTTCCAAGGCTCCCCAGGGTTTGCTCCCACTCCTGTGGGGTTTGAGACTGCAGAGCTTTCAAACCTGTTTGCTTTCTGAGACTCTGTCCCGCAGCACGGAACCGGTTTCACACCTCCCGCTGGATGAAGCTCCCAGCGACGTGTGAAGGTGTCTCTGGCGCAGCCTTGGGGCGCACCGCTTAGTTCCCTGCACGCTGGGATCACACTGACCCTGAGCGCTGCTGGGTTCCCCTTACATACAGTCCCCGCTGCTATAGGAAGTCGCTGCAGATGGAGCCGCAACCATCATGTGTGGATACTGCATGGGAGACAGGACGTGAGGTCACATCTGCATTGGCCAATCACGGCTGGGCGCGGGGTGGGTGAAAGTTAAAGGGCTTTTGGAGAAATATGAAGGTCCCTGTGGGAGCAGCGCCTGTCAGTGGGAGCGGCGCCTGTCAGTGGGAGCGGCGCCTGTCAGTGGGAGCGGCGCCTGTCAGTGGGAGCGGCGCCTGTCAGTGGGAGCAGCGCCTGTCATTGGGAGCAGCGCCTGTCAGTGAGAGCAGCGCCTGTCAGTGGGAGCGGCGCCTGTCAGTGGGAGCAGCGCCTGTCAGTGGGAGCGGTGCCTGTCAGCGGGAGCAGCGCCTGTCAGTGGGAGCGGCGCCTGTCAGTGGGAGCCTGGCAGCGGCTTCCCGGCCATCAGGAATATCTCCCATGAGCATCGGCGATATCTCGGGATACAGCGCAATGCTGCACTTTTAGGGTGTTTGCCCGTCAGCCTGATCTCTTCCCCAGCCACTCTCCCTTTGTTCCTGCCCCTCTCCTCCCCCTCCACTCCAAGCAATAGCAGTTCTCCGGACATGTGGGCTGCTCAGTGGGATTCTCAGCCCAATGTACAGAGACCTTGGCTATGCTTTATATATGCACACACAGTGTATACTTTGGTACAGTTTACAACACGAGAGTAAACAATTACAGTTACAGGGTATGGAAGGGGTTGCATGGCACATTAAACTGGGGCAGCTCCAGGGTCTGGTGACCAGATGAGCCCCAGGAAAGGACAGGTAGGTGGGAGGGACGGGGTCCAGAATAATACAGGTTAAGCCTGGTCCCAGGGGTGTGTACTGAGGTCTGGGGAACTGTGATTGTTTCCACACACATCAGGCACTCTGATGGGTCACCACCCTATCTCCATGATTTGCTTTGGAGACAGGAATCTAGAAACGGGGTGGCAGATATCAATTCCACAGATCTTTTCTGGACTGGCATGGAGATGGACTAAATGGTATTCTCTGATGTCATGCCAGAGACACCCAAGACAAGGCTGTGTGCTTTTCTGAAGCAGAAGATTTAAACTTCCTGCTTGCAAATTGTTTTCAGCACTGCCGGAATTCCTGATCCTCTACAAGAGTGGAAGCTGCTCCGGGTAAGCCATTTCTGTGGCACTGGGCACCTAGGACTGCTAGGATTCCCCCTGTATTCCCTGGTTGGTGCGAGTATAGCTCTGTTAGGAGATTCTGTGCTGTGTCTGATGGCTACTGCTGAAATAAACACCTCTTTATTTGATCGCTGTGTCCTGTCTGGCACGTGATCCAGTGAAAGAGTCCTGGTCTGCTGTGGCAACTATTGTTAGTAAGCAATATGTAACGAGAACTATGCTCCCCTCCTTACTATCCGGCGTGACCTGTTTCATATATTGTTCTCATTCTTGCTCGCCCAATGCTCAAAACACATTGTTCCCTCCCTCAGTGCCTTGTTTTGATTGTCCACTTCTCAAGTGTTTCAAGATTTACCTAATTCTTGTTGTAATAGTTTGTGGGTTGCTCCCTTCCTCAGTGGTCCCACTCTGTATTGTTTCCCGCCTCTACTTCCATGGCATTCCTAATGCTTGGTTTCAAGTACTAAGCAATGTAGTGTCCCTCAATTATTCCTAATCTATTGTAGTGAGGAGATTGGCCCCTTCCCCTTTGTTTCCTAATCAGATTGTTCCCTTTCAAAGTGTTCATAATCCATTGTTCCCCAGTGATTTCCTAATTCATTGTTCCCATCCACAATGCTTCCAAATTCTGATTGTCCCCTTCCCAGTGCTCTCAAGATTTACACCTCCTCTCGCAAATACTAACACATGACTGTCCTTATTAAAATGATTCTCCCATGCCGCTCTCACCCCCAACCCCCCCTCCCCTACCCACCTTCCCCTCCTTCTCCCAATTCCGCACACACATCGGAAGACAAGGCTAAGGCCTAGCTGTCCAGAAATCTCATCTACCAGGCCTCCCCGGTGTAAGTAATTTCGGATGAAACCATAGAGTCTAAAGGGTCTCCACCCAGCCCGCCTTCACTGGAGACCGTTTTCGGACCCGCCCCCAAGGGTCTTAAACCCCACTAACCGGTCCTTTACTAAAGACCGGTTCAACACCTTTTAGACCCCATTAGGGTCGACTTTCTTTTCTTTTTCTAGCCGCTGTTACTGTCCCAGAGGCCCCTTACCCAACCCTCCCCCTCTGCCCATTTTGGCTGTTTCTCTCCAGCACTAGTCCAAGGACAACACACGCGGTACCCTCTGGGAGGTCATTATGTCTCACCAAAAAGCACTAAAAATTGTCTCCCTAAATGTGAAGGGCCTACACAACTATAGAAAGTGACGCCTGGCCCTCCAGGAGATAAAGAATACAGGGGGAGATGTTGTTTTCCTCCAGGAGACGCACTTCACGTCTCAAGAACCGCCTAAAATATTTCAACACGCGTTCCCATTGAGCTATTTCTCATCATTCAGCAGCAAACGCAGAGGGGTTGCCATTCTGATCCGTCAGGGCACCCCATTTAATTTAACAAAAATTCAGGCAGATCCAGAGGGGAGATTTATTGTGGTCTATGGCTCACTTTCAGGCACAACAATCGCCCTTTTTAACCTATATGCCCCGAACGAGAACCAGACAGAATTTCTGAAGAAGGTTCTGGAAAAAATTGACCCACAGTACCTATCCTCGCTACTTATTGCAGGTGATCTTAATATGGCTCTCAACCCAAAAGAAGACAAATCGAGCCACCCAGGACGACAACACTCCACTCAGTCGCAAAGACTGGGGAAAAAAATCAAGGACATTGTTGGGGACTTTTCTCTGGTGGACATTTGGAGAACACAACATCAGGGGCAAAGGGATTATACCTTTTACTCGGCTCCTCACCAGTCTTATTCCCGTATTGACTACTGAGGCCACCACAGACTCAGACATCGGCCCAATTACGTGGTCAGATCATGCCCCTATCACCATGACCCTATCCATTCCATTTGGGAAAATTATCTCATATAGCTGGAAACTAAACGATTCCTTACTGAACCACTCCGGGACAGTGCTGGAACTCAAAAAATCCCTCAGGGAATACTTTAGAATAAACAAAGGCTCTGTATCTTCACCAGCAAGCCTGTGGGAAGCCCATAAGGCGACAATCCGAGGAAATCTTATCTCGATTGCCTCCCACCGGAAAAAAACTAAACTCAAATTAACTAAAGAGCTTACAGACAAAATAATCAATTTAGAGCAGCAGCATAAAAATAACCCCTCCCGGAGAATTTACAAACAATTGACAACTGCTCGAAACGATTTAAGAATAACCCAATTGGAAAATGTAGAAAAAGCTCTTAGATGGACGGGTCAGAGGTACTATGATAAAGGGAACAAGGCCGATAGACTTCTCGCTAGTAAGTTACGTGGAATACAGAAAAAGTCACAAATAACGGCGATCAGGAATAACTCTGGTGAACTCCAATACAACAAAAAAAAAAATAGCAGAGGAATTCACCAAATTCTACACCAAATGATATAACTTAAGGACCCACTCTGCGAATTCTAGTATAACGAACTCGGCATTAGCCGCTGATTACTTATCCGATTGCAATCTTCCATCACTAACAGAGGAAGAAAATACTTATCTAAATGCAAAAATTACGCTGGACGAATTAGAAGTGGCCGTTAGGGCCTCAAAGATCTCCAAGGCGCCGGGCCCTGATGGTTTCACAAATGCATACTACAAGAAATTTTTCCCCATCTTGTCCAAACACCTATTAAGCTTGTTCAACTCATTCTTAGAAGGGAGTCCTATCCCATCCACAATGTCGTCCGCAAATCTGGCGATAATACTTAAAGAAGGGAAGGACCCCACCCAATGTGGCAGTTACAGACCAATCTCATTGTTGGACAACGACCTTAAACTATATAGTAAAATTTTGGCGAACAGACTTAACCCTATCCTCCCGAGACTAATACACAAGGACCAGGTCGGGTTTGTCCTGGGCCGACAGGCCTCAGACAATACACGTAAAATAATTAACTTAGTAAACCATGCCCACCTTTCAGGCTCAAAGGCGATGCTATTAAGCCTAGACGCAGAGAAGGCATTTGACAGGATTGACTGGCTATTTCTAGACCAAACACTGATAAAATTTGGTTTCGGAGACTCGTTCTTAAAGGGTGTTCAAGCACTTTATCAGAACCCTTCTGCCTCAGTACGACTCTCGGGCGGAGGCCTTGAACGATTCCAAATCAAAAATGGTACCCGACAAGGATGCCCCCTATCCCCCCTCCTCTTCGCCCTCACGATTGAACCACTGGCGTCTAAAATAAGACAAAACCTGAACATCCAGGGAATCCCTATCGATAAAGCGCAATACAAAATTTCCCTATTCGCTGATGACATCATTCTTACTTTGACTAAACCCCTAACTTTCCTCCTCCCTAACCTTCAGAAGGAACTGACGGAGTTTGGTAAAGTATCAGGATACAAAATAAACAGCGACAAATCAGAGGCTCTAAATCTTAGTCTCCCAGATCCCGAAGTCAAACTCCTCAAAACTAACTTTAACTACAGTACAGATGGTGCCCTTCATACATTAAATATCTGGGAATTAATGTGTCAAGGCACTACCGGGATTTATACCGGGATAACTACCCGAAGTTATGGGACAAGATCAAAAAGGATCTAGATCAGTGGGAAGGTTACCTGATATCGTGGTTCGGTAGAATGATATCTACTAAGATGAATATACTCCCAAGAATGTTATACCTTTTCCAAACACTCCCGACCCACGTTCCGGGCGCTGATCTAAAACATATTCAGAACAGATTGTTCCACTTCATTTGGCAGGGCAAGAAACCCAGAGTCGCCAGATCGGTCCTGCTGGCAGCAAGCTCTAGGGGAGGACTGGGAGTACCAGACCTACACAGATTTTACTTAGCTGCACAGCTCAAGCAGGTAGTAATGTGGAACTCGGACCCGACCCGTTGTAGTTGGGTAGAGATAGAGACTCGATGTGCCAAAATGCCTTCTCTGCAAGCCTGCCTCTGGAGCCTGGACAGAGGAGAGGGGCATACACACAATCTTAAACTACAGGCCTCATGTTTCACGTGGGACGTCTGGATAAGATGTAAATACAAATATGGCCTTACCACCAAAAGTTCCCAATTGACCCCCATCTTTAACAATCCGAAGTTCCCCCCGGGATGTGGATCTAAACTGTTCGATCAATTCAACACATGGGGTATAGAGGCGATTGCGGACCTACTGAGCCTAGGGAGGCTTCTGAGCTACCAAGAATTGAGGACCAAATATAAAATTAGAGAATTGGACACATTTAAATACCTCCAAATCAGAAACTTTATTAGAACAACATGCCCTCTCCCAGAATACCACACTCTCACGACGTTTGAACAACTTTGCGAGACAAAGACCCACCAGAAAGGTCTAATCTCGGACATATATGGTGCTCTAGAGCGCTCCTCGACCCCCAAAGAGCATGATTATATGCTCAAATTGGCAGCAGACCTGAATATAAATATAGACAGAGAGACTTGGGAAGAAATCTGGCAGGCAGCCTCAGAGACCTCCCTATGCACTACAATAAAGGAAAACATTTATAAAATTATGTTTGGCTGGTATCTTACCCGAGCACGATTAAACCAGATCTACCCTCTGGCATCAGACCTATGTTGGAGAGGCTGTGGTCATAGAGGGGACATGGCCCACATCTGGGGGACCTGTCCAGAAATTGTGAAGTACTGGGCTAAGGTCCAAATTTTGATAAAAGTGGTCACTGACCTGGAATTACCTATCGAACCACTGACCTACCAGTTGGCCGCACCAATGACTGACATAGTCCGGCCAACCAGGAAATTAATATCCTTCATTCTTACCGCGGCAAGATGCTGTATTGCGGCCTCCTGGAGGAAAACAACCACGCCGGCACTGGGAACGATCAAAAAAAGAGTCGGCGAGGTGATGATCATGGAAAGGCTTACCGCTATCGTGAGACAAAAACTCCCCGCCTACGAGGATATCTGGGAACCGTGGATTTCCTGCAATAGGGTCAGACAACCAGCTCAAATGAGACAGAGGTCTACCCCCTCCCCAGAAGTGAACTAAAACTACCTGCGAGACCACATCCCCAACAGCCAGATGGGTCTCCCAACCCCCTCCGACCCTACGTGAGATTGGCCCTAAAAAGCATAGATTGTGGAGGCCGTGCAGAATGTGCAGCAGCAGACCTAGCAGCAGCCGTCAACGATGCAGAAGTGGATCTGGAGGGACATGGAATCGCAGCCATCGGGCTGGAATCCAATGATGTCCGCCAACAATATTTGTGCCCGGTTACCATAGGCCATCTCCGGGTGGCCGGCCTGATGGACACCGGTGTTACGGTAATCTGGTACAACCTGATATGGTCAGCCCAGAGAAACTTCTCCAAGGCACGGGGATGCCGGTGAGAATGCTGGACAGAGCCCCCAAGTTATTGCAAGTTGCCCGGGTGTTACTTGATCAGGGCACTAGTAGAGGAGTCTGGGATGTCACAGTGTAAACCGGCTTGGACAGAAACATCCTGCTGGGCAATGACTTGGGGCACTTTATTTGCTCCTACTCTGAGGAGAAGGCACCAGTGGCTGCGGTCACCCCGAGCAAAAGTCAGGCAGTTGCCCAGGTGGAAGTGCCTTTGGCATTGCCGCACACCACCCCAATTATCTCTCCCCAGCTTTTGGAGCCAAAGAGAGCTGAAGTCCCGGTGGACACCAAGCAGGTAAGCCAGAACAAGCCAGACATTTGTCCCGAACCCTGTCCCAACATTTCCTCTGACTGTTTGACAGGGCCAACCTACCAGGACTGAGCTAGGAGTTCATGGACATTGTGTGATCGGACCCCAAACTGGAGGGCATGATACTTCAGGCGACCGAGTCTGACTCCAAGGGTGTGTCCCATCGGTTCCTTTGGCACCACAGTGTCTCATAACAGGAATCCAAGAGTGCTCTGGTCAGATCAGGGACATTAAGGCGACAGATAGTTGTTACTCATGAGTATAGGGCACAGTTGATGCAGATATCCCATGTGATCCTGCTGGTAGGGGCATCAGATAGTCACTCATACTAGAGCCCGGCTACTACAGACTTTCTACTCACCGGCGTCATGACAGGAGGTATTGGTGTTCTGCCATAACTGTAATCCCTTCCACCTAGTGGGCAAGTCGAGTGACCACACAAAAGCTCCCCTGAGACCGCTACCGGTGATCGGTGAGTCCTTCCAGCGTGTAGCTGTAAATATAGTGGATCCGCACATGATCCCAGTTGCTCTGTCCTTGATTGAAGCACATCAATTAGCAGAGTCTTTGATTGAGATATTCACTAGGGTAGGTTTCCCAAGTGAGATCCTGGCTGATCCGGGGGCACAGTGCATGTCCGAACTGCTCCAATGTCTCTTGGCTATGTGCGAGGTCAAATATCTCTGTACAACCCCCTACCATCCCCAAACGAATGGATTATGTGAGCGGTTCAATGGGACCTTAATGTCAATGTTGCAAGCATTTGTGGAAGCTGAAAGGGTGAGACTGACAAGCTCACTTACATCACCTGCTATTCGCGTATCTAGAGGTGCCAAAGGAGTTTACCATCCGTTCCCCCTTCAAGCTCCTCTATGGGTGCCATGTCCGTGGACCACTCAATCTGTTTCATAAGGGCTGGGAGGGGGAGATACTGATGCTTTGGTGCTACATTACGTGGTGGGGCTCAGGGACCAGATAGAGGAACACATGGGGTTGGCACAGGCTAAACTTGAGGCAGCTCAGATCAGGCAATAGCGCTGGTATGATAGGAGTTTCCGTAGTAGAGAATTAATCCCAGGGCAGCAGGTGCTTGTTCTGAAGCCCACTTGGCAGAACAAGCTACTTGCCGCCTGGGCGGGCCCGTACACGGTTCACCGGCGGGTGCATGAGTGTAATTATGTGGTAAACCAGGATCCAGAGGCAGGTAGGCACATAACATACCATATCAATATGCTAAAGGAGTATCACAAGAGCGGGCCGGAGGTGTTTGCTATTTGTAGCCCGCTGCTGGGGGATCCGGCAAGCCAGGCTCTGCCCGATCTCCTGGGAGAAACCCGGCAGGGAGGCTTAGTGGAGCAGGTGGAGATGGGTCCCCAACTCGCGGTTCCCAAGCTGGTGCAAGAGATGCTAGAGCAGTACCAGGTCATGTTTACAGATAATCAGGGCATTACCCATCTAACCGATCACCCGGTATACACCGGGGATCATTGGCCACTCCTCAAGAAGCGTAATGGATCTCTGCGGAGGTAAAGTGGAGCATTAAGGGGGAGGTTGAGGAGATGATGGCATTAGGGGTAATTTCTCGTACTCAGTGTCCTTGGGCTTCACCGGTATTCGTGGTGCCAAGGAGGGTGGGACCACTTGGTTCTGTGTAAAATAACGTCAGCTTAATACTCAGACCGTGGCAAATGCCTATCCTTTGTCCCACATGGATGAGCTCTTAAATGAGCTCATCGGGGCCAGGTATCTGGCCACCATGAATCTGTACAGATTCCATTGACCCAGCAGGCGTAGGAAAGGTCGGCTTTCAACATCCTTGGCTTGTAAGAATTTTTGGTCATGTCATTTGTGATGAAGAAAACGCTGGCCACGTTCTAGCGCCTTGTCAACCGGTTGCTGGAAGGGATTAAGGGCTATGTTATTGCTTATCTGGACGACTTAGCCATTTGTATTAATGACTGGTACACTCATCTGGTTAATGTAGCAGCAGTCCTAGATACTGCACCGACACACTTTATTGGAGCAAATGCCCGATTTGTACCTGGCAGATACTTGGAATCCGCCGCTGCTCACCTCTTGCATGCTGCGTTGCGTTTGCCTTCCCAGCCACGGTTCATGCCTGGCTGACGGGGGATCTGATCTGTTAAATGATAACCAGAAGAATTTACTAGGCGGCAATGTTTCGTTTGTCCACCAGATGGCATAAACTCATGATAACCAGAAGAATTTACTAGGCGGCAATGTTTCGTTTGTCCACCAGATGGCATAAACTCATGACTTAAGTAATGTGTGGACTTTGCAAGTTGTTTCGTTTACTATACCAAAAAAGATACTTTATCCCAGTACAGTATGCTACAGTATTGTAACTTGTCCTTGAGACTGAAGGAAGAGTTGCAAAAAATGTATCAATTTAGGCTTTACATACAGTACTGTATTAAATAAAGACAAAGATCATTTTCGCTTACACTATTCTACAGAGACATGAGTGTTCAAGTGGAGCCCGCTTTCCAAAAACCTGACAGAAGTTATGCTTATTTGATATGGGCCGCTATTAATGCAACAGAGGATAAGATGGCAACAGTTGTTCAAATTTATCAGTATTTTATCGAAAATTATGACTTTTACAGATTTTCGCCAACTCTTCATTTGTGGAAGCTCGCAATAAGGAAAAGGTTATGTAGTGACCCCTGTTTTCACCGTATTGAGCCCCAATTTGTTGGAGGGTATTGGTGTGTGGCACCGGGTTTTTCCCGTATCTATGATAATGGAGGCGGCAAAAGGCGAAGGGTTGTGTTAAAACAAAATAAGAAGCGACAGTCCCTTCCAAGCAATGCGCCAGAACCAGAACCAGAACCAACAGCAGCACCAGCTTATCATGATGCCCTCGCCATCGGTGACAACCCTGAGATGGATTTCGCAGCCAGTTTTGATGAAGCTTGCATGTACCTAAGCGATTTCCCGCTGACTACAGGTGGGCTAGTCCCTCTGCAAACTATCGACGTGGGTGATGATGAAAGCTGGACTGGAAGTGGGCCGGCGCCGGCGCAAGCTGAATGGGAAATTCAGTAATACAGTATGGTGAGTACTATTATTTTGGTGGGGCTGGCTGGGTACTTCTTTAGGGGGCTGACCATTACTGTACATTAAAACTTTTCATTTTGTTTTTCCTCAGAAAAGAAAACGGCTAATGGGGGGATTTCGATGGATAATATTGTGCTGTACAGTACAGTATGCTGATGTTTTCCAGCCGAACAGTATACTGTGTAATAAACCCGAATAAATAAAACTATGCATTTATTCTACAGTACATGTTCAGTAAATTACTGCACATACTGTACTGGGGGCGAGATGGTGTTTGCAGCAGAGAGAGATTTAATAATATTGTACAGTGAGCAGGGGGTTCCCTGAGCCAGAAATTAATGCTCAGGGAACCCCCCCCCTGCTCCTGATCAATATTATTAAAAAAATACACACAGCAGCCGCCAAAAAATAAATAAATAAATGACAATAAATACATTTGAAATACATTTTTATTGATAGTGTAGATGTGCAGGGGGTCTCCGGAGCTGAACCGCGTTGGTTTTAGGTCTGGGGACCCCATGCCCCCCGAGATACAGGCCCCTTTAGGGGGTGCCGGTATCCCTCTGCGTTTAAAGGTCCCGATCACGTGACCGCGGCCTGTAAACCAAGCAGAGCAGAGGGATACCGGCACCCCCTAAAGGGGCCTGTATCTCGGGGGGCACGGGGTCCCCAGACCTGAAACCTGTGCGCTTCTGCTCTGGAGACCCTCTGCACATGTACACTATCAATAAAACACATACAATATACAGTATAAATAAACACTCGTTCTTTACCTTAGCGTCTATGCGCTATGGTAAAGAAGCATTATTTTAATAATATTGTAAAGTGAGCAGGGGGTTCCCTGAGCCAGAAATTAATGCTTAGGGAACCCCCCCCCCCCCCTGCTCCTGATCAATATTATTAAAAATACGGAAAATGCTGCGTCATTACCATAGCGGATAGCCGCTAAGGCAATGAAGGGGTTAACCCACCGTGCCCGCTTTATTGTGTGTAGTGGGGATGGGTGAGGGGGGTATTTGGCCCTTGGAGTGAGTTTAGGACTTGCGGGAGGGGGGGGGGGTTGCGGGTGCACTTAACCCCTTTCACGACCGTAGCAGTTAATACCGCTACGGTCATGAAGGGGTTAAGCCCTCCCGCTACCCCCCCCCCCCCGCAAGCCCTCCCCAACCATCGTTGGGGCGAATACCCCATTCACCCACCCTCCCGCAACCCACAACAATAAAATACACACAGCAGCCGCCAAAAAATAAATAAATAAATGACAATAAATACATTTGAAATACATTTTTATTGATAGTGTAGATGTGCAGGGGGTCTCCGGAGCTGAACCGCGTTGGTTTTAGGTCTGGGGACCCCGTGCCCCCCGAGATACAGGCCCCTTTAGGGGGTGCCGGTATCCCTCTGCGTTTAAAGGTCCCGATCACGTGACCGCGGCCTGTAAACCAAGCAGAGCAGAGGGATACCGGCACCCCCTAAAGGGGCCTGTATCTCGGGGGGCACGGGGTCCCCAGACCTGAAACCTGTGCGCTTCTGCTCTGGAGACCCTCTGCACATGTACACTATCAATAAAACACATACAATATACAGTATAAATAAACACTCGTTCTTTACCTTAGCGTCTATGCGCTATGGTAAAGAAGCATTATTTTAATAATATTGTAAAGTGAGCAGGGGGTTCCCTGAGCCAGAAATTAATGCTTAGGGAACCCCCCCCCCTGCTCCTGATCAATATTATTAAAAATACGGAAAATGCTGCGTCATTACCATAGCGGATAGCCGCTAAGGCAATGAAGGGGTTAACCCACCGTGCCCGCTTTATTGTGTGTAGTGGGGATGGGTGAGGGGGGTATTTGGCCCTTGGAGTGAGTTTAGGACTTGCGGGAGGGGGGGGGGTTGCGGGTGCACTTAACCCCTTCACGACCGTAGCAGTTAATACCGCTACGGTCATGAAGGGGTTAAGCCCTCCCGCTACCCCCCCCCCCCGCAAGCCCTCCCCAACCATCGTTGGGGCGAATACCCCATTCACCCACCCTCCCGCAACCCACAACAATAAAATACACACAGCAGCCGCCAAAAAATAAATAAATAAATGACAATAAATACATTTGAAATACATTTTTATTGATAGTGTAGATGTGCAGGGGGTCTCCGGAGCTGAACCGCGTTGGTTTTAGGTCTGGGGACCCCGTGCCCCCCGAGATACAGGCCCCTTTAGGGGGTGCCGGTATCCCTCTGCGTTTAAAGGTCCCGATCACGTGACCGCGGCCTGTAAACCAAGCAGAGCAGAGGGATACCGGCACCCCCTAAAGGGGCCTGTATCTCGGGGGGCACGGGGTCCCCAGACCTGAAACCTGTGCGCTTCTGCTCTGGAGACCCTCTGCACATGTACACTATCAATAAAACACATACAATATACAGTATAAATAAACACTCGTTCTTTACCTTAGCGTCTATGCGCTATGGTAAAGAAGCATTATTTTAATAATATTGTAAAGTGAGCAGGGGGTTCCCTGAGCCAGAAATTAATGCTTAGGGAACCCCCCCCCCTGCTCCTGATCAATATTATTAAAAATACGGAAAATGCTGCGTCATTACCATAGCGGATAGCCGCTAAGGCAATGAAGGGGTTAACCCACCGTGCCCGCTTTATTGTGTGTAGTGGGGATGGGTGAGGGGGGTATTTGGCCCTTGGAGTGAGTTTAGGACTTGCGGGAGGGGGGGGGGTTGCGGGTGCACTTAACCCCTTCACGACCGTAGCAGTTAATACCGCTACGGTCATGAAGGGGTTAAGCCCTCCCGCTACCCCACCCCCCCCCCGCAAGCCCTCCCCAACCATCGTTGGGGCGAATACCCCATTCACCCACCCTCCCGCAACAATAAAATACACACAGCAGCCGCCAAAAAAATAAATAAATAAATGACAATAAATACATTTGAAATACATTTTTATTGATAGTGTACATGTGCAGGGGGTCTCCGGAGCTGAAGCGCACAGGTTTTAGGTCTGGGGACCCCGTGCCCCCCGAGATACAGGCCGCTTTAGGGGGTGCCGGTATCCCTCTGCGTTTAAAGGTCCCGATCACGTGATCGCGGCCTGTAAACCAAGCAGAGCAGAGGGATACCGGCACCCCCTAAAGGGGCCTGTATCTCGGGGGGCACGGGGTCCCCAGACCTGAAACCTGTGCGCTTCAGCTCCGGAGACCCCCTGCACATGTACACTATCAATAAAAATGTATTTCAAATGTATTTATTGTCATTTATTTATTTATTTATTTATTTAGATTTATTTATTAATTGTGCTGCTGCTGCTGCTGCAAGTCGTAAACTCACACCAAGGGCCAATAAAAAAAATTCACGCACAGCAGCCCCACAATTAATAAATTAATCTAAATAAATAAATAAATAAATAAATAAAATCTATGTAAAACCCCCTCCCCCTATTCTCGCTTTTAAAACGCCCTGCCTTCTCTCTAATCTATGTAAAACCCCCTCCCCCTATCCCCCTATTGTGTGTGTGCGTTAAGCTTCCCTGCAAGCTATGTAAAAAAACCTCCCCCTATTGTGTGTGTGTGTTAAATCTGCCTGGCCTGTGTTTCTGAGTGCTGAGTGCTCTGCGTTTAAAGGTCCCGATCACGTGATCGCGGCCTGTAAACCAAGCAGAGCAGAGGGATACCGGCACCCCCTAAAGGGGCCTGTATCTTGGGGGGCACGGGGTCCCCAGACCTGAAACCTGTGCGCTTCAGCTCCGGAGACCCCCTGCACATGTACACTATCAATAAAAATGTATTTCAAATGTATTTATTGTCATTTATTTATTTATTTATTTAGATTTATTTATTAATTGTGCTGCTGCTGCTGCAAGTCGTAAACTCACACCAAGGGCCAAACACCCCCCTCACCCCCAATAAAAAAAATTCACGCACAGCAGCCCCACAATTAATAAATAAATCTAAATAAATGCCAATAAATAAAGACATGAAGAGAAATAAATATATACTGTACAGTATATACTTTGTATATATATATACACTGTATATATATATATATATATATATATATATATATATATATATATATATATATATATATATATATATATATATATATATATATATATATATACAGTATACATATATACACTGTGTATATATATATATATATATATATATATATATATATATATATATATATATATATATATATATATATATATATATATATATATATATATATATATCATACAGCTATATTTGTATATATATATATATACATACATACTGTATGTGAGTGAAAAGAGAAAAAAGTAACCCGTATGGGAGCACTCAGGTATGCAATTGATATATTTGTTTATTTATTTGACACAGTGCAAAAAGGGATGAATAAACAGTACATGATTTAAAAACACTTAAAAAAGAGGCATGGACCCTTAAACACTAATGAACAGCACTAGGGAACGACACACACTGTCAACCCTAAACATGAAAAGGATAGTGACTCAAAAAACACTAGGGAGAATCAAAGTGAATCACAATAGGTTACTGGGTTCAAAGGCACCTACTGTATACAACGCTAAGGATAATGCACACTACACACCAAAAGGTAGACTTGTCAAAGTATAAATGACAGTCTCAAAGCATCACACATCTGCATTAGCATACAGTAATATAACCAATGCCTACAGCACAAATCATGTGTAGGAAAGGTGGTAAGGTGGAATGAAATCCCTAGATGTGTAGAGCAATGAAGTTAATGAATAGCATACAGTATAAAACATAACATTACAATCCACACAGTACATTGCATTTACAGTACATTGTATACTGTAAATGATGCATAGCATTAAATCTATGCACCATATACAGTACTGTACATTCTGCAAATGAATGTTAACAATATAATTGCAAGCTACTCTACCAGTAAATACTGTACAAACACTTCCAAACAAGTCAACTACAGTATTTTAACCAATCAAGTAAACCAAAATCAATATATACTGTAAGTACCAACCAGAAAAGACAATTTAAAACCAAACTAACCCTTACAATACCAAGGATTACATCTATCTAATTGTAAAAAACCTTATACATTATACACAGCATTGTTTAAAGCCCCCTCCCCCCTAATGTTTCTGTTAAGCAGATTACACTGAAGGGACAGAGATATAAAGGCCTAAAGCCCCTTCCCCCCCTAATGTTTGTGTTAAACAGATTACAATGAAGGGAGAGAGATATAAAGGCCTAAAGCCCCTTCCCCCCTAATGTTTCTGTTAAGCAGATTACACTGAAGGGAGAGAGATATAAAGGCCTAAAGCCCCTTCCCCCCTAATGTTTCTGTTAAGCAGATTACACTGAAGGGAGAGAGATATAAAGGCCTAAAGCCCCTTCCCCCCTAATGTTTGTGTTAAACAGATTACAATGAAGGGAGAGAGATATAAAGGCCTAAAGCCTTACCTGCATTGGTAAACCCTCCCTGCATTGGTAAACCCTCCCTGCATTGATGTCGTGCAGTGTACAGTATGTAAATGTGGGGAGGGGGGGGGCCCAATGTGCATAATGTACTGTGAGGTCTAACCACCCTCACCCCCTACCCACATACTGTACCGTTACCCCCCCCCCCCCCCATCCTGGCCATGGCCCCTCACGCACAGCAGCTCCACAATTAATAAATAAATCTAAATAAATACATGAAGAGAAATAAATATATACTTTATATATAAATGTGAGTTTATAAATAAAATAAAGAATATTATTTCTAGGGGCCCTAGAACAGAAGTTCCCACGCCAATTTCGCGCTCATTGCTCTTTTTTTGCTCTTTTTTTACAATGTTGCTGGTCTTGCGGCTTTGCAGTCTGCAAGCAAAAAGCGCAAAGTGTATGAAGTCTGGGTGAGCGCTTTCCACATTTGATGCCTACGGCACCTTCCCATTTCTACACACTTCAATACCTGCACAGTTGGTAGCGCTTTCCATCCCAGCTACCATTCTGGATATTCACCTCTCACAGGCCATTCTTGCCCGAGTCTGTCCTATCAGACAGGGGCATTAACCTGTATCCACACCACCTGGACAATTTCTCTCTGTCAGAGACTAGTGCTATTTATTTATATAAATTGACCACACATACAGTACACTACAGTATATACTGTTGTAATATAATAAATATACTATATAAATACGGTATACTGTTGTTATATCATAATAAATACACATCATATACTGTATATTCGTTGTCAGATGAATTGCAATATACCAAAAGTGTATACTGCTGCACAAAAAATATAAATTGACCACACATACAGTACACTACAGTATATACTGTTGTAATATAATAAATATACTATATAAATACGGTATACTGTTGTTATATCATAATAAATACACATCATATACTGTATATTCGTTGTCAGATGAATTGCAATATACCAAAAGTGTATACTGCTGCACAAAAAATATAAATTGACCACACATACAGTACACTACAGTATATACTGTTGTAATATAATAAATATACTATATAAATACGGTATACTGTTGTTATATCATAATAAATACACATCATATACTGTATATTCGTTGTCAGATGAATTGCAATATACCAAAAGTGTATACTGCTGCACAAAAAATATAAATTGACCACACATACAGTACACTACAGTATATACTGTTGTAATATAATAAATATACTATATAAATACGGTATACTGTTGTTATATCATAATAAATACACATCATATACTGTATATTCGTTGTCAGATGAATTGCAATATACCAAAAGTGTATACTGCTGCACAAAAAATATAAATTGACCACACATACAGTACACTACAGTATATACTGTTGTAATATAATAAATATACTATATAAATACGGTATACTGTTGTTATATCATAATAAATACACATCATATACTGTATATTCGTTGTCAGATGAATTGCAATATACCAAAAGTGTATACTGCTGCACAAAAAATATAAATTGACCACACATACAGTACACTACAGTATATACTGTTGTAATATAATAAATATACTATATAAATACGGTATACTGTTGTTATATCATAATAAATACACATCATATACTGTATATTCGTTGTCAGATGAATTGCAATATACCAAAAGTGTATACTGCTGCACAAAAAATATAAATTGACCACACATACAGTACACTACAGTATATACTGTTGTAATATAATAAATATACTATATAAATACGGTATACTGTAGATGTACACTACAGTTTTCTATATTTTTTTGGTTAAGTTTTATAAATACAGTATACTTACGCATTTGTTACCCTTGGTGCCTTTTTGAGGTCTCTGTTTTTTCCGTGTGCATGATAGCACACGGTGTTTGATGGCACAACGAGGCCAGAAGCAGTTAACCAGCGCTGGATATCTGCAATTCGTTTTCCGCTCGTGTACATCTCCTTCATTCTCATGCTGAGATCCTTTGAAATCTTCTTAACAGGCATTGCTGCGAGTACTGTAGAAAGAAATACAAACACAAGAATGTGTATTCGATGTTTAGTCGATGTGTATTCAATGTGCAGTGAATCCACAAAATGGATGGTGTATTTATATGTTAATGACTCACATTACAGACCACCCACTTTCAACACCTGTACCTGGCCGCCATGCATAAAAGGTTGTACACGTTGCATAGCCCACCACTTGCTGATCTTTATCTGAGCCATTGTCCAGATACTGCATTGTGCCTCCCGCTTACATGGAGCAGCCCCGGTTCTATGGACGAAAGAATCATCTCACCTCTGCTGTGCCTGCCACACTGAAAAAGAGAAAGGCAGTTACCGTTTCCAAGCCAAAGGCAAAGCGACAGGCTAAGGCCAACAAAGAAAACCTTCTGCTGACCCCAAAGGCTAAGGCTTTTAAAACACGTCAGCCTTATTATGTGAAGAAGAAATACGGTACTGTGCTCGGTACGCAAGACGCATGGCAGCCAACTCACCGAATCCGCAGACCACTTCCCATAAGCTTCGACGACTCTGCTGTAGCTGTCCCGGAAATCTTCAGCCCGGCTTCTCCACCCCCATCTTCTCCGGTTCCATCTGAAGATGCTGCTGCCTCTGAAATCAACGGGTCACTGTCTCCTTTGCTCTTGGACGACTCTGCTTCTCTCCCGGAAATCCAGCGGTCACCTTCTCCATCCCTCTTCCACCACGCTGCAGCTTCTCCTGTACCGGGCATCCCCAGGTCACCTCTTCCACTCTCCATCGATGCCGCTTCTCTCCAGGGAACCCCCATCTCATCCTCCGTTGCACCCATCCCCCCAGATCTCCAGATGCCATGCACAAGCAGCTCGTTGGACCGGATCCTGAATGGGCTAAGTGTGGATCTCCCCGGGAATTCTAGTGTGCTGGCAAAGCTAGATCTGCTTCTGGAGTCGGTGCTACATATGGAGCAAGGGATGCTACAAATGGAGCAGCGGCTGGATCAACGGATGCTACATATGGAGCAACGTATGGATCAACGGATGGACAAGATAGAGGCTGACATAGCGGGCATACATTATTTGCTCGGTGTTAATGCCCCTGTTTCCCCGACGCTGGAGCAGGGGGGTGACATGGATGTGATGCATGGTACCTTCGACCCCCTTCCATCATCAAGCACACCCCCTCCACCAGAAGATACAGTGTACTATGCTATTGAGGAGGACATGACAACCCCGTCAAGACCACGCCAGGAGACAACCCGGCGACCAGTACCGGAGGAAAGCTTCCTCCCAGACACCCTACCATTGCCCATCGCCTCAAGTACACCCGCTCCCAAAAGACCTCCTACACCCGCTCGCATACAAACAGTGCCCGACATCTCCCTGTGCGATCTGCCACCGGCACTGAGGGAGAAGTATAGGGTGAGGAGTGCTGGTATACCACACAAGTATGCCTTGATCATATTTAAACACCATGTTCCCTACACATTGTACTGCGAGTGGGTGTTCAAAGTGAACTATGATGGGAATCGCCAAAAAAATGCCCTTCCTGCCAATTTAAGGAAAAAGATTGTGGAAGAAATGCAGCGCTATTACCCTGTTACAGATCCTGTAATGAGAGGCGTTAGAGACTGCATTAATGGCGTTTTGCGCCATGCAAGGCATCGGCCATGGCTGGAAAATGGGGAGGACTTTCAGTGAGACCATACTGTAATATTGTGCTGTACTGTACAGTACATGTTTTACCCTATAGTACCTGCTGTACTTAAACAAAGGATACTGAATGTTGTTGTGTGTTGCACGGTTTTTGAACTGTATTTGTAAATAAAAGTTTTTGGTGGCGACTTCAGCAATAAAAGAACTGGTTAATTTATCTCACACTCAGTACTACTGTACAAACTGCTTTTTGCTGCCAGACTGCAAACCCGCAAGACCAGCAACATTGTAACAAAAGAGCAATGAGCGCGCAATTGGCGTGGGAACTTCTGTTCTAAGGCCCCTATAAATAATATTCTTTATTTTATTTATAAACTCACATTTATAAACCCCGTCACCCACCCCCGCTAAACACAATAAAAAATAATCACACACAGCATCCCCGCAATAAATAAATAAATAAATACAAATAAATACATTTGAATTAATTTTTATTTATAGTGTAGATGTGCAGGGAGTCTCTGGAGCTGAACCGCACTGGTTTCAGGTCGGGGGACCCCGTGCCCCCCGAGATACAGGCCCCTTTAGGGGGTGCCGGTATCCCTCTGCGTTAAAATCCCCGATCACGTGACCGCGGCCTGTAAACCAAGCAGAGCAGAGGGACACCGGCACTCCCTAAAGGGGCCTGTATCTCGGGGGGCACGGGGTCCCCAGACCTGAAACCTGTGCGCTTCAGCTCCGGAGACCCCCTGCACATGTACACTGTGAATAAAACACACACATCATTAAAGAATCATTCTTTAGCTTAGCGGCTATGCGCTATGGTAAAGAAGCAGCATTTCTGTCTTTTTAATAATATTGTACAGTGAGCAGGGGGTTCCCTGAGACAGAAATCTAATCTCAGGGGACCCCCTGCTCCTGCACAATATTATTAAAAGTTCAGAAACGAGGCTTCATTAGCATAGCGTATAGCCGCTAAGGTAATGAAGGGGTTAAGGCATAATAACCAATAAATACATTCAATACACTACCCACTACCCATGGCAACCTCCGCTGCTGTACAGTAAAACAGAGAAAAAAAATAACACTTTCAAAGTAATGTCCCCTAACCCCTTAATCACCATAGCGGTTATTAACCGCTACAGTCATGAAGGGGTTAACCCGCCCTCACCCACCACTCGGGACACCTACTGTACATACCCTCCCACTCTAACCCCCCACCCCGTGAGGCCTAACCACCCTCAACCCTCACCCACTAACTACCCACAAGGGAGGCCTACCCACATACCGTTGGGGAAACACCCCACCCCCACCCCAGTACCCACAATAAAAACAGTACAATGACCCACAATAAACAGCATTCTATTTATTAAATACATTACCCACCCCCTGTGCCCCCCCCATAAATACAAGATTTATTCTTTTACATTCAGGGTCCATAACGCAGCCCCACGCTAGTCCCCGGTGGGCTGGCAGGGCACCTGGACAGACCTACAGTTTACCAGCAGCATTCCACAGGTTCTGGAGGCCTGCTGGTGGATCCTGCCAGCACCATGGCGCCCAGGTGGTCTCCTTGGGTCACCGTGAGCCACAATTGGGTCCCCACGGTAGGCCCAAGGATGTCTGGGAGCCCCGGGTCAAACCCACAGGTGTCTGCGGGGCCTCGGGTGGTTCCCATGGGGGTCTGGGGAACTCACGGGTGCTCACTACGGGTCTGCGGTGCCCCCACAGAAGTGGGACCACACATCATCATCCCCGCACCTACGGGTCGGAGGTGCCCCCACAGAAGTGGGACCACACATCGTCATGCCCGCAGACTACGGGTCCGCGGTGCCCCCACAGAAGTGGGACCACACATCATCATCCCCGCATGTGTCACCCGTGGAACCACCAGCCTGCTACCCTTTAGGATACCCGAGGATTCCCCGCGGGTGGTCTCCAGAGGTCCCACGCAAAACCACGGAAGTAACCCTGAATGTAAAAAAAATAAACCTGGCCTATACATTCAATACATACACCCTCCCCCCCAACACCTACAGTACAATAATGTGCAAAATAACTATTATCCAGATATGGATAATAGATTAATTGCCCATTATTAAAAACATTAACTAGCATATACAAATAAATAAAGTACTACTTACCTCATCAATACGAAGTGTCCGACGCTAGCGCCTTCCTTCTCTTGCCCACACAAAACATAGCCAAAACCAAGCCAATACATTGCAATTACATTCAGATATCAATTAACCCCTTAAACACCTTATCGGATAATAACCGCAAAGGTAATTAAGGGGTTAAGCCACACAGGCACGATACCCACCCTTCACCCATGAATTTGTACTGTGGCTTCATCATGCAACTATACAGTATACATATATATACTGTATATATATATACACAGAGAGACAGAGAGAAAGAGAGAGAGATATATATATATATATACAGTATATATATATATATATATATATATATATATATATATATATATATATATATATATATATATATATATATATATATATACACACACGTTATATACACACCCATGATAAACCAATATACAGTACAAATAAATGTAGAAGGGTTATCAAAAGCATACTGCCCTACAACCAAACACGTCTCCATACAGACACTACATTAAAATCAATTTCCTTTAAAAATCCTAACTGATCTCACAATCTACTGTACTGTATATGATCACAAACCAATGAAAAAAGTCACATTCCAAAATGCATAAAATCTATGCACCATACTGTATACATTCTGCAAATTAATCAACGTAAACAAAAATCAATTAGCAATCATTATTTAGATCTCTAAACATTTCACACTCAATCATGAACAATGAAACCATTAACAGATTCACGCCTAGAGCAGAACAATTAAGCCTTTGAAAAAATATAAGTACCGACAAAAATACAACCTTTACAGTACAACCAAGGCTATCTATCCCTGACCTTCCTCAAACACACAATACAATACCAAGGAATAATACATCTATCTAATTTTAAAATACTTTAAACTCACAAAATAATTAAAAACACATCTAATCCAGCTTTTAAAACATCATCATTTCTTACCCTGAATGTATACTGTACAGTATATCTCTCTAGACATATATATTGTACATAAATACATACAGTGGCAAGAAATGATATACCACAAAAAAAAAAAAATACACAGGTTAAAAAACCTTTTGAAAAAATTAACAAGTTAAATAAAATACATTTCTTTACTGTAGTTCACTTACCATTACTTGCCCCCACCGACTCCCGTTGCCCAGCTTACTCACGAACCAATCCATGATCAGGAACCCATAAAATAATAAACCATTCAAAATAATAAACATTAAACTAAAAATCCAAACAAATCCACGGGTCTTCTACTTGTAATACATCTTCATCTGTATTCTTCTTTCTTCTATCTCCTTCCGGGCGGGGCAGGGCGTGGTCTTCTTTCCATCATCGGCCACGCCCTTGTCTTTTTTCTTCTCCGGAGGTCCTTCCTCCGCGGCGTCTGGCTGCAAAATGAGACGACATAGGCTTTTAAAGACCTATGACGTCACATTTTGCGTCATGGTTCCCACAATCCTGATTGGACCGTGAAAACCATGTGTTTTGGCCGATAATAAAAAAATGATGACGTCACTTAAAGGGAATGAAAGCACAGCCAATCAGAATGGCTTTGCTTCAAATGCCTTTAAGGTGACATCATTAAAAGACACATGGCCGTGCACACATGGTACTAGAGCCAATCAGAGCGAGGGAACTTTATCCCTACTCTGATTGGCTCTGGTATACCATGTGTCAGGGGCTTGGGGGAGAAAGGATGTGACGTCAATAAGGATAAAGTTACCACGCTCTGATTGGCTACCGTACCACGTGACAGGTTTTCATTGACGTCACATCCTTTCTCCCCCAAGCCCCTGACACATGGTATACCAGAGCCAATCAGAGTAGGGATAAAGTTCCCACGCTCTGATTGGCTCTAGTACCATGTGTGCACGGCCATGTGTCTTTAAATGATGTCACCTTAAAGGCATTTGAAGCAAAGCCATTCTGATTGGCTGTGCTTTCATTCCCTTTAAGTGACGTCATCATTTTTTTATTATCGGCCAAAACACATGGTTTTCACGGTCCAATCAGGACCGTGGGAACCATGACGCAAAATGTGACGTCATAGGTCTTTAAAAGCCTATGTCGTCTCATTTTGCAGCCAGACGCCGCGGAGGAAGGACCTCCGGAGAAGAAAAAAGACAAGGGCGTGGCCGATGATGGAAAGAAGATCACGCCCTGCCCCGCCCGGAAGGAGATTGAAGAAAGAAGAATACAGATGAAGATGTATTACAAGTAGAAGACCCGTGGATTGGTTTGGATTTTTAGTTTAATGTTTATTATTTTGAATGGTTTATTATTTTATGGGTTCCTGATCGTGGATTGGTTCGTGAGTAAGCTGGGCAACGGGAGTCGGTGGGGGCAAGTAATGGTAAGTGAACTACAGTAAAGAAATGTATTTTATTTAACTTGTTAATTTTTTCAAAAGGTTTTTTAACCTGTGTATTATTTTTTTTTGTGGTATATCATTTCTTGCCACTGTATGTATGTACAGTATGTACAATATATATGTCTAGAGAGATATACTGTACAGTATACATTCAGGGTAAGAAATGATGATGTTTTAAAAGCTGCATTAGATGTGTTTTTAATTATTTTGTGAGTTTAAAGTATTTTAAAATTAGATACTGTAGATATATTCCTTGGTATTGTATTGTGTGTTTGAGGAAGGTCAGGGATACTGTAGGTAGGCTTGGTTTGGAAAGGTTGTATTTTTGTCGGTACATATATTTTTTCAAAGGCTTAATTGTTCTGCTCTAGGCGTGAATTTGTTAATGATTTTATTGTTCGGGATCTAGTCTTAATTGTTTAGGGATGTAAATACTGATTGCTAATTGAGTTTTGTTTACTTGGTTGATTACAGTAATTTGCAGAATGTATATGGTGCATACAGTAGATATTTAGGCATTATTTATATTGGAATGTAAGTTGTTTAAATGGCTTTTCAGAGGTTTAGTGATGATTTACAGTAGATTGAGAGATCAGTTATGAATATTAAAGGAAATTTATTTTAATTTAGTGTGTATGTATGGAGAAGAGTTTGGTTGTAGGACAGTGCTTTTGATAACCCTTCTACATTTATTTGTACTGTATATTGGTTTATCATGGGTGTGTATATAACGTGTGTGTATTTATATATATATATATATATATATATATATATATATATATATATATATATATACTGTATATATATCTCTCTCTCTCTCTCTCTTTCTCTCTGTCTCTCTGTGTATATATATATACAGTATATATATATAGTTGCATGATGAAGCCACAGTACAAATTCATGGGTGAGGGTGGGTATCGGGCCTGTGTGGCTTAACCCCTTAATCACCTTTGCGGTTATTATCTGATAAGGTGTTTAAGGGGTTAATTGATATCTGAATGTACTGTACTTGCAATGTATTGGCTTGGTTTTGGCTATGTTTTGTGTGGGCAAGAGAAGGAAGGCGCTGGCATCGGACACTTCGTATTGATGAGGTCAGTAGTACTTTATTTATTTGTATATGCTAGTTAATGTTTTTAATAATGGGCAATTAATCTATTATCCATATCTGGATAATAGATATTTTGCACATTATTGTACTGTAGGTGTTGGGGGGGAGGGTGTATGTATTGAATGTATAGGCCAGGTTTATTTTTTTTACATTCAGGGTTACTTCCGTGGTTTTGCGTGGGACCTCTGGAGACCACCCGCGGGGAATCCTCGGGTATCCTAAAGGGTAGCAGGCTGGTGGTTCCACGGGTGACACATGCAGGGATGATGATGTGTGGTGATGATGTGTGGTCCCACTTCTGTGGGGGCACCGCGGACCCGTAGTCTGCGGGCATGATGATGTGTGGTCCCACTTCTGTGGGGGCACCTCCGACCCGTAGGTGCGGGGATGATGATGTGTGGTCCCACTTCTGTGGGGGCACCGCGGACCCGTAATGAGCACCCGTGAGTTCCCCAGACCCCCATGGGAACCACCCGAGGCCCCGCAGACACCTGTGGGTTTGACCCGGGGCTCCCAGACATCCTTGGGCCTACCGTGGGGACCCAATTGTGGCTCACGGTGACCCAAGGAGACCACCTGGGCGCCATGGTGCTGGCAGGATCCACCAGCAGGCCTCCAGAACCTGTGGAATGCTGCTGGTAAACTGTAGGTCTGTCCAGGTGCCCTGCCAGCCCACCGGGGACTAGCGTGGGGCTGCGTTATGGACCCTGAATGTAAAAGAATAAATCTTGTATTTATGGGGGGGGGCACAGGGGGTGGGTAATGTATTTAATAAATAGAATGCTGTTTATTGTGGGTCATTGTACTGTTTTTATTGTGGGTACTGGGGTGGGGGTGGGGTGTTTCCCCAACGGTATGTGGGTAGGCCTCCCTTGTGGGTACTGACTGGGTGGTTAGGCCTCACGGGTGGGGGGGTTAGTGTGGGAGGGTATGTAGGCATCCCGAGTGGTGGGTGGGTGAGGGTGGGTGGGTGAGGGTGGGTTAACCCCTTCATGACTGTAGCGGTTAATAACCGCTATGGTGATTAAGGGGTTAGGGGACATTACTTTGTATGTTTTAATTTTTGTGTCTGTTTTGCAGAAGCGGAGGGGCCATGGCCAGGATGGGGGGGGGTTAACGGTATGTGGGTAGGGGGTGAGGGTGGTTAGCAATGCAGGGAGGGAGATTTACTGGTAACAGAAACATCTCTCTCCCTTCAATGTAATCTGTTTAACACAAACATTAGGGGGGGAAGGGGCTTTAGGCCTTTATATCTCTGTCCCTTCAGTGTAATCTGCTTAACAGAAACATTAGGGGGAGGGGGCTTTAAACAATGCTGTGTATAATGTATAAGGTTTTTTACAATTAGATAGATGTAATCCTTGGTATTGTAAGGGTTAGTTTGGTTTTAAATTGTCTTTTCTGGTTGGTACTTACAGTATATATTGATTTTGGTTTACTTGATTGGTTAAAATACTGTAGTTGACTTGTTTGGAAGTGTTTGTACAGTATTTACTGGTAGAGTAGCTTGCAATTATATTGTTAACATTCATTTGCAGAATGTACAGTACTGTATATGGTGCATAGATTTAATGCTATGCATCATTTACAGTATACAATATAAATGCAATGTACTGTGTGGATTGTAATGTTATGTTTTATATTGTAAAATAAGTTACTGTAGGATTATTAAATGGATTATTATTATTGTCTGTATAGAGAAGCGTTATCTGTAGGACAGTATGATTTTGATAACCATTCTACATGTATTTGTACTATTGGTTCATCATGTGTGTATATATAGTGTATACTGTACAGTATATATATATATATATATATATATATATATATATATATATATATATATATATATATATATATATATATATATATATATATATATATATATATATATATACATCTACACTATCAATAAAAATGTATTTCAAATGTATTTATTGGCATTTATTTATTTATTTATTTATTTAGATTTATTTATTAATTGTGGGGCTGCTGTGCGTGATTTTTTTTTATTGGGGGTGAGGGGGGTGTTTGACCCTTGGTGTGAGTTTACGACTTGCAGCAGCAGCAGCACAATTAATAAATAAATCTAAATAAATAAATAAATAAATAAATAAATGACAATAAATACATTTGAAATACATTTTTATTGATAGTGTACATGTGCAGGGGGTCTCCGGAGCTGAAGCGCACAGGTTTCAGGTCTGGGGACCCCGTGCCCCCCAAGATACAGGCCCCTTTAGGGGGTGCCGGTATCCCTCTGCTCTGCTTGGTTTACAGGCCGCGATCACGTGATCGGGACCTTTAAACGCAGAGCACTCAGCACTCAGAAACACAGGCCAGGCAGATTTAACACACACACACAATAGGGGGAGGTTTTTTTACATAGCTTGCAGGGAAGCTTAACGCACACACACAATAGGGGGATAGGGGGAGGGGGTTTTACATAGATTAGAGAGAAGGCAGGGCGTTTTAAAAGCGAGAATAGGGGGAGGGGTTTTTACATAGATTAGAGAGAAGGCAGGGAGTTTTAACACAGACGTGAAAAATATGTATTGAATGTATTAATTGTTTATTATGCCTTAACCCCTTCATTGCCTTAGCGGCTATCCGCTATGGTAATGACGCAGCACTTTCCGTATTTTTAATAATATTGATCAGGAGCAGGGGGGGGGGGGTTCCCTGAGCATTAATTTCTGGCTCAGGGAACCCCCTGCTCACTTTACAATATTATTAAAATAATGCTTCTTTACCATAGCGCATAGACGCTAAGGTAAAGAACGAGTGTTTATTTATACTGTATATTGTATGTGTTTTATTGATAGTGTACATGTGCAGAGGGTCTCCAGAGCAGAAGCGCACAGGTTTCAGGTCTGGGGACCCCGTGCCCCCCGAGATACAGGCCCCTTTAGGGGGTGCCGGTATCCCTCTGCTCTGCTTGGTTTACAGGCCGCGGTCACGTGATCGGGACCTTTAAACGCAGAGGGATACCGGCACCCCCTAAAGGGGCCTGTATCTCGGGGGGCACGGGGTCCCCAGACCTAAAACCAATGCGGTTCAGCTCCGGAGACCCCCTGCACATCTACACTATCAATAAAAATGTATTTCAAATGTATTTATTGTCATTTATTTATTTATTTTTTGGCAGCTGCTGTGTGTATTTTATTGTTGTGGGTTGCGGGAGGGTGGGTGAATGGGGTATTCGCCCCAACGATGGTTGGGGAGGGCTTGCGGGGGGGGGGGGTAGCGGGAGGGCTTAACCCCTTCATGACCGTAGCGGTATTAACTGCTACGGTCGTGAAGGGGTTAAGTGCACCCGCAACCCCCCCCCCCTCCCGCAAGTCCTAAACTCACTCCAAGGGCCAAATACCCCCCTCACCCATCCCCACTACACACAATAAAGCGGGCACGGTGGGTTAACCCCTTCATTGCCTTAGCGGCTATCCGCTATGGTAATGACGCAGCATTTTCCGTATTTTTAATAATATTGATCAGGAGCAGGGGGGGGGGGTTTCCCTAAGCATTAATTTCTGGCTCAGGGAACCCCCTGCTCACTTTACAATATTATTAAAATAATGCTTCTTTACCATAGCGCATAGACGCTAAGGTAAAGAACGAGTGTTTATTTATACTGTATATTGTATGTGTTTTATTGATAGTGTACATGTGCAGAGGGTCTCCAGAGCAGAAGCGCACAGGTTTCAGGTCTGGGGACCCCGTGCCCCCCGAGATACAGGCCCCTTTAGGGGGTGCCGGTATCCCTCTGCTCTGCTTGGTTTACAGGCCGCGGTCACGTGATCGGGACCTTTAAACGCAGAGGGATACCGGCACCCCCAAAGGGGCCTGTATCTCGGGGGGCACGGGGTCCCCAGACCTAAAACCAATGCGGTTCAGCTCCGGAGACCCCCTGCACATCTACACTATCAATAAAAATGTATTTCAAATGTATTTATTGTCATTTATTTATTTATTTTTTGGCGGCTGCTGTGTGTATTTTATTGTTGTGGGTTGCGGGAGGGTGGGTGAATGGGGTATTCGCCCCAACGATGGTTGGGGAGGGCTTGCGGGGGGGGGGGGTAGCGGGAGGGCTTAACCCCTTCATGACCGTAGCGGTATTAACTGCTACGGTCGTGAAAGGGGTTAAGTGCACCCGCAACCCCCCCCCCCTCCCGCAAGTCCTAAACTCACTCCAAGGGCCAAATACCCCCCTCACCCATCCCCACTATACACAATAAAGCGGGCACGGTGGGTTAACCCCTTCATTGCCTTAGCGGCTATCCGCTATGGTAATGACGCAGCATTTTCCATATTTTTAATAATATTGATCAGGAGCAGGGGGGGGGGGGGTTCCCTGAGCATTAATTTCTGGCTCATGGAACCCCCTGCTCACTTTACAATATTATTAAAATAATGCTTCTTTACCATAGCGCATAGACGCTAAGGTAAAGAACGAGTGTTTATTGTATGTGTTTTATTGATAGTGTACATGTGCAGAGGGTCTCCAGAGCAGAAGCGCACAGGTTTCAGGTCTGGGGACCCCGTGCCCCCCGAGATACAGGCCCCTTTAAGGGGTGCCGGTATCCCTCTGCTCTGCTTGGTTTACAGGCCGCAGTCACGTGATCGGGACCTTTAAACGCAGAGGGATACCGGCACCCCCTAAATGGGCCTGTATCTCGGGGGGCACGGGGTCCCCAGACCTAAAACCAACGCGGTTTAGCTCCGGAGACCCCCTGCACATCTACACTATCAATAAAAATGTATTTCAAATAATTTTTAATGTGCGGATGTTTGCGCAGAGAGAGAGCAGCGGATCTCTCTCTGCTGCAAACACATCTCGCCCCCGCCGCCCATACAGTAGTATCATTTATGTATGTGCATATACAGTACAGTACAGTACTGTACAGTACTGTATGTTAGGGCTTTCAGGGGTTGTTGTTATACAGTATATACAGTATATAGTATACAGTATATACTGCATTACAATTCATTATAGGGGACGGCTTCACAGAGAATAGCTCGCAAGCGCCACCATGTGTATTTTGACGGCATTGCAGTATTGTAACCAACCGGAATAAAAAGCTTAAATTCCGGCCGGAAAATAACGCAATGCACTCTGGCAGAAAACTATCAGAAACCTGAATACACCCGAGTATACCCGAATTCGCGGGACTAGCCGTGCTCGAATAAAGTGTGTCGCCAGTGTAGGATCAGGGAGGATGGCCTGACACTAAAGCCATCCAAGTGCCAAGTCGGCATGGCGGGGGTATTGTACCGCAGCTACCGGGTAGGCCGGGGACATCTCAAGCCTGAGCCCACGAAAGTTGTGTCAATAGTGGACAGGCCGGTCCCCCACACTATAAAGCAGGTAATCACTTTTATAAGTACCACCTGCTACTATAGAATGTTTTTGCCCCAGTATAGATGTTTTTGCCCCAGTATAGTGCCCTGGCTCAAGCCATGACTGATTTAACAAAGAAGATGCTGTTGGTGCTAGTTACCTGGTCTCCTGAGTGTGGGCAGCGGTACAGGCTTTCAAAGATGCTCTAGCCAGTGCTCTGATCCTGGTGGTCCTCGATAACATCAAGCGATTCTTGGTGCAAAGGACGCGTAGGGTGGACTATTCTCTGGCAGAGACATTTTGGCTTCCTTCCCTGTTAGCCCTTCCACCTCCCTCCGTGGCCTTGGCTGTCTGAGCCCTTAGCACTTGCGTGCATCCCTCCCCTGTTCCGGCTCACAGCGGTGACGTCATTGACTATCGCGAGACCTCTGGTCTGCGTGACTGTCCCAGTGAGTCCTTCGGCGGCACTGAGTTTGGGCGGCTTCCTACCCAAGAGCTGACCCGCGTTTAAGGACAGTTGTGGCGGCTGGCGGCGTGGAGCCACAGGAGTTGTGCTTCCCAGCGGTGCAGAGTCTCTAGGTGGTCGAGCTGTATCATCCTCCCTCCAGGCCCCGGAGTGTTACGTGTGATTGAGCTACAGGCGTATACATATATCAGCATTGCTGTAAGTAGGGTCTCAATTTTAGCCCCACTGGATGCCATCACTTCATAAGTGGTTTCTGCCCAACTAGCACATGTTTGTTGTTTTATATTTACTTTTTAATCATTGTATTAAACTGCTGTCTTATTTTGCATACTATATCAGTGATTTGTTGTTTGTATTTAGTTGCACTATGATCTTTTTTTCTTTCTTTTTTTCTCGTTCATGTTGTCGTCTTACATGTTTGTTTGTCTGAGATTACATTGAGGACACTTCCATGGAACTCATCCCAGCCTTTTGAATTGGACTATATTTGGTCAGATTTTTATTTCCTTTAGGCGCCGGTTTATCTGTTTTTACTGTGTTTTCTGGTTTGTGTCACCTATTTTTCCTGGCTGCCTTCACCTCATTATTTAGGGGTGTATTTATATTTATTTGTTGTCTAATTGTCACTAATTTTTTATTTTCATTGCATTAGCGCTGTTCCCACTGCCCTTCCCCTTAGGCTTTCAAAGATGCTCTAGCCAGTGCTCTGATCCTGGTGGTCCTCGATAACATCAAGCGATTCTTGGTGCAAACCAATGCTTCAACTTATGGCATCAGTGCTGTGCTAAGCCAGGTAGGTGAGGATTGCAGCAAGGATATGTTCACCTACCTAAGCTGCAAGCTGTTGCCTTGGGAGGTCACCTATGCCACAATCGAGAAAGAGAGTCTCAACAATGTGTGGGTTCTCAAGAAATTATAGGTCATGTTTACGGGAAGCCTTTCACTGTGATCACTGATCGCAAACCCCTTAGCTTGTTGCAGCGGGTGTAAGGTGAAAATGGGAAGTTGGTGTGACCTCCAGGAGTTTAATTTTACCATTCAACACAAAAAAGTGCAATGAGCACAGCAACGCCAATAGTCATTCCCAGCATGATTATCCCAGCCCCGATAAACGGACTTCCAGGGTCTTCAGCCTTGGAGAGACACCTGATGGGGTAGCTTTCCCAGAGCCTTCATCTTAAAGGGGGATATTTGATGGTATGGGGTAGCCAACCTCACATAATAAAGATGAAGCCCGGCTGGATACCCAAAAACTGTGTGTAATAGCCACCTCGGTGAGGCTCGTTTGGCCTGTGTATAATGTATTTTGTGTAACCTCTTCCAGAAAAGAGCTAATCACTGTGTAATCTCTAGAAGGGGGAAAACGGTAGGAATTGGGAACAGGGATTGTATCGGTAAAAAAAAAGCACTTTTGTGCCTTGTAGTAGTATGTTCCCCATACATTTAGTAAGGCAGCCAGCACTGCCTTTTGTTTTGCTAGCATTTCGGAGAAAAGCTGCTTTGTGACAGAAGGTGGGGTCGGTGTGAGTATGAGGACAATGGTGAGCAGGAAAGGGATGGTAATCAGGTCCGGGAAACTGGTTCTCGTTGGTGCAAATACTTGTTTCACCTGATAGGCTGAGGTGCCTACCCAGCGGGATGTATGGGGCTGGCTAGTTCAACCGTTCCCGGGTCTGAGTCCCATAGGCACAATTTCCATTGGCTATTTCAAATTTCCCACTCGCTTGACCCTCCCTACTCGAGGGGCGGTCAAGAGTGACTAAGCCGGCCCCCTCCTCTGATTTGGACAGCCGGACAAGACAACGTCCTCCGATTGGCTGGTTGCCCCTACTCCATGAAAAGTATAGGAGCCCAAGAGCTATGTAAGGGGAGAAGCCGATCAGAGTACCAGACAAGTTTTGAAGCTGATCGGACAGGCGACTGGCGGGATTTTAAATAGTGCAATTGGGACAATAGCACTGAGAAGGAGCTGTACAGGGCTAATCTACTGAAGCAGTCCCCTGCACCTAGTTGAGGCTAGATTCTTCTCCCTCAGACCCCAGTTGGCGAAGTGTGTTAAAAAATCTGGTCTCCCGTGACAGGCTTCTTCCCCAAGCTGCGTGGGAAAGATATGGAAGCCTATCAAGCAATGGTTTGGGAGGATGCTGGTGACTACCAGGTGGTAAAAGCACTGCTCTGGTCTCAGTATGAGATCACGCCCGAGACTTACTGGACACAGTTTCATGCCATGCACAAGGGGTCCACGGATTTGCACACTGACTCTGTGGCCCGGTCAGCCCATCATGCAAAGAGTTGAGTAACTGTGTGTTCAGTGAGTACCTTCAATGTATTCCTTAACCTAATCGTGAAGGAGCAATTTGTACTCAAACATTTCCCGGAGGTGAGTGAATGCATTATGGATGGCAAACCATCAATGGCTCAGCAAACTGCCAAGATTACGGATGAGTTCATGGCGGCTCGACTCCTATTCTGGCAACAACCCCAACCGAGTGTTCCAGTTCCTGGCCACCAACCTCCTCGGCACACATAAACCCCAAGGTCCGATGCATCTTTGTGGAGCTGCCCAGTGCCCCCTAGTTCCAGAACCCGACCACCAAGTTTACCCATAAGTGGCAATGCTTTGGTTTCAACAGGGCGTGCCATCTGAGGGTGGTTTGCCCCACTGCACTTTGAACCGATCCACCTGCGATGGGACCCACAACCCAGCTCCTCATATAAACGCCAGGGTAAGTCACATTCCCATGCTCAAGCAATAGCAGGTGACCCACCATATCATCCAGGCAACCCAGGTCCCAGTCTCCGAGGCTGCCGAGATTGCTGCCTGTGCTGCAACACAAAGAGGAGCCACCATTGGGCTAGAGCAGATCATTGTGCGGTTGAAATATTTGTGCCCTTATACCACCAGAACTATGATGGTGGTCAGCAAGTTGGACCCTGGCACGGTCATCACTCTTGTCCAACCTGATATGTTTGGGCCAGAGCATCTGCCACCTGTCCGATGGTGCCCCTAAGTCCCTGCAGATGGCCCGTGTTTTCATCGATTAGGGCATGGCCCCGAGCATCCGTAATGGCACAGACCTCCCAGGCCATAACACCAACATGTTGTTGGGAACTGATTAGGGCAATTTTATGTGCCACTAATAGGGGTAGAGTGTGTCCGTCGAGTGTGCCCTATTGTGGGAGCGAAATGTGTTAGTGTGTTTCTCTGGTTGCCAATAACTATGTTTTTACCACACCCTATTCACCTGTTCCTGCTCGTGGTGCGACGCTATCCTTGGCTATTTGCCAATTTTATTTCCCATTGTGGCTGTGACCTGCTGTCAGACTTGAGACCTTGCCACCTCTGACACTTTGTTTGTTCAGGGTCCCAAGAATGAAACCATCAGTCCCCGGACATTGGAGTTCATCCCTTGGATGTCCTGGAGGAGACCAGTAAAGTAAGCTGGGTGTAACCTGACCAAACGGACAACCCTATCCCTGCCAGTATGACTAGGGCCAAGGAGCCAGAGCACAGTCGGCAGTTCCGCAATACCTTGCTGTCAGATCAGAGCTTAGACGGCATGTGGCAGCACGCTGCCAAACCGGTCATTGAGTCCAGATCCGATTGGCTTGTGAGTGCCGCCAGCTCCCACACAGGGAACAGAGCCCAGGGACTCCGGACTGACCATGGACGGGGGTATTAAAACATTTAATAAGTGATGTGTTGGGGCTCAGAATAAACTGGTGCACGCTTTGTACAGAGTATTTTCATTGCTGCCACATTTAGCTACAACTGATTGTGTGTTAAGTGCACAATTTTTTTTTTCTATAATAAACAGGGACCTGAGACTCTGGTAAATAATTACATATTTTGCCAAAATTAGCCAGTGATGTACGCACATAGATGGGATTGCAATTGAGTAATGGGTTAATATAAACATATTGAAAGTACTTTGTGCAGGAGAAAGGTGTGTTGGCTAGAGTAGCCGTGTGTATTAACCCTGGTTGCATATCACATGCTCACTTGTGTGCGGTCCGTGACAGAGAGTATATGGGCCACATACTCACAGATGGACCGTACATGACATTGCTGTTCCTCAGATTTAAAAAAAAAAATGACAAGGGACAGGTTCTGTAATTTTTAGTTTATAGCACAGAGTATATTAGTGGTACAAAAATAAATTCTGATTATTGTTCTTGCTCATAAAGGAATTAATTTGATAAATTGTACCTCCAAAAAACTTGTGCTGTTTATTTCGAAGACCAGATGCTGTAATTATGTGTTCTGCCTTTTGGTTATTGAATCTTTCTATACCATTATGCTATTTTATTTTCTAACATGTCAACATTAATTATAATATGACTTGATTTTGCATGTTCGAGGGCAATCTGTAAACAACGTTGGTTGAATATTTTTTTTTTTTAATTGTTCTTGCATCAATGTTACTCACTTGTCTTTAATGATACATTATATACATTTTCAGTATAATAAACCTTCATGGCTTGCGAATTTGTGTCCGATATAAAAACAGGTTTTAGCCTTCACAAGCCAAGTAATGAAGATACCGATTTCTAATCCAACAGCGCCACCGTGTGGTAAATTGTTTCAAAAATAGACTCCTAATACCAACACGTTGCGCCTTTTGTATAATTACAAACAGAAACAAACTTTATAGTGTATTAGCCATGCTGCACTACTTTGTTTTAATTTATTTAGCGATGAACTATAAACAGTTTTTTTGTTTAGCTTTATAGTTATGGTTCCAGCAAACTAAATGCACTTTAATCAGTTCATCAATTTTATGGGATTTTTCCCTTAAAATCATCATGTCGGTAATTAAAGTTCACCCCCAAGTTATATATACAGTAGGTGCCTTTATGGTATTAAATATTGATTTGCTTTCTGCAGTGTCGTATCAAACGCAGTACTGTTTCTAATGACAGAACTGACACCTCCACATACATGGACTTAATTATACATTACTTTACAAATGAAGAGAACTATTATCATAAACCATTAAAGTGACTTAGAATGGAGATAGAAATATAATAAAAACATGTCCTGCAGGAAATGTGAAATACTATAACGCTTTTTTGATGCTGTGGGTGGCTCTGAAAAGAGCCTTTGTGTTGGGTATGTGGGGATCTCTGCTCCTGGTCTCGGGGGTGAAGCTCACTTGCTGCTCTTGGCCGGCTTGTGGCTCTCGGTTTTCTTGGGCAGTAGCACAGCCTGGATGTTGGGCAGGACACCCCCCTGAGCGATGGTGACCCCTCCGAGCAGCCTGTTCAGCTCCTCGTCGTTCCGCACAGCGAGCTGCAGGTGCCGGGGGATGATGCGGGACTTCTTATTGTCCCGGGCAGCGTTACCGGCCAACTCCAGGATCTCAGCGGTCAGATACTCCAGCACTGCGGCCAAATAGACCGGGGCTCCGGCCCCCACACGCTGAGCATAATTTCCCTTCCGAAGCAGCCTGTGCACACGGCCTACTGGGAACTGCAGCCCAGCCCGAGATGAGCGAGTCTTGGCCTTAGCGCGAGTTTTCCCGCCTTGTTTGCCTCTTCCAGACATCGTGTATCACTCAGACAGCAGCTCAGGTAACAGGAGAAGTGACAAACCCCGCCCCCTGTGCCCTTATTTATACACTCAGACAGCAGCTGAACTCCTCTGTGATTGGTCAGTTTTGAAAACAGCCAATCAGTTCCATAATCCTGTAACCACCAATCATGTAATTTGAAAGAAAACTGATGATGTCATAAACGGTCACATGATAAAGTCAGCCAATAGAAGAACAGAATGCAGGGGCTGCTAGTTTGCATAGGACTCCTATAAATAGAGCTGCTGGGGGTTTAGGTGACATTGTTTCTCTGCTGTTTGGAGAAGAAGCATCGCCCGACATGCCTGAACCAGCCAAGTCTGCGCCAGCGGCCAAGAAGGGCTCTAAGAAAGCCGTGACCAAGACCCAGAAGAAGGATGGGAAGAAGCGTAGGAAGAGCAGGAAGGAAAGTTACGCGATCTACGTGTACAAAGTGCTGAAGCAGGTTCACCCTGACACCGGCATCTCCTCCAAGGCCATGGGCATCATGAACTCCTTTGTGAATGATATCTTCGAGCGCATCGCAGGGGAATCGTCCCGTCTGGCTCATTACAACAAGCGCTCGACCATCACTTCCCGGGAGATCCAGACCGCTGTGCGCCTGCTGCTGCCGGGAGAGCTGGCCAAGCACGCCGTGTCCGAGGGCACCAAGGCGGTCACCAAGTACACCAGCGCCAAGTAACCCCGATCTCATCACTGACACACAAACACAAAGGCTCTTCTAAGAGCCATCCACTTTATCACTATAAGAGATATGCTCATATGTCATCTGTGCTCGGGATAAAAGGGAAGTGTTCTATTATACATTGCAATTTCTCAGTTATTTGCTTTTGTAGCTATTATATATTATAAAGTATCTTATGTGATGTATTTTTAGCTCTTTCTGGCTTCCTACCCAGCCACGTGTTTGCTGCACTTGTGTTGTTTTGTTAGTAAGAGGCGGGAGAACCGCAGACAAAGTGACAATCGCCGAGAATCCCCTTCAGATAATCTGCAGGTCACACACATCCCACAGGGTGGCGCTGCTGTGTTAGTAATGGAGTTCGTGCTCGGGAAGTGGGATTTGGGGTTAATAACCTGCGATTATTTTCCCTCATGTACTTTTTTTGAGCCTCACTAAAATACAGATATGTGCACGTGTCAGAATAAGTGTGCATGAAATGATGCCCTCACACCCGCGTGTTATATAACGCATCTGATCGGGGGAAAGTCCTAGTGCAGTTTGGGATTAGTAACAGACCATGCAATCCGTGTTTGCCACATGCGTTAGATACGAGCACATTCATTTGCATTATCAGAATTGGCCTTTTATAGTTTGTCGAACATTTTTTATTCCATTTACATAAAAAAAAACGTTATACAAAATGTAACAAGTGATATTTCTCATTGTCTTGTGTTCCCTCAGATTTCAGTAGCAGTTGAAGTGGTTTTGTGATAACTTGTCAGAACTCTAAATCGCAAATATTTATCACGTCCTGTTTTTTTTAATCCTAAAACCACACATTTATTGTGTAACACACTCGGTTTGTTGGTCTCGGAGGCAACACAAATATACAGAGAAGATAAAAAGGGCCAAAGGATTTAATATCTGCCATTCACACACAGACCACACGGTGGCGGTATTGCTTTGGCAATAACGTGTATCCCGGAGACCTGGATTTCTCACATGATCTGAATCAGGTTTCACCCCCAGATAGTTCTGTGACACACTGCACGTTGTGTGGCTTCCCTTAATAGAATTGGCGAATTAAGTCCAAATCAATAGGACTCTGACATTGCTGCATCATTCTTGATACATTTAGGTTTAATCCCTTGAATAGCCCATAATGTAATGAAAAACATTGAGTAAAATCCTGAATTTGCAAAATGATCACTGAGCAAAACACACAAATACATGTACAGGTGCTGAGACTGCCAGAGATGCCACATTCCCCATAACATCTATAGAGGGAGAAAGGCAGCAAAACACAAATGTATAACTCGCATTAATAAGAAACACTTGGGCTGTTCCTTCACTATCCCAACATCACTTGTGAAATTTTTACACCTATTCAATTACTGTCTCTATTCTAAATCCAAGCTCCGTAATATTCATTCAAAGATCCCATGTTATTCCAGTCACATTTTTTTGCACAGTTTGGTTGCCTCATTCCTCTGCCCTTAGTTATCATTACACTCAAAGGGATCTGCCCAAAGTAATCATGGCCGCCAAGTGCATCCTCTATCATCTCTATGGTGACCGAGACTCTTTTAATACGCATGCGCAGTAAGGTCTCCATTGCAATATATTACTATGCATGTCCCTGACTCCCAGCTTCACTTCCCCGGAACTACATCTCCCGTGATCCCCGCGCACCGGGCTTTAGTTCGGAGGCTGCACGGTGGGTGAATGTGGTTCATGTAATAAGACGGAGGAGCAAGAGGAGAAGCAGCGGCGGCCATGTACCTAGTGCTGTGCGGAGGGGGTGGGAGGAGGTGGGGTAAGGGCTCTGTGATAGCTTTCTATGTGACCTCATAGTTTAATGTCATCCATCATTGTCAGGAGGATAATGATTTCTCTGCTAATTAGTCTCCACAAATCCCCCACTGTAAGGTGATCCTGGTTAGGCAGCTTATCCCATCATCGTCACTACAGACACATAATGGTGAGATGGAGAAGTGCATGGACTCATTATACAAATCTGTTATCTGAGATGTAGGTTTTGCCTTTTTATTTATATTTATTTTTATTTATATATTACATTTTATTTTGAATTCCTCAATGTTTCCTCTTCTGGAGAAACATTGACATTACATCATGTTTGAAACCTCTTAGAAAACTCTTATTTTTATAGGAGCTGTTTAGCCTTAATCACAGCAACATTGGGGAGTAGCACAACCATAAACTAGGAATCTGTGGGTGTGCAAAATATCTCCCCCTCCCCACCCCAAAATAGTGGGGTTTAAAAACTCCCAATAACACGTTTCTATTTAATTTTCCATTGTCTAGGAAACGTAACCTTGATAAACGAGATGCCAACGGTCTACTGTACATGCAAAGCCCAGGAGAGAAACAGACGCACTCCCAGGAAAAGATCCGGCCCTCATCTCACAGCTGGTCCTGGGGAGGTGAATATTATTTGCAGGTTGTGATATCAGTCACAGGAGACAAGGACACTTAACATCGGGAACACACACACACACATTTTGAATGAGGTCGACAGACGGCGCTACCCACAGTTTAGGCACAAACTCACCCAAACAGGGAATACTTTCTCAACTAGGTGCCAGGCACCACTTCCAAGGCTAACCCGGGAGGCTTCCACGCTCCGTCCGCTGTGGGTAGCGCAGTAATCCAGGGATGATATTTGCACTATAGCAAGTTCAAATCGCCTGCTCGCCTCCACTTACACGCCTCACTTTGGTTTATCTCCGGCACAAACCTCGAATGGCATAGTAATGAGAAATTGGCAGCTCTTTACAGGGTATATTTCACAGAACATGTATATGCATTTAGCATAGGGACCTGCTATTGAGACTTACCTTGAAGTTGGTTACCAAGCTTGGCATTATTTGATAAAAGGATGTAACCAAAAGTCTCCTTTTTCTTATAGATTTAGTTTTCACTATGTATATTTATTTCCCCATTTATTGCTACCCAATGATTGAAGTGCAGGGGGTAACTTTCTGTCTTTACATAGGTTACCTGTCTTAATAGCAAAGCATGGAAGACGGGGTGCTGACTAATCACCGAGCAGAGGCTCGTCTGATCGGCCAATCCGGGACACAGCAGGTGACTGTGCCCCTAAGACACCCCACAGAGGTGGGTTTGAAGAGGTGTGGGAAATTCAAACTGACAAATAGAAATTGTACCTACGGGGCTTATACCCAGCAACGGTTCCCAAAGACAACCCAATATATATCCCTCAGAGATAGGCGCCTCAGAATCTGGACTGAACAATAGCACCACTCGGTGAGACATTGTTCCCCAGACCTGAGTCAGCGCTCCTCCCCACTCCTAACAATGGCTGGGGCACTTCCCCACCCACATTCCTGATAGCAGGACCCTATCTCTGTGTGTGCAGGCTCGCTGAGTGATTACCAGCCCTGCACACATGGGCAGCAGCAAAACATACTCATTCTAATCAGGGAGGTACATAAACCCAATCACATTATTCTCTGGGATACTGGGTTAACCCCCTGAGGATCCCTTAAGATAGATAGGGATAATGGGTTAACCTTTATTAATATGATCCCCATTGGCCCATCTTTTAATCATTGTCTTATAATCGGAACTTAGCAATTACACCAGACAGAATAAGGCACAGGGGAGAGGAATATACACTGGCGATAATTGTGCTATGCTAAAACAATGGTGTGGTAAATTATGGTACAATGCACAGTAAAAAAACAAAAAAACAAATACAGACCGGCGCCTTACAGAGTCCAAATAGGTGATATATAGAAAGTCCAATGGATGGCTTGGGATATCCAATAAATGGTGATCTAGTCCAGTGGACAGCAGATTCCTCAGCAGCAAAATTGATATGCCATGCAGGGAAGACAAGAGAACAAGATCATAGTGTAACAAAATATGGTTAGAACATATAAGATATAAACATAGACAAACAAACACAAACAACACTGAACAAGTAGGCTGACTAATAAATGAAGATTTAATAAACACAGTAAAAACCAGCAAGCTGGTGACGAGCAGGTATAGGATCCGGTGTTTTTAAAACCGGAATCCTACTTACAGCAGGTCCACAGGATATATGCAGGTGAATGGTGTAATGGTGGTCCGGCGACAGATGTTGGTGGACGCGTGCCACGTGTAGAGTCTTGCAGGTACCTCCTCGGGTTGATGCCGAAGATGCGACACTGCCTCTCCTTCAGGGCCCCTGAAGAAGTGTGCATGCGCACGAAACGCGTTGGGCCTTTGAGAGTTATTCACCAGCTGAACTGGTAGAGGAGCAGACTGTTTCAGCAGTTCCTGGAGTTGCGGTGCATAGGAGTTGGCATTTGCAGTGTGATCCGGTGTGTTGTCCCGCCCGCTGTGACGCAGTTCCGGGCGCAAACGGAAGGCGTCCTGTGAAGGAGAAGGCAGTGTCGCATCTTCGGCAGCAACCCGAGGAGGTGCCTGCAGGACTCTACACGTGGCACACGTCCACCAACATCTGTCGCGGGACCACCATTACACCATTCACCTGCATATATCCTGTGGACCTGCTGTAAGTAGGATTCCGGTTTTAAAAACACCGGATCCTATACCTGCTCGTTACCAGCTTGCTGGTTTTTACTGTGTTTATTAAATCTTCATTTATTAGTCAGCCTACTTGTTCAGTGTTATTTGTGTCTGTTTGTCTATGTTTATATGTTATATGTTCTAACCATATTTTGTTACACTATGATCTTGTTCTCTTGTCTTCCCTGCATGGCATATCAATTTTGCTGCTGAGGAATCTGCTGTCCACTGGACTAGATCACCATTTATTGGATATCCCAAGCCATCCATTGGACTTTCTATATATCACCTATTTGGACTCTAAGGCGCCGGTCTGTATTTGTTTTTTTGTGTTTCACTAACTGTGTTTGGGTTAGATGTTCCTGGCAGCCTTGCCTATTATATAATATTCACGCTGTTGTCAATATAATCTATAATCACATTTGTTTTGTTTTTAGCGCTATATACACCACTCTTTTTTTCTCTTACAATGCACAGTAATGAAAAGTTTGAGCTATCATTACATATCCTTATAGGAAATGTAGGATTATGTTGCAAAGTTACCACACTTCTTCATGCCTCAGAAATCTAAAAAAAACTATAGGAGGTGCATAGAAACTACAATAATAAGCAGGATAGTGGTATAATTGGAAGTATGTCTCCCTGAATGCCCTTCAATAAACAAATATAAGTCTCACCTAATGCACAATTACAATGTTGTTTTGGTTCAGTCTCCATAATAGGCCATAGGGGACTTTCGGTGCCAAGTAATCCGCCCCACTTGTTGAAGTATCTTGAGCTGTTCTGAGTTCATAAAGTATTTGTCTGCATTATAACAGTTGTGATCAAGCTCTTGGAATGTCCATACCCCTTGGACGTATTGTCGTCTCTCTGACAGGGTAATGAAGCTTGTATGTAATACAACACATTCATTGTAAATGGCATTTATAATTGAAGGTGTGCTGCTGAAGATTACACGGTCTACCGGCAATACTCAACCTCCATTGTGGAAGTCAACAAGCAGTACCAGTGCTACTACAAATAGGGGTCAGCAGCTTTCGCCAGCAAGGAAACAATTGGTTGCCAAATCGGCATTGCATGGTGTCTGTGAGTATGCCTCAATACAACTGTATCTGTGTATGATGTGCATCTGTAACGTAGTTGGCTGACCACTGGGATATGGAAATCTATGCCACACTTTACTTGCTGCATTGCACATAAACCTTATTTACCTCTGTCTGAGACAACACACCCAGTTGTGGATATTGCAAGAGCTTGATGGGGACGTGTTTTCTGCATATGCATTGTCATGACCCGCTTGCAGATCACACCATTTCTAGGGATCCTAGGGGGACGAGTTATTAGGAACAGGTAATAGTACAGGCCTAGCCCAATAGAAATTAAAAGGGGAAAACATAGAACATAAACTCTTACTAGAGTTCATGATGTCGCTTAAGCTTGCTTATCCTGTGGATAAGTTCTTGCAGACTGTGAGGCCTCAGGAACTAAGAAAGGCTTGGGTGAGGACCTCCAGCAGCTGGAGCATGTTGCTTCAAAACAGTCAACAAACGGTTCCACCGGACGCAGAGTTTCTCTGAATCTCTGGAAGTCTTTCTGAGCTTATATAGGTTTGGTTCTCATACAAAACCATGGAGAGGGGGCGGCTAGGCCACTCAGCATTGTCTCTTTAATCAGCTGTCCTATCCGGAGAGTGTTTGAAGCTGAGATGGACCATGCACACACATGATTATGGCCAGTGTTCGACAAATGCAACCCCTGATCGCCCGGAGGAGTGCATTTAACCCCCTGTAGAGTGCCGTTGCTGTGCTGTGGCTCATTTCAGGATGCCGGGACACGATCAAGCGGGTCACCTAGCAACGCGGGACGCCGTAAGGATAGCCTAGCCGAAGACATCCCTTGGAGGCACTGCAGTGACGCTACGCCACACACCAACGCAGGCGCATACAGGCACGCCCTCCCCCACTAAGGATCTCCTAGCAACTGCCGGGACCAGAGGCGGAGAGAGGCCTGGAGATTGTGGCTTTAGCTGGATGTGTCTGCGGAGCGGCGCTGTGTGGCTGGAGGAAGTGCTACTCGTGTTGCTGCTGCTTCCGTGTGTATCGCGGGCGAGGCGGACGGTGGGAGCCCCCAAGGCTGGATTTCCTCACTCTCATGGCAGGTAAGAGAGTGGGGGGGGGGGGAGGGAGATGCAGCATACCACTCCAGTGAGCCGGCTTCAGACATAAGAGCATCCACCCGGTCACTGCTGTATTTCATCTCCTGTCGGCACCGCTGATAAGAGGGAGAGAGAGGAATTTGAGAGGGCGGACACTCGCTCTCGCGTAGGGGAGGGGTTTGGTGTCTGTGTGTGTGTAAGTGGCAGAGAGAGAGTGTGGTTGTGTGTGAGGAGGGAGAGGGAGGTGCAGCATACCAGAGTGGAGTGTGTAAGTGGGAGTGTGTGTGTGTAAGTGGGGGAGTGTGTGTGTGTGTGTGTGTGAGTTGAAGTCTCGCCCTCTGTCCCGCCCTCGCGTGAATACTAGGGGATAGGGTATAATGGTTGCACGGTATATGGGTAACAGTTTCACACAGGGGTGTGGGGGTTAGTGGGCATCTCTCAGCCTGTGGCAGGTGCTGACATAGTGTGCAGCCAGTTCTGCTGTGGTTTCATCTTCTCCCAGGAGGATCGCTATTTTTTGGTTCTCCTCTATATTATTAAAGTTCTGGATAAGTGCAGTGAGTTTCTCTAGGTGGGCACCCCTCATTTCAGAGTATTGTGTGCAACGCAACAGGAAGTGTGTTTCATCTTCTACCACTCCTAGCTCACATCTGTGGCACAGTCTCATCTCCCGGGGCTTCCAGTTCTGTCTGTGTCTGCCTGTTTCTATTTCTAGGCTGTGGGCACTTATTCTGTACTGGCCCAGGGTCTGTCTCTGCTTTGGGTCTTTTACCTTCCCCAGGTATGGTACCAGAGTGTTTTCTCTCTGTAGGCTGTGATAGGTTCCCAGCTTCTTTGAGCGCTGGATTTCATTGTCCCACCTAGTCACATACTGCTTCTTCATTTCGTTGGCGATTGAGTTGATTTGTTTTTTCGGCAGGTTGTTGATCTGTGTGGGGTTTTGTCCTTGGAGTGAGAGGACAAGTTATTTGATGGCACAGGGTTTAGTGAGGAGGTCCTGGCTTCTCATTGCTCTGTAGCAGTAAGACTGTAGTTGGCTGGTGTTTAGGTGGGCCCAGCATGTCAGTGCTCTCTTCTGTCCAGTGAGCAGTAGAGGAAAGCGGCCCCGCTCAGCCCGGCATGCATTGTTTGATGTACTCCTGTGTACTTGGAGAAGGTGTTTGCAGAATTCCAGATGAGTATTTCTGTTGGGCTGGTATCCCATTTTGTGTAAACTGGGAATGTTATAGGGCCGCACACCTCGCTGCAATACAGAAGGATGGGTGTGAGGATGCTGTTGAATATTTTCATCCAGATTCGTATTGGTGGTTTGAGGTGGTACATCTGTTTCTCTATTGTGTAGAATGCTCTGCGGGCCTTCTCCTTCAGTGTATTTATGGCCAGGCTGAATTTCCCTGATGAGCTGATTGTTAGACCTAGGTATGTGTAACTCGCTGTCTGTTCCAGTGCATTGTCGTCCAGTGTGAATTGAGATATGGTTGGATGTTTTTTATATTTTTTCTGGAATACCATTATTCTGTTTTTTTCTAGGTTCACACAGAGTGCCCAGGTCTGGCTGAATTTTTCTAGTATTGCCAGTATCCTGGAACCAGGGTCACGAATGATGTATGATTAGTTCCAGTAAGCTCAACTCATGTCCTCCCTCTTCCAAAGCATGACAAGTCCTTAATGTCTTTCTTAATTTTATTGCTGGATTAGAAAACACAGGAACTTGTGGGTGTAGTGTAGGCAGAGAGTGCTTCTCTATGTGGGGTGCTTCTATGGGGTTAGACTAAGGTAAGAGAGAAAGGCCTTACCAGGGGTGGATGCAGACAGGTCTGTACTCACTGTAATCTGGGGTGGAAAAGAAAGTGAGGGGCAGGGGTCACACTAAAGGTTGAGTGGGACTGCACTAACTGTCAGCAAAAGACAGGGGAGAACATGGGAAAGTCCATTAACTGGGAGGACTGGAGAAGCTGCAGTAGCAGTTCACTGATTATGTGCTCAGAGGCAGAAGATGCAACATTGTTGCATGTTACACAGGCACAGTGTGTGTATGTGGAGCCAATGCCTGCAGCTGAACTTAAGGAGCTGACAAGCAGAAGGGGGGTCGGGCAGGAATGTGATTCTTGTTCCATGACACTCCCCGTCTGGTATCTGGAGATACCACTATATAACTGGAATATGTGGAACATATGTGCAATGCATAACAAAGATAACATCACATTCTCAAACAATGCAAGAGTCCATGTCCACATAGCGATGTGACACCGGCCGGTATCACTGGTATCAAGGTCCCTTGGCCAAGGTTCTTTGGCAAAGGATGCAGGGTGGATGCACAGCTCCAGGTTTGCTGGTTGCACCACAATGTCTTTGTATAAAAGTCTCTGGCACTGTTTCCTTTTAGTCTTGTGAGAGAACAGTCCTTTTGTCACTGTAGTTTCACCCACAGAGTGTATCCCCTTGTAGGTATACCAGCCGTGGCAGCCTGTTGCTCTATCACCTGGCGTTTGGCAGAAGGAGAGGGCTTTTGGCTCCTTGTGGGAGCGGATTACTGTCCCTGGAAAACTGGTTGTCGAATGTAATCCAATAAAGGGGGCGTCGTTCAGGGAGACTCCCTGAAGCTGAGCGCTGGGGTTGAACATTACCCGGATTTGATCGGGTACCGGAGGGTGGTAGGCCCCAGGTGATTGGAGGTACCGACATTCTTTGCCTTCCTCCATTAGAGGTGCTGGCTTTGCGTGGCCGGTAAAGAATATCTTCTGGATGAAGACCACAAAGTTATTTTTGGTCTCTGGTTCCCTTTGTGGGCCGCAGAGGTGCGAGGTGAACCTAGAGATGGCATGTTCTCCATTGTTTGGGAAGCGCCTCCTTGGTGAACGGAATGGTAGCGGAGTCACCCGACTGCTTAGTCCGTCTTTAGAGAGCTCCTTGACAGTTAACCTCGGGAATCCTCTATCTTCCCTCGAGGGTGTTTGTTTGTCATCGTTCCTTGTTGTCTGGAACGCTGTGCACCGTAGTTCATCGGTACATTTCTCTTGCACGAGAACATCTCCGCGTAGTTTGGTGAAACGCTTTTGTGTTTCTTTGTTGACTGCCATCGGGAGGTTGTTTTCTCCCTGGACATGACGAAGAACAGTCTCTTTTGTCCTTGTAAATCCTTTTCGGAAATGTCTCTGCAATTGTCCCCTCTTACGTGTTTGAACGAACAGTCCTTTTGACACTGTGGCTTCGCCTGTGGGGCGCAATCTTTTGCGGCTATGCCAGCCGTGGCAATTGGTTGCTCTGTTGCTTGATACTCTGTGGAGAGGAACAACTGTACGTCTTAATTGTGCCCTTGCTCGCGGGAGTATTGTCTGATTGTTTGTTGTTTTTAGGACGATCCCTTTGTCGGTCACCTTTGGGAGGTTCCTCTCTTCCTTCGGTGGAGTCGACTCATCATCCTTGGCTGTCTGGACTGCTGAGCATCCTAAGCCATTGTCGCATCCCATCGGCGTGAGGATGTCTTTGTTGGTCTCAGGGGTATGACCTTGTCTTTCCTCTTCACTTGGCCCTTCGGTCACTTGGAGATGGCCAAGACATGGTTCAGAGAGAGATGTGTGTCCACATTCTGTCACCTCCGTTCTGCGGGCATCGACGTAGTCTTGCCCGTGCTCTTTGTTAGTGCACGAGTTGCCCACTATCACCCATCCTAGGTCGAGTCTTTGGGCGTATGGCGCGTTGTGGGGTCCGTTGTGCTGTTTACGGACTTTATGTACTCTCATGATGTCCCTACCGAGCAGCAGCAGGATCTTGGCGTCTTGTTCCACCGGCCGGATGTGGTTGGCTATTCCTTTGAGGTGGGGGTAATGGAGTGCCACGTCTGGTGTGGGTATCTCGTCCCTGTTTGTGGCCATGTGGTTGCACTCGATGAGTGTGGGAAGGGGCATGTTCACTTTGCCGTCTATTGAGCATATGGTGTAGCCATTCACTCTTCTCCCTGTGGTCTCCATTTGCCCTGCGCACGTTCTGAGAGTGTAAGGAGAAGCACCATCTTGTATGTTAAACATGTCGAAGAACTCTGACCTGACCAGTGATCGGTTGCTCTGGTCGTCGAGGATTGCGTACATCCGAATAGCCTTCTCAGGTTGTCCCTGGGGGTGCACTGCGACAAGGCATATTTTGGAGCAGGACATTTTGTCACCTTCTTTTCCGCAAACTTCAGTGCGCTGAGATGTGACGGATGTTGACTCTCCTTCTTCTTTCTCCCCGCCATGCTCCGCTATGGAGGATGGGTTCTTGAGTTGGTGGAGTGTCATCGCCTCTGGGTGTAACGCTGTCACGTGCTTGTCACTCTCGCACACTGTGCATTTGATCTCTTCCTTACAGTCCCTGGCTAGATGGGTAGTGGAACCGCAGCACTTGAAACAGACTCCGAATTCTCCAAGTAACCTCTTGCGTTCCTCTAGGGACTTCATCCTGAACCCAAAGCACTTGTTGAGTGGGTGTGGCTTCTTGTGTATGGGACATTCCCTGTTTGGGTCCCTTGGTTCCTTGTCTCCGGCGACTGACTGATCGGGAGTAGTTTGGGTCGTGGGAGGCACGTCCGTCCTGCGGGCCGAGACGGGTGTTTGGGGGTTACCATATCTCGTCGCTGGTCTCTCGTTCTTCAGGCTGCTCGCACTGTATGTGGTTTGCGCACCTAAGATGAAACTGGGATCGTTTCTTGTCCTTGCCGCTTCGCGGATGAAGCTCACGAAGAATGAGAATGGGGGGAAGACGACTTGCTTCTCCCTTTTGTATTTGGAGCCTTGTGAAAGCCACCTTTCTTGGAGGTTGAAGGGTAGCTTCTCCAGGATGGGTCTCACTCCACGAGCTGAATCTAGGGCGTTGAGACCTATTAAAGAATGGTCTTTCCTTGCGAACTCCAGTTCTTGCAGCAGGTCTCCAAGATCCCATAACTTCGAGTAGTCTTTATTCGTGATCTTGGGGAAGCTCTCGATTCTTTTGAAGAGTGAATCCTCGACTGCTTCAGGGCTGCCATAGGTCTCTTCTAGCCTTTCCCACACTAGGTCCAGACCTACTTGGGGTTGATGTGCGTTTGCCGTCCGAAGTCTCTGCGCTTGCTCCCTGGATACGTTCCCCAGGAACTTGACTAACAGGTTGAGCTCTTCCCTTGCTGAGAAGTCCAAGCTGTCGATTGCATCTTTGAACGTGAACTTCCACGTCCGGTAGTTCTCAGGGCGGTCGTCGAAGCTGATGAGTCCTGCGTGCACCAAGTCGCGCCGGATCATGTACTTGGCTATGTCTGTCAGACCTGAGACGTCGGCGCGTTTGCCCCGTTCTGAGGTAGTTGCTGGGACGGTCTGTGCGGTCGCCTCTTCCTTGGCGTGGATGCGTGATGGCTGCTGGCCAGTGTGAGGGGCTGTTTTCTTCCGCGTGGGTGTACCTGGATTGCGAGCCTGTTGTGGTGCATCCGTGTGCGCGCTGGCGTGTGGATCACTCTTGTGGCTGTGGCTATCCCAGGCAGCATGTACCATTGCAGGAGCAGCATCTTCTCCTCGTGGGCCTGGCAAGTCTTCGTTGTCTGTGGAGTTGCTCCATCCGTGTTGGGATGGTGCGCTGGTGTTTACACTGGAGAGGCTCCTTACATAGTCTTCAGTGCGTTGGGCTGGATCCTCTGAGGCAATCCGTCTGTAGGGTAGCTCCCCGCCGTCCTGTCTCGCAGCTGCTTCTAGGACTTCGGCTTGGGCTATGGCGGCAGCGGCGTCTTCTTCTTTGCTTAGAGCCTCTAGATCCGCGTCTAATTCGGCCTTTCTACGTGCATTGGCAGCGGCGGTGGTAGCAGCGGCGGCGGCATTGGCAGCGGAGGCGGCGGCGGCGACCTGCTCCTCCTCTTCTATGCGCGCCTTTTCTGCCCTTACGGCTGCCTCTCTCCGACCATATTCGGCCCGGGCACGTGCGGCCTCTGCAGCGGCTCTCGCCTTGGTAGCGTTTGTGCTTGCGCTGGACGCGTTAGACTGCGCTGATCTTGCTGATCTAGATGAGTGCCTGGATATGCTTGAGCGCTGCGATGCAGTCTCCAGGAGGAGCTCTTTTCTCACGCTTTGAGCGTCTGTGATGGCGGCCCGCACGCGGCTGTCACGTGCAAGATCAATGTTATTTTGTAAGTCTCTTTCTTGCAGGCTTTCGCCGGTGTTGGTTCTGGTCAAGTAGGTGATGTATGTTTCTGACAGCCCTTGGTAGCACGAGTGATCAGACTTTATTTGAATAATTGCCTGCGCGAGCTGTTGTGCATTATCGCCAATACTAACGACATTGCGTAACTCCAATGCGGTTGTTTCCCAGGCCAACTCTAATTTAGCGCGGTGCGCTTCAATGTCGCTTTCATATTTTTCGCGGCCCTTTTGTGTCAGTGTGACTGTCCGTTTGGGCCTTGCGCCTGCCTGCGCCTGTTGCAGATGCGCAGCGGTCTCTGTATCTGAGAGATCGCTTTCCTGCGTGATGTCTGGTGAGGCTCTGAGTTCTGCCATGCTGTTGGTGTGTGTAGGCCTTTTGCCAGTGCGTGTGGCGTGCGGTCTTTTACCTTATCAGCGTAGGGCGTCTGTCTCAGATGGTGCCGAGCGGTGTCCTGCAGCGTGCAGCGTTGGGGTAGCTGTACTTACAGGTGTCCGTTGGCTCCTCACTGTGGGGCCGAGCAGCGGGTGGACTCAGACAGAGAAAAAGGCAATTAGGTTTGTGTGTACAGTCTGTTTGCAAAGCTGCTGCCTTGTGTGCAGGGTTGCTTGTGCAGTGTAAGCTGCTTGCTTCTCTGTAAGGTTGCAGGCTGTGTGCAGTTTGCTGTATAAAGCTTGCTGCCCTGTCTGGCAGAGTGAAGCTGCTGCTTGTCCTGGGGTGCAGAGACTATTCTGTTTAGCATAAAGTCTTTGAGTAGTAGCTCCTGTGTGATTCCCTAACACAGGTCTTTGTTTTACTGTTCTGTTTAAACTGCTGCTTGTTTTTGCAGAAAGCTGTAGCAGTTTGCTGTATAGCTGTGTAGAGCTGCACTTTTGTAGCATGAAGGCTGTGAGTGATAGCTTCTGCGTAGACCTCTAATACACGGTCTCTCTCTTACTATCCTGGAACCAGGGTCACGAATGATGTATGATTAGTTCCAGTAAGCTCAACTCATGTCCTCCCTCTTCCAAAGCATGACAAGTCCTTAATGTCTTTCTTAATTTTATTGCTGGATTAGAAAACACAGGAACTTGTGGGTGTAGTGTAGGCAGAGAGTGCTTCTCTATGTGGGGTGCTTCTATGGGGTTAGACTATGGTAAGAGAGAAAGGCCTTACCAGGGGTGGATGCAGACAGGTCTGTACTCACTGTAATCTGGGGTGGAAAAGAAAGTGAGGGGCAGGGGTCACACTAAAGGTTGAGTGGGACTGCACTAACTGTCAGCAAAAGACAGGGGAGAACATGGGAAAGTCCATTAACTGGGAGGACTGGAGAAGCTGCAGTAGCAGTTCACTGATTATGTGCTCAGAGGCAGAAGATGCAACATTGTTGCATGTTACACAGGCACAGTGTGTGTATGTGGAGCCAATGCCTGCAGCTGAACTTAAGGAGCTGACAAGCAGAAGGGGGGTCGGGCAGGAATGTGATTCTTGTTCCATGACAGCCAGTTTCTGTTGGAGGCCTTGTTCTGTTGGAGACAGCAGGAGCAGGTCGTCTGTGTATAGTAGAGACTTAACCTCAGTTCCAGCCAAGTTGAGCCCAGGTGCTGAGGAGGATACTAGGGCTGCTGTAAGCTCATTGATGTAAATGTTAAAAAGTGTGGGACTCAGACTGCAGCCCTGTCTAACTCCACGGCCTTGATGGAAGAAGTCTGTCCTTTAGTTATTAACTTTCACGCAGCCTTTGTTTTCAGAGTACATACTTTTGATTGTGTCGTATGTTCTCCCCCCTATTCCGCTCTCTAGAATTTTCAGCAATAGGCCTGGCTGCCAGATGGAGTCAAAGGCTTTTTTGAAGTCCACAAAGCAAGCAAAGATTTTGCCCTTGTTGGTGTTGTGGATGTGCTTATTAATCAGGCTGTGTAGGGTATAGATGTGATCCGTGGTGCGGTGGTTTGGCAGGACGCCTGTCTGGCTCTTACTCAGTACACTGCTCTGTCAGGAAGGTGAGGATTCTGCTGTTCAAGATGCTGTTGAACAGTTTCCCCAGGGTGCTGCTGACACAGATTCCTCTGTTATTGGATGGGTCCATCCTGTCTCCTTTCTTGTGCATAGGGGTTATCAGTCCTTCGTTCCATAGTTCAGGGAAGTAGCCAGTAGTGAGGACCAGGTTGAACATTTTCAGTATTGCTTCTTGTATAGAAGGATTGCTATACTTCAGCATCTCTTGTAGAATGCCATCTGGTCCGCAGGCTTTTTTGGTTTTTATTAGTTTTCTTTTTTCTTTTATTTCCTGGATTGTTATTGCTATGTCCAGAGGGTTTTGGTTATCTTTTATAGTGTTCTCCAGTGATGTTTGTTTGGTGAGGATTTGTTTTTGTTCTTGTGTCAGGTTTTCTTCTGGGATTTCTTGGTAAAGGTCCTTGAAGTAGTTTTTCCAGATGTTGCCATTCTGAATGGCCAGGTGTCTGTTATTCTGCTTTGTATGCAGATGTTTCCAGGTGTAACCCTGCTTCCTATCGCTTGGCAAGCTGTTACTCTGTGCTGTGTTACCTGCTGACTCACAGGGCCTGAGTCTCTGCCACGGAGAGCCCGGGGTGCATACAATATGTATGTATGTTCAGTGCAGCGCCTCCACCTGTGACAGATCCCGCCAAAGGGGGAGTTAGTCTTCGCAGGACCTCTATACAAGAATTTCTCTCACACGACCATGTTATAAAACCAATCTTGTTTACTGATAAATCAACCTTACGATACATTGCATGCCATGACATTCCAATCCGCTGGTACACAACATTTAACACACCACGGAGGACGTCCACAATTATGCGCCTCGGCGGACGCCAACAATAACTTTCCCCCAATCCCACCACCGGGTGTTCCCACCCCGTGTCCAAATACGTTAATCAGTTCTCTCGCTTCCGACGGCCGTGTGTATGTGTAGGGGTGACTGCGCAGCCACTAGGTCTTAGGTGATTGAAAGGGTAGAGTTGGTGCACTTGATGAAATACCTGCCGAGCACTCCGGTGCTCGGAACTGCTACGGTTCTTCAAAAAGAGTCTCTGGGGATTCCACGCGGCGATATGGGGCGCTTCTCCCCGACAGGATAGTCCCGAAGACAGCAGTAGTTTTAGGGGGGGTAAATCCCTTACTAAGGGTGTCCCTAGCTCCGCTTGTCTCTACGGTGACTCAGGGCTAACTGGGCCGGGGCATCTTGATGGCGCCTGGGGGGGGGTACAACCTCCCAGCGCAGTGTCTCCGTCTCCTCGTCTCTCCACGATGCTCTAACTCCACGTGCGCGCAACCACTACCTATATCTCTGGCAACTCCTCCGCCCATAGGCTAAACGCGCTCACCTGACCCTCCCCGTGGGGGCTGCTGGGTCAAGGGACTGCTCCTTTCCCGCCAATATGTATCCTCCTCCTTCGCGGGCTTCTGCAACTACTCCTTGCAAGCGCAACCTCTCATTACTCGGGGTGAATCAAGGGTCACGGCTACACAGGTTTGCCAGAAAGTATTTTCATCTAATGCTTCTTCAATTCTTTCTAATTTTTTGGCAATGTGGTTGTGTTTTTTCTTCCTTAGGGTGTGCCTGTAGTGCTTCAGGTGTTGGTGGTACCTCATTCGTAGTTATGTATTGTTTGGGTCTCTGTGTTTTTGGTTTGATATTGTTTGCAGGCTTTTTCTAAGGGTGTTGCATTCCTTATCGAACCATTTTTCTTTGATTTTGTCATTTGTCTGTTAGGGAAAGTTTTTTTTTCAGGTTTGATATTTTTGTTATTAGATGGAATATTTTGCTGAGATTTCTTACTGCCAGGTTTATACTGTTTGTTCTGCTCCCTGCCGCACCCTGCCCCCCTCTGCCGCACCCTGCCCCCCTCTGCCGCACCCTGCCGCACCCTGCCCCCTCTACCTCGACCTCTCTCTACCTCGACCTCTCTCTCTACCTCGACCTCTTTCTCTACCTCGACCTCTCTCTCTACCTCGACCTCTCTCTCTACCTCGACCTCTCTCTCTACCTCGACCTCTCTCTACCTCGACCTCTCTCTCTTCCTCTCTCTCTACCTCTGCCTACCTCTACCTCTCTCTCTGCCTCTACCTCTCTTTTTCTCTGTCTCTCTCTCTCTCTCTTTCTCTCTCTCTCTCTTTCTCTCTCTCTCTCTTTTTCTCTCTCTCTCTTTTTCTCTCTCTCTTTTTTTCTCTCTCTCTTTTTCTCTCTCTCTCTTTTTCTCTTTTTCTCTCTCTCTGCCCCCTGCCCCCGCACCCTGCCCCCTTCTGCCGCACCCTGCCCCCCTCTGCCGCACCCTGCCCACCTCTACCTCGACCTCTCTCTACCTCGACCTCTCTCTCTACCTCGACCTCTCTCTCTACCTCGACCTCTCTCTCTACCTCGACCTCTCTCTCTACCTCGACCTCTCTCTCTACCTCGACCTCTCTCTCTACCTCGACCTCTCTCTACCTCGACCTCTCTCTCTACCTCTACCTACCTCTACTTCTCTCTCTGCCTCTACCTCTCTATTTCTCTGTCTCTCTCTCTCTCTCTCTCTTTTTCTCTCTCTCTCTTTTTCTCTCTCTCTCTTTTACTCTCTTTTTTTCTCTCTCTCTTTTTCTCTCTCTCTCTTTTTCTCTTTTTCTCTCTCTCTGCCCCCCTGCCCCATCACCCTGCCCCCCTCTACCGCACCCTGCCCCCCTCTGCCGCACCCTGCCCCCCTCTGCCGCACCCTGCCCCCCTCTGCCGCACCCTGTCCCCCTCTGCTGCACCCTGCCCCCCTCTACCTCGACCTCTCTCTACCTCGACCTCTCTCTACCTCGACCTCTCTCTACCTCGACCTCTCTCTACCTCGACCTCTCTACCTCGACCTCTCTCTACCTCGACCTCTCTCTCTACCTCGACCTCTCTCTCTACCTCGACCTCTCTCTCTACCTCGACCTCTCTCTCTACCTCTACCTCTCTCGCTACCTTTAACCTCTCTCTCTACCTCGACCTCTCTCTCTACCTCAACCTCTCTCTACCTCTCCCTCTCTCTCTACCTCTACCTCTCTCTCTCCCTCTCTCCTTCTCTCCCTCTCTCCCTCTCTCTCTCTCTCTCTCTCTCTCTCTCTCTCGCCCTCTCTCTCTCTCTCTCGCCCTCTCTCTCTCTCGCCCTCTCTCTCGCCCTCTCTCTCTCTCTCTCTCTCTCTCTCTCTCTCTCTGTCTCTGTCTCTGTCTCTGTCTCTGTCTGTCTCTCTCTCTCTCTCTCTCTCTCTCTCTCTCTCTCTCTCTCTCTCTCTCTCTCTGTCTCTGTCTCTGTCTCTGTCTCTGTCTCTTCTCTCTCTCTCTCTCTCTCTCTCTCTCTCTCTCTCTCTCTCTCTCTCTCTCTCTCTCTCTGTCTCTCTCTGTCTCTCTCTGTCTCTCTCTTTCTCTCTCTCTCTCTCTCTCCCGCCCCCTCTGTCTCTACTCTCTGCCGCCCCCTCTGTCTCTTCTCTCTGCCGCCCCCTCTCTCTCTTTCTCTGCCGCCCCCTCTCTCTCTTTCTCTGCCCCCCCTCTCCCCCTCTCTTCTTCTCCCCCTCCCCCCCTCTGTCTCTCTCTTGGCCCCTCTCTCTCTCTCTCTCTCTCCCTGTCTCTCTCTCGCCCCCTCCCTCTCTCTCGCCATCTCTCTCTCTCGCCCTCTCTCTCTCTCTCTCTCTCTCTCTCTCGCCCCCCCTCTCTCTCTCTCGCCCCCCCTCTCTCTCTCTCTCGCCCCCCCTCTCTCTCTCTCGCCCCCCTCTCTCTCTCTCTCTCGCCCCCCCTCTCTCCCTCTCTCTCTCTCTCCCCCTCTCTCCCTCTCTCTCTCTCTCCCCCTCTCTCCCTCTCTCGCCCCCTCTCTCGCCCTCTCTCTCGCCCTCTCTCTCGCCCTCTCTCTCTCTTTCTCTATCTCTCTCTCTCGCCCCCTCTGTCTGTCTCTCTATCTGCCCCCTCTGTCTCTCTCTCTCTGCCCCCTCTGTCTCTCTCTCTCTCTGCCCCCTCTGTCTCTCTCTCTGCCCCCTCTGTCTCTCTGTCTCTCTGCCCCCTCTGTCTCTCTCACTCTCCTATACTTCTTTCTTCCAGATCTGACTCAAGCTTCACACGGGAGACATCGGAATCCCTCCTAACCCAGAAGACAGGTAGGGAACACCTCCCCTCCAACATATAACATTGCGGGAATGAGGTTACCTGGACATTGAAAGACTTCGGATCAGGTAAGATTCCAGGTGAGATTGCTGCTTTAGATATTGTGAAGCGGAGACGTCCAGACACTGCTTAAAGGGTGCAGGAAACTAGTCATTCACACCTGGCTTTTTTTCTAAATCTGACATATACATACACACACAGATACAGATATACACACACATACACACACATATACACACATACACTTAACAAGGACTAATTGTAGTATAATGTAATACAATAAATAAACTTATGTCAACAACGAATGTTGTTCTTACTAGGAATTTATTCAAAACATTTTTTAAAGCGGGCCTGGGGGTGGGACTAGTGGTGGGGCGAGACTAGGGCAGGGCTAGGTGGCGAGTAGATTTTTTTGGTCCGGCAAGTAGATTTTTGGGTGATTTGATGACCACTGATTATGGCTATTCACACTGCCCAGAGCGCAGGGCCAGGAGTGGTGGTTGCTGTGCAACATCTGCACTGTGATTGGTCACAAGGTAATCTATGTAAGGGGATAGGGACCTTCCAGACCTCTCTGGTGCAATATGTGGCAGAGAACTTTCAAATTCTCCACTTTAAAGTCCTGCTCTCTGCTTCTCCGGCAACTCGGCACAGAAGCACTTATAATGTCCCACTCGGTTAGACTCCCAGTTCGGTTTCAGGTGTCTCCAGCACAGCCTCGGAGCACACCACTTAGTTCACTTCCACGCTAGGATCAGACAGACCTGGCACTCTGATCAGGTTCCACTAACATAGATACACCCCGGCCATATGAAATTTGTTATAGGGTAAATTACAACTGTAACGGGAGACCAGAACTTTCAATACAGGACACAATAGTTGAATAAACAAAAATGTATATCTTGCAAACATACAAAACACACCATGTACACTCACCAACTGGGCCTGGAGGAGAATATAGACTGAACTATGTGCAGGGGCCTGCTTTAGCTCCTCCTCCTGCTTCTCTGTGCTATTTGTCCAATAGCACTTTCAAAAAACCAGCCAGTCGCGTCTCAGATCAGCTCCAAAACTTGTCTGGTACTCTGATTGGCTGCTCCCCTTACATAGCCCTCGGTTGCCTATTGTTTCCATGGAGCAGGGGCCACCGGCCAATCAAAGGGCATATTGTGACGGTGCAGCCAATCAAAGGACAAGAGCTCGCCAGGCTGCACCAATCATATAAGGGACCGGCTTAAGGACTTTAGGGCGCCCATCGTGGAGTGAGCGTCTGGCGAGCGAGAAATTCAAACTGACCATTGGAAATCGTGCTATGGGGCTCAGACCCGGCAATGGCTCCCTGGCCAGCCCCATACATCCCGCTGGGTAGGTGCCTTAGCGTCTCGGGTAAACAAAGGGTCTGCACTGCCGAGAACCAGTTCTCCGTACCTGAATCACAACCCTTCCCCACTCACCATAGTCAAGGTACTAAGCCGCTCCCGATCTCTGACACAAACCGTCATTTCTCTGCATGCATCTTAGCTAAGTGAATTACTGTGTCTGCATGCAGAGAAATGCTAACACAAAAGGACAGTGCTGGTTGCCTTACTAACTGTATGGGAACAATCCCTGTTCCCCAAGACACAGTTTCCCCCCTTCCAAATATCACACAGTGATATAGCTCTCATCTGGAATAGGTTACACACAATACTTTACATTCCAGGCAAAATGAGCCTTACAGAGGTGACCATTACACACGGCTTTGTGGCAGCCAGACGGGCTTCACCTTTATTATGTGAGGGGGGCTACCCCTACCATCACAGCACGGATGCTGCACTGGAACCAATCATGCCTGCATTGGTCAATCAGGGATGGAGGTTGTGCAAACGCGACTTAAAGGGCTTGGAGGGAAATACAAACTGGTCAATGGTAGCAGCAGCTACAGGCGGGAGCTCGGCAATGGATTTCCCGGATAGCAGAATATCCCCCGCTTGGCTTGGTGCCGTTATGTCTGGAGGAACATTCAAATACTCCGATTTTCAGGCAGATCCCTCCCCCCCGCCCCCTCCCCGAGTTGTGTGCAGGGCTAGTAACTCCTCTATGGACGTGCCTTTACCAGCATGCACACACAGAAATCTGGGTTTGTTAGCCAAATGGGGGTGGGTGAAGTGCTTAAGACATTGTTAGTCAGGAGGGGTGTGTACTCTGGTTTAGGGAAAGATGGCTCGAGGAGCGGAGCCTTTGTTCATCCCAGACTCTTAGTAGTCTTTCTCTGTGGGAGGTATCAGGCCGGCCCTGGAAGCCGTTGCTGGGTATTAGCCCTGTCGGCATGATTCCTGGTGGTCATTTTGAATTTCCCATTGTGCTTAAGCCTGCACCTTTGGCTGTGCTTGAAACACTTTGTCACGGGAGACCATGACAATTACACCGGGGGATCCGTACACTAGACAGAACTGCAGAGTTGAACAAAAGGGAATGCATTAGAACATTTCACAAACCTCTAGTACAGGCCTGCACAACTCCAGTCCTCGAGGGCCGCAAACAGGCCAGGTTTTCAGGATATCACTACTTCAGCACAGCTGGCTCAATTAGTGGCTCAGTATGACTGAGACACTAATTGAGCCAGTTGTGCTGAAGTAGGGATATCCTGAATATCTGGCCTGTTTGTGGCCCTCGACGACTGGAGTTGTGCAGGCCTGCTCTAGTACATAAAACATATACACAAACTCACCCAACGCGGGGAACAACAAACAACCTAAAGTCCTACGTGTGGGGACATCTGTCTTGAATATTTACCCTCATCCACATTCCCAAATTTGTGCCACTGTCCTTGGTAGTATGGGCAGCACTGGTTTGCTCTCCATGAGCCAGAATTTTCAAAGTTTCTTCCATTGCTTCCCTCCGGATCACCCATTAACGACTTTGAATATGTAATGTGTCCACTTTGGCTTTCTGATAACTCTGGGGCCAAGGCCGGGTTCCCACTTGTATATCCCTCAGTCACCATTCACCACCATGGAGGAAGAAGAGGGCCGGCTAATCCCAGGGCGGATAGTATTCAGGGTCCAATCAGTGAGTGAAGGCTCGCCTGCATCGGACCAATCCTTAGTGACGGCGGGTTACAAGACTTCCAGTACAGCCCACAGGGGCATGCTTAAGTTTAGCGGGGCATTTGAATGGACCAATGGGAATCACAACAACAGGGCACATTCCCGGCAACGGTTCCCTATGTCCGCTCAAAAGCCCCTGAAGGTTTAGGCAACTCAGTGTCTGGACCAAACACTGGTACCCCTGCGGGGAGCCACTTTTCCCACACCTGAGTCCAGAGCCCTGCCACGCTCGATAATATTTCAGGCCACTCGCCTTATCTTGCCCAAGATCTCTTGTGTTTAGATTGGATACTGATATACCAATTATCCGCACATTTAACATATTTAACATCGGTTAACTCCTGGTTCCAAAAGTGCTGAATCCAGGCTACAACATATAACATCATTACAATGTAGCCACAGTATACAGATATGTGACTACAGGCGGGCCCCGCTAATACGGCAAGTTCTTCTCTACGGTACCCTAACCGGATATTTTCTGTGCATATGCAGACCTGCACATCCACCTTCTGCGCATGCGTGACCTCAGCAGCCCCCATTCTGTGCATGCGCAGACATGGCGGCCCCCTTCTCTGTACCACAGTATCAGCGGAACACTGGAAAGTGGGGCCCTACTGTATTCATACATGAATAAATATAGCATATTATTGACAGGTAGGGATAATGGTGTGTTTGACCTTTATTAAAGAGCAGCCACATTTACCCCTACTGTCATAGTCTCTTTGTCAGGCTAACATATTTCTTATTACAAGAGCATTTGATAGTATAATCCACATATGTGGTGTTGCAGTTCAAATGGCATTATGTCTTCATGTTCTCAATTTGCTGTTCTTCTGTCTCTGTAACATCTTAAATTAAAGTGAATGTCTATGTTAGGGTTCTGGTCCTGGCTTTGGCTGCAATTCACCCTTACAAGCATTCAGAGCTTCCAGACAAAGGCCTCCCTATACTTGGCAATTGGAATCACCTGGGTCTGGACTCACACTGCAGTCTGCTTCTTGCTGCCTGCTATGCAGCTCTGTCCCTATTGGCTGCCTATGCTATTTAGGGTCAGCCCTTCCCCCAGGAAGTTGCTGAGCATAATCCTTTCTTGGTGTTACTGTGCTGAGCACAAGCTCCTTTGCTTGTCTCTTCTTTTCCTTCCTGTGCTTAAGCTTCCTGTATCCTGGAGCCTCCTTTGTTCAGAGTCCATTCCTGTGCCGAATCCCCTGTGCTGAAGCTTCCTTGTTCTCTTAAAGCTGCAGTTCAGTCTTTTTAAAAAAAAAAATTACATTTATTTTTTTACTTCAATAGTTTTATGTGTGCAATCTCTAATTACCTAAAGAACAGTATAGCTGCAGCTCGATTCATTTTCCATGTATTGATAGGTCGAAATTTGGTGACATATTAAAAGCTGGCATTTGTTTATAATCTGCTTGACTGGCAGTGGAAGCTCATGAATATTCATGAGCACTGCTGCATTGACAAGTGCTAGAGGGAGGGCAGGGCTGACAAAGGGGTGTGCCAGAGCTTGTGACAGGACAAGAAGGGGCAGTGCCTTAGCAAATGGCTGTTAAAATAGAATACAAGAAAATTGGTCTTTCAAAGTTGTTTTTTTTAAAACAGAAAATGCTAAAAGTATTTTTTCTTACTACAGAACTGATTTATTAAAAAAAACAAACATGCAGGATATTGACTGAACTGCAGCTTTAAGTCTTTGCCTTGTTTACGCTGCAGCATCTATGCTGAAGCACCCTTGCCAAAGCCCTTCCTGTTTCTGAGGACCTCCTGTGCTGGACCCCCTGCACTGCAGGATTCCTGTCCCGGAGACCTCCCTTTGCACTGCAGTGCCTATGCTGAAACCCTACGCTGACGCTCTTCCTGATGCTGACCCCGGTCTGTGACCTCAAACTATGCTCCAATTGTCACGCTTGTGCTCGCCACAAACCAAGACCGGACCGCGGTGCTGAGGTGGGGATGTGAATACACCGACCTTAGGCCACAAAGCCTGTTCTGGATTGCGCAGTTCGTAGTCGTTCATAGCAGGTTCAGGGCTGGAGAGGCCAGGGTAATCCTTTGACACGCATGGGTCTTGGTTGGAGACAGTAGAAAAATTGTTATCCAAGCAGGGGTTCGGCAACAGGAAATCAGGTGCGCTCCACTTTAGCGTAGGAGCAGCAGCAGTGCGGGAGTGGCCTCTGTGCGAGGAGTGGGAATGGCCCATGGTACCGGTCGCAGCAAAGGGAGAAGGAGGCCGGAACAGGCACACCTCTGGCAGCGTTGGCGAACCAACGCTTCAGCACGGAAGTCCAAAACAGGCCTCTGCGAGGGGAGAGCAGCAGACCTTGGACTCAGTAGGCAGACCTCTGCTTTGGGAAAAGGCAGCAGGTCACAGGAACAGGGATCAGGAACAAAAATACAGGAACAGGGCAGCCAAACAGGTAGCTTGTGGCAAACACAGTAACATCCTATGTGAAAGGACTACGCTCGGCACTGAGGCAGTGTGAGAGCACAGTATAAGAAGGCCAGCGGGCTAATCCCAGGAGAGAAGTGTGAGGGCATTCCTCCATTGAGAGCACCGAGGCCGGGCGGCAGTAATTGTGAGGGGAGGTTATCTGGAAACAGCACAGTTCTGTAAAGAAAGGGTTTCCACCAAACCCAGAAACGGATTCCTTACAGTACCCCCGACCCTTTCAGGTGAGAACTCTGGGCGAACAGGACCACTCATAGATCTGGGAGACATATCATTGTTCCTGAACTGTCTTGGCGAGGAGTAGATCCATAATCCCACAAATCATTGGCAAGCACCATCTTTAGATCAGAGAGCAGTAGCACTGCAATTCTTGGTATATGGAAAGCAACACAAAATGTCTTGGAAATCCAGAGCTGTGGAAAAGTAGGTGATTCCCGAACAGGGAAGTCCAAAGGACACCAGCCAGGTGCCCGGTCCCTAGTAATAGTCCGAGAGTATAGGACAAAAACACTGATTGTTGGTCGGATATAGCAGAGAGGCCTTCTGGACAGGCAATGTTTTTGCTGGAATCGGTACGTAGAAGCTTGAGAAAATCTTTTGCTCCCCAGGAATTCCGGACCGTGGTTAGCAAGGGTATAGGGCTGGAGGGTTCACTGCAAGATATTGACGCCACCCCTTTGGTACAGTCCTGGCCCGTTCCCCCAAAGAAGTCAAAAGTGGAGGTTATTGTGTTTAAGTAGTTTCCTGCCGTGGCACTGGCAAACGATAGGTCAGCATTCCTGGGCATCTGAGGTCTAGGAAGCATCCGGTCCGAAAGCTGGACATCCTGGAAGGGAGCAGTAGGCACCAAAGAACAAGCAGAGAAAAGCATGCCCGTATTCACCGTGGGAGGACAAGAAACAGAAACGGACACCACAGGGGTGAAACAGTCCAATAGGGGTGTTTCAATCTTTGGCGAGGGCAACATGAAATCCAGAGGAAACACCTCAGCCGCCACACGGGGCCCTGCGGGCATAGGATCTGCTAGCAAAGTGAGAAAGCTTGGATCCATACAGACTTTATCTGGTACAGCAGGAAGCAAGGTGAGCAGTAAACCTGATTTAGAAACAGAAGTCTTGTATTTAGAACTGGGTATTTCAAGCACAGAGGAAGGATCGGGAGAACATGAACTTGACTGAGGAGTGGAAGTCCCAGCGTCAGAGGCTTCACGCGATACTGTAGAAGAGACAGTATCAGATATCTCTGTTTCGAACACAGGGTCCTTGAAAGCAGTAAATACATTAGGTACTAGCGAAACCTCACTGGAAGGTAAGCCTGAGTTTGCAGCTGAAGTAGAGCGATCTGTAGTAGGTACCCCAAATATTGTGGAAAAATCAGAGAAGTGTAACTCGGTTTTGAACCCTGGGTCCTTTGAATCTGTAGGATAAACAGGCACTACGGAAGAATCCAAGAGAGATAACCCTTAGTTGGTTGTAGCAGCCATGTAGTCTGTAGCGGATACCTCAAATGCTGTGGGAAAAACAGCGAGAGAGTATTATCTGAGGAGTCGGAATGCCAGACTCTAAGGCTAAGCGTGGAGTTATAGGGAAGTTAGGAAGAAAAAAGCGTTCTCAGCAGTGAGGAGCTTAAAGTCATTCTTGGTTATCACAGAAGCTGCGGGAAAATCAGTGGAGAAACAGTTTGTTCCTGAACCGAAGGATTGAACAGCAACAGTGGTTATACAGGCATACCCCGCATTAACGTACGCAATGGGACCGGAGCATGTATGTAAAACGAAAATGTACTTAAAGTGAAGCACTACCTTTTCCCTCTTATCGATGCATGTACTGTAATGCAATCGTTATATATACATGCATAACTGATGTAAATAACGCATTTGTAACAGGCTCTATAGTCTCCCTGCTTGCGCACAGCTTCGGTACAGGTAGGGAGCCGGTATTGCTGTTCAGGATGTGATGACTGGCGCATGCGTGAGCTGCTGTTTGCCTATTGGGCGATATGTACTTTCTCGCGAGTGTACTTAAAGTGAGTGTACTTAAAGCAGGGTATGCCTGTACTAAGTACAGCAGCGGAGTCCGAGGAAGGTATACTGGACACTGCCGAGAGTACTTGAGGAGTCAGACTGGGTGTTTCCATGGGGTCCAAGGACATTGTGCTTGTCTCTGAAATGGGTGGTTGGGAAATAGCAGAAACCGGACCGAACACTTCAATTAAATCGGAGGAGATGGTGCTTGTCTCAGATGAGGGTGATTGGGAAGTGACCGGAACTGCTCTAGACTCTTCAATGGAATCAGAGGACATTGTGCTTGTCTCTGAAGTGGGAGTCAGGGGGTCCGTAATCGATGTCAGAACCTGGAGGAGTCTGCGTGGCACAGGTTAACACACAAAATGCTGGAGAATCCTTAGAAGCAATAAGGGGAGACTCAGAGGGTACTAAAGGATAAGAGGCAGAAAAGCTGATCTCTGAAGGGATAGCCTGAGGGGCAGTAACAGGGGAGCTAATCGCTATAAAAGGTTCCAAGGAGACAGACTTAGTCAAGGACAGGAATAGCAACAGTCTGAGACATAGGAGGAATAGCATTGGTGACAGGCGTATCACATACTACTCAAGGGACAGAGACAGGGTGACCTGCTTTTACATCAGGAATTTTAGCAGTCGCACAGGTTAACACCGGAAGTGCTGGAGAATTCTTAAATGCAGTGAGAGGGAATTGAGGGTTTAAATGAGTGAAAGGGAAATCGGACTTGGAAACCTGATCCTCCACTGCTGGCAGGGAAGGCTCCGATCCCACTAAGGGAACAGACGCAGGTACGCTGACCTTTGAAGTGGTAGCTAGAGAAACAGCAAAAGGGGGACCAACCGCCGTGGGTGGCTCCAAGGAAGGAGATTTAGAGTCTAAAGCAGGATTTTCAACTCTCTGGGAAACTGGAGGGGTATTACTAGATACCATAAACGTTTGAGAGGGGGGAATCTGTGTGCTGGTTCATGGCTACGGCGGATTCATGGGTATTCCTTTTAGATTGGCCTAAAGTTTCAGAAGAACTCAGTGGCCGGAACTTTAGCTGGGACAGTGGGATGAAAGCAATGAACTTCAGGGGCGGCATAATGTGCAATGTCTGCCTTTAAAACCAGGGGTAGAGAACTATCAAGGGTTAACGCAGGCAGTGCCTGAGAGTCAGAGAAAAGGGAATCTGACTTTAAAACTGGGGGCATAGAAGGTTCATCTTCTGGTGCTGGGAACATAACATTGGCGTGGGGCTTACAAGAATACACAGAGGGAGGCTCAAATGTTTCACTAGCAGGGGTTAAAGCAGGCAGTACATGAGTCAGAGGAATGAGAGGTAGAATCAAAACCAGGGATTGTGGCCAACTTCTCTTTTGGCTTAAGAGGGAAAACATCAGCTTGGTAATTTTCAGGAGGAGGGGGTACCTCCAAAGGTTTAGTAACAGGACTAATAGTGCCGGGGAACCATCCAGAAATAGCGTAGCTGGCGAGAGGGTCACCCTTTTTTTTCTGCACTGATCCAAAGCTAAGGACAGTTCTTGGATCATACTTTGAACCTGCAGCAGGTGCGCATAATTCCTTTTCTCCCAGGTAACAGGGGAACCAGGAGACGGGACACAGGAGAGCAGGGTCTGTTTGAACTCCCTAAGGTGCTGGGCCTTAATATGGAGATCTTTATGGATCAGTCTTTCAGGCGGAGTTAGACCTTCATACAGGGACGGGATTTCAGCCGGGGGCATTCTTTCAAACAGGAACCGGTCTGCAGATAGTATTTCAGGCACGAGCATTCCCACCCTCACCACAGGGAGGTCCGAGTTTGTGGGGTCGAGCATACTGTCACGCTTGTGCTCGCCACAAACCTAGACCGGACCGCGGGGCTGAGGTGGGATATGAATAAACAGACCTTAGGCCATGAAGCTGGTTCTGCAGTTCGTAGTCGTTCATAGCATGGTCAGGGCTGGAGAGGCCAGAGTAATCCTTTGTCACGCCAGGAAATCGGGTGCGCTTCAGCATAGGAAAAGCAGCAGCGCGGGAGTGGCCTCTTCGCAAGGAGTGGGAACGGCCCATGGTTCCGGTCACAGCAAAGAGAGAAGGAGGTCGGAACAGGCACACCGCTGGGCAGCGATGGCAAACCAGCGCTTCAGCACAGGAGTCCAAATCAGGCCTCGGTGAGGCGAGAGAGCAGCAGACCTAGGACTCAGTAGGCAGAACTCTGCTATGGGAAAAGGCAGCAGGTCACAGGAACCAGGAACAAGAATACAGGAAAAAAAATACACTTTTCCCACAGACACTTTAAGAGTTTTTCAAGCAGATACCCAACTATATCGCTTGTTCCTATCTCTCAACAGGGACTATAACCCTGTGTATATACTTCCGTCAAGGATTCATGTAATCCTGACTTCACTTTGAGTCCTTTACTCAAGTGTTTCTATGGTTTTTCCTTAACCTTGGATCATCCGGTGCAGCGGTAACTCTAAAAAAACTTCTAAACCTTAAAACCTTATGGGCTCTTTGGGCAAGAAGACACAGACGGATAATATACAGATAAAATATATATCTTGTATGCTTACCCCGAATGTGGCTTCTGTCCCAAATCTGACACCATGAAAAGGTGCCCTTGTATTCTCCAACGTCTTAGCGTGAAAATACACCGTCTGCCGACTCGGGACGACTCCAACCTCCGGAGGATTTAACCCACTCTTATAGCGCTGATGATCTGGGAAAACAAAATGGCGGACGAGCTCGGGAGAAGACAGTAATTGAGTCAGACAACCAGTGAAGCTTTGTCAAAAACTGTTCTCTCATTTATTGAAGGGTATACAGCCAGTTTATATAGCAAACTTGAGCATAGAAAAAACACAGATATGAGAACATACTTCCCCTTTTACTTCACAGTCTGTCTATCTCAGCAAAATGACAGTTAGACAGTTTATGGTCTGGGAAAGGGGCTCAATACCGAGTTAGGAGGCCGTTAAGGAAATGGCAGTATGTTGTGAAATGCATTGTTGTGTAACTTATGCCCAATATGGCTGAAGACAAGTTCCTGTTTTCTACAGGGCAAAATAAGTCTGAACAAACACAGTTCAGCTAGCGATAAGTAGGTGACAGGTCAGGTCACATTCTCAGACCTGCCTGCACAGCACAATTACGTATGGCATATGGCATGTGATTAGTTCCTGAGACTTAAACATTAGTACAGAATAGTTATAGAAAAATGGTTATCCAGCAATCAAAATGGAGTCCCCCCTTATATGCACATTTACAGACCTTCTATAGGAGAATCTCAACTCTCTAAACATTGAATAAAAGTCTGAGGCAAGAAGACTTCCATTTTACCCAACCAACAGTGGTGTGAATATTTATGGTATCCTTTGTGTGGTTATTAGACACTTTGGGGCCTATTCACTAAACTTTGATAAGCTCAGTGCATTGCTGAATGAGTTTGCATTTTTGTTTGAGTCTATAGATGTAAGGCTGCCTGTCTATATGCCAGGGGTCCCAAACGCGCACCAAGATGCCTGCCAAGCATTTGTGGGTGGCCGTGACTAGCCATTTCATAGATCAGGGGTCGCAAACACGTTGATCGTGCGCTACGGGTAGCTTGCCGGCTGCCAGTGAGTAGCTTGCCGCAGTGCCGCCAACAGCTGTTGTGCTTCTTGCTCTTTCCTTCTGCTCCGGACGTCGGGCACAACTTCCGCATCTGTGACACTGGAGGCCACCCCCAAGGTAATTGTGTTTTTGTATGTTAATTGGTTGCTGCCTGCTACTCTCCTGGACTCTCAAGTGGGCGCCTTGGACACAAAAAGGTTGGGACCACATGTGTAGTGAAAAATAGGGTAAATGCTGCACACCATAAAATGAAGGGAAAAAAAATCTGATACTAATATCTGTGGTCCTGGTTCCACGGACAGCCTGCCAATAATCCAGAATGAATCAAAACTAATGTAGTTGAAACATAGCACTATGGATTTTCACATTGTTTCTGCCTCTAACTGGCCTTTCACTTGATAAAAGCCAGTTTGAGGCCTAAACATTGTGTTTCCTTTTGGCACAATAAATGTTACTTGATGAAAATCTGTAATGCTCTGATTCATCTACATTAGTTTGGACCCCAAGTGTAGGACATTCAAGTACCAGCAAACATGCCATGACTCATTGACTAGAATTGGCTGCAAGGTGTCTTCAGGCACCAGAATGTGTCATATGGCCTGTCACAAGAGACCAGAACTTATCACTGTGACCAGACAGGACAAAGCAGTTCAATAAATGTTTATATTCCAGCCAGAGCCAGCAACCTGAAAACAAAAAACATAATTGAGCTATTCTCACTAGAACAGGGGCATACAGAAGGGATCTGAGCTGGCTAGGTGCTGAGCACCACATTGAAGGCTTACCCGGGACTTGCTTCCACTCTCTGTTGAGGCAAATATCGTCTAGACTTCTCTGGTACAATTTGCAGCAGAGACCTTTCAAAAGTAATGCTTAATAGTCCTGCTCTCCACTTCTTCTCTGTCAAGATACAGTTCATAGTACAAAAGTTCTTTTGAATGTCCCACTGGGTTAGACTTCCAGGCCCATGTTTGGGTGTCTCCAGCACAGTCTTGGAGCTCACCGCTTAGTTCACTTCGACGGCAAGATCAGAGTGAACTATGGAATGCTGATTGGGTTCCCCTTTCATAGATTCCCTGCTTCCATAGGAAATCATGGTAGAATTGCAGGTGACCAATCAGTAGGTGAGGGTTCATCTGTAATTGGCCAATCAGATGAGGTGGGGCTAAGAGATGTAAGGGCCTGTGGAGAGAAATACAAATAGCAGCACCTATCAGGGTGGACTCAGCAATGGCTTCCCCCAGCTGGCTGTAATGATGTCTCCCCCTTGGCTGGCACCACTCTGGCTGGGGAGGTAACAAAATGTTATACTTTTATGGTGGATGCCCCCCCCCCAGTCAGATGTCCGCCAATTGCCACTCCTTTCTTTCTACACTTCACCTGCTCCTCCAGTCACAGCAGCAGCCATTTTCCCCAAACATGTGGGCTGCACAAAGGGTTTCTCATCCCCACATGCCCAGACTTTGGATATGCTTTACTGTTGCATAAAGAAACAAAAAAAATATATTTCTACACTTGCAGTTGAATGAAGAGTATATTTTACATAGGATGCATAGGCTTCCGGGCTTGTAACAACAGGGTAGCTAACGTGTCTGATGGTTAGATGAGCTCCAGGTAAGGACGAGCCCCAGGTATTAACCTTTATTATACTTGTGTGTGTGTATTATAGTACAGTATATGCAAGTGATACAATGCTAGGTAAAAAAAACATCTCTAAATCCTCTCATTGAAGCCTTTGCTGTGTGTATTATAATATATGCAAGTGATACAATGCTAGGTAAAAACCATCTTTGAATCCTGTTTCATCCTACCCTTAATTAAATTAAGCATTGAAACCTAGACAGGGAACACCCTGTGTAGAAAACCTTCTGTTTGAATATGCCTCAGATGTGCTAATTAAGCAGACAAAAGTTTAAAAGGAAGTTCAGAAGAAGTGGACACCCCCAACTGGCCCTGATTCCTGCATTTGAATTACGCTGGAAAGGAGGATGTCATCTATACCAGACTGCATCATTACTGCTGTGATGCTGCCTTTACCATTTATATTTGCTGTGTGTTCACTTCTTCTCAAATTATGCACTTCTTTTTACCAGCCTCAGTATGTCTCTAACTCCATTCATATATCTCCATCTCTCCTTCCTTTACCACTTCTCTGTTCACATGAACTCCTTTCTTACCTGCGTCCTCTGACACCACACAGCTATATCCCCTGCACTAAAAAACACCCCTACAAATCATCCTCACACATCCTCTTTCTATCCATGCTTCTCCTCCTTGCTTCTGGGGATATCTCTCCCAATCCTGGTCCCTGCCTTATTCCTACATGCTCTCGTCCTCACCTGCCAATTACAACCTCTACTCCTGGTGTGAACCCCTCCAACCTCATACCCATCCCCTGCCACCCTCCCTCCTCTCTCCCTTTCTCCTGTGCCCTTTGGAATGCTTGCTCCCTTACTAACAAGTGCCTCTCTGTACATGACTTCTTTCTCTCTCACTCTGCTCCTATTTGCTATAACTGAGACCTGGCTAACTCAGTCTGACTCTGCTCTGGAAGCTGCGCTCTCCTATGGTGGCCTTTCTTTCTCCCACACTCTGTGTCCTGACGGCAGGGGTGGAGGCGTGGGACTCCTGCTCTCTCTCTGCCGTTACCGAACCCTTCCTATTCCTCCATCTCTTGCTTTTTCCTCCTTTGAGGCTCACTCTGTCCAGATCTTTTCCCCCTGTCCATGTGGCGGTCATCGCCCACCTACCTCTACTCACCCCCCTTCTGCCTTTCTCACTTTGAATCCTGGCTCTCTTTCTCTCCTCAGACTCCCCTGTTCTTCTCCTTGGGGACTTCAATTGTCATATTGATGACCCCTCTCTACCTTGGACATCCCACTTTCTCTCTCTAACCTCTTCTTTTGGCCTTCAACAGTGGTCTGCAGCCAGCACCCACAAGGATGGCCACTACTTAGACCTGGTTTTCACTAAAAACGTCTCTCCGATTTCTCCATTTCCTCTTTTCCTCTCTCTGACCATCACCTCATCTCATTCTATCTCGCTTCTCCCTTTCTCCACCTCCATCTAACCCCCGGTTCTGCAGAAACCTGCGCTCTATTCACTTACCTGACTTTGAATCCACGTTACGCTCCCCTCTCAGCTCTGCTACAGACCCTGACAACCTGGTCAGGAACTACAACTCTGCCTTGTCCTCCTCTCTTGATCTACTTGCCCTGCTTTCTCTCTGCCGCCCTCGCCCTTCTAACCCTAGACCCTGGCTAAACTCCCACATGCTGTGTTCCTCCACTCGTTCCTCTGAACGCCTCTGGATTAAATCTCATACTCTCGCAGACTTCCTTCACTACAAATTTATGCTATCCTGTTTCAACTCTGCCCTCTCGCAAGCTAAACATGTCTACTTTTCTTAACTAAACCCAAAATGCACAAGTCTAACCCACGCCGACTGTTCTCTGTCTTTGATGCTCTACTCAAACCACCCTCAGCTGCCTCTCCTTCCTCCATCTCCGCTCAGGACTTTGCTGACTATTTTAAGGAAAAGGTAGAATCCATACGTCAGAACATCCCCTCTGTTTCTTCCTCCCATCCTACACCTCTTTCTATCTCTCCTCCTGCCTTCCTTGACTCTTTTTCCACTGTCTCAGAGGAGGATGTGTCGCTGTTGATCGCCTCTTCTCCCTCTAACACTTGCTCTCTTGACCGCATTCCCTCCCATCTCCTAAAACCTCTTGGTCCTACTATAATCCCTACACCCACACACATTTTTAAATCCTCCCTCTGCTCTGGAACCTTTCCATCCTCCAAACATGATACAGTTATGCCATTACTCAAAACAGCAAGCTTGACCCTACCTGTCTTTCTAACTATCGACCTGTCTCCCTTCTGCCTTTTGCCTCTAAACTCCTTGAACATCTTGTATTCTCTGCTTGCTCCATTTTCTCAACACCTATTCTCTCCTAAACCCTCTACAATCTGGCTTCCACACTGCTCACTCCACGGAAACAGTCCTCACTAAAATACACTGGCGACACACTTTATTCGAGCTTGGCTAGTCCCACGAATTCGGGTATACCCGGGTGTATTGAGGTTTGTGACTGTTTTCTGCCCGAGTACATTGAGTTATTTTCCAAGCAGGGATTGAAGCATTTTATTCCCGCTGGCTGCAATACTGCACAGTATATATATAAACTGCATTACAATTCATGAATTTATGCCATCTGGTAGACACGCGAAGCATTGCAGCCTATTAAATCCTAATCATTATCATTTAACAGATCAGCCACCCATCAGCCAGGCATGAACCCAGGCTGGGAAGGCAAATGCAACGGGGCTTGTCAGAGGTGAGGAGCGGCACATTCCAGGTATCTGCCAGGTACATACCGGGTATTTGCTCGAATAAAGTGTGTCGGTGCAGTAGCTGATGACCTCCATGTCCGTGCTGCCAAAGACAGAGGTCATTACACTCTGCTCATATTATTCGACCTCTGCAGCATTTGACACCGTGGACCACCCTCTTCTCCTTCACATTCTCCATACTCTTGGTATTCTGAACAAAGCGCTATCATGGATCTCATCCTACCTCTCCCATGGTACTTTCAGTGTCTCTTCTGGTAACACCTCCTCCTCCTCTATTGATCTCTCTGTGGGGGTACCCCAGAGCTCTGTACTGGGACCTCTTCTCTTTTCTCTGTACACACTCTCTCTAGGTGACCTAATAACATCTTTTGGGTTTAAATATGACCTCTATGCTGACGACACACACATGTACTTTTCCACACCCGACCTTACACCTGCTGTACAAACCAAAGTTGCTGAATGTCTCTCTGCTATATCATCCTGGATGGCCCTCTGCCGCCATAAACTCAACATGGCAAAAACCGAACTCCTCATACTTCCTCCCAAACCTGGCCCTACTACCTCCTTCCACATTACTGTTGGAACTATGATCATTCACCCAGTAGCCCAAGCACGCTGCCTCGGGGTCACACTCGACTCCTCCCTCACATTCGCCCCTCACATTCAAAACATATCTAAAACTTGTTGCTTTTTCCTCCGCAATATAACAAAGATATGCCCTTTCCTCTGTTGCTCGACTGCTAAAACTCTGACTCGGGCCCTCATTCTCTCCCGCCTTGATTACTGTAACCTGCTGTCTGGCCTTCATGCCTCTCACCTGTCTCCACTACAATCTATCCTAAACGCTGCTGCCAGAATCACTCTACTCTTTTCTAGATCTGTCTCAGAATCTCCCCTCATGAAATTGCTCTCCTGGCTTCCAATCAAATCCCACATCTCACACTCCATTCTCCTCCTCACTTTTAAAGCTTTACATTCTTCTGCCCCTCCTTACATCTCAGCCCTAAGTTCTCGTTATGCACCATCCAGACTCTTGCGTTCTTCTCAAGGATGCCTTCTTTCTATCCCCTTTGTATCTAAATCCCTCTCCCGCCTTAAACCTTTTTCACTGACTGCCCCACACCTCTGGAATGCCCTTCCCCCTCAATACCCAACTAGCACACTCTCTATCCACCTTAAGACACACTTGCTTAAAGAAGTGTATGAATAGCACTGTGGATATTACTGGACACATGTTACATAAAGCTTAGCCCCCTGCAGACACACTTACCAGAATTCCCTCCTACTGTCTCTGTACGTTCTCCCTACCTACCAATTAGACTGTTAGCTCCCCGGAGCAGGGACTCCTCTTCCTTAATGTTACTTTCATGCCTGTAGCACTTATTCCCATGACCTGTTATTTATATTATCTGTTATTTATTTGATTACCACATGTATTGCTACTGTGAAGCGCTATGTACATTAATGGTGTTATATAAATAAAGACATACAATACAATACTTGTTCCTGGGTATCTTTCTGTCACACCTCCCCCTCTAACCCAAGAGTTCATGGGAAAGACCCCCCCCCCCAAGATTAAGGCCAACTGGGGCTCCAGAGTCATCATCTGCAGTATACCTGGAAGTCCAAGTCCTCTGGGGTTTTGGTACCAGGCTCGGGACCGTGCTAGGACCCTATGGCACCCACAGTCTACTGGTGGGCCTGGGTGAACCCCTGGTTTATCCAGGTATGCAGACTCTTGGGATCAGCATGGGCAGCATGGGAGTTGATCCTGGTAGGGTTCAGGATTTATCTCCTACTGATTTGAGACAATCTCCCCTGGTATAGAGCAGGGTGTTACAGTTGTGATTGGGGCCGCTGGAAGGTCCTTTGGAAGATACAGAAATAATTTCCCAAATCAGAACCGAGCAGCATATCAGTATTGAGACGGGGCAGCACACCTACCTTGCAGATACCATTGCCAATGGCCCAGTCCAAGTACTACTGGGCAGCACCACACACAAATGTACCGGGGCACAGGATGAGAGATTTAACTGGGCCCCCAACCCCATGTAAGTAGCCTTACAAGAACCCCCATCCTTTTCAGACATTGCAAGCCTCCTTTACTATTCCGCCCTTTCGTACCTCTTTGTGGGCCCCCTCCTCTCCCCATGTATTTCTCTTCCCCAATCTGTCTCTCTTCACTCACTCTCCCCCTTCCACTATCATTAAATTAACCCCCTCTACCTCAATACCCCGTACACACACAATACTGGTACAACCACCTACCTCACAATAATACCCCCCACACCCAAAATGCAATACTCTCCCACACTCAAAATACAATACCCCCCACAAACCCAGCATACAATACTTTGCCACACCCAAAGTACAATACAACCCACTCCCAAAAAACATACCCCCCACACACACACTACAATACAATACCCCTCCTCACACACCCAAAATACAATACCACCCCTCCACACATCCAAAGGCAGTGCTGGCTGCAAGTTGAAAACTGACAGACTGGTTTAAATGTCGTGCTTCAGGAAGGCAGACAGCCTCATCTTGGGGTGTTTTTGGCACAGCCTTGCTTAAGACTTATTTGTACCTCTGTGATGTGGCAAGGGTAACCAGGCTATATAATAAAGGCTAAGCCCTCTGGTTGCCTTGGGTCCCTGGCAGCTACCTATCCCTGTAAGCCAGTGGCCAGGTATCTTTGCATGAAAAGTTAAATTGACCCCTGCTTTTCACTTTCCATGTTCCCTTTACCCCAGACTCATGACACTTTCTGTGTGTAAGTTTTAGGTAGGATATTTGGGTAAGAATGCAATTATTTTGTTTGTAGGAGTTTGGGGAGACCTGAGCTACCGGTAGTACCTTTATTCTACCCGTGAGCAGGCATGATTTGCCTGTACACGTGCAAAATTACATCTGGGCTGCCCCGTGTGCCCCAGACTCCAGGTTTTCGAGCCCTGATATCTCACTCCTATATCCCTTACAGCCATGAGTCTCCCCATGCATTAAAATATGTTTTATGTTTCATACATGTATTTTAAGGCTCTTTGCAGTCAGACAGGGCAGCTGCTTAAGGTGCCAGCAAGTCTGCATAATGTCTGTAGTTCAAAGAGGAGACAGGATGTTGAGAGGTGTTGTGGTGCTAAGTGGACGGGGCAGGGCGGAGTACTGAGTCTGGAGAACAGAGACAAACTGTGGTGAGGATCCTCTTGCCTGCCAGACTTAATGAAGCCTACTCAGTAGGTGGCAATGGGTTGACTGGGGCAAGTGGAAGTATGTTGGTGCATTTCCCATTGGCCAATTCATATGTCCTGTCCCCCACATCCCGAACTGGCATGGCATGCACCCTCCTCTGATGTCAGCCAAGAGATGAGCCCCTGTTTCTATTTTCTAGTGGAATAGGGTTTCCACGCTCTGATTGGTCGCTCCTCCTAACACCATGCTAAGTATAGCTTAGTGGAGTGTATGTAAGGAGAAGACCAAGGCAGAGAACCAGACCATCCAGGGACTTGTGTCGATGAAGGTAAGGTGGGATTTTCAAAGTTACTCTTTTCGAAAAAGCAGAGGAACTGGGGGTATATTCCAGTCAGGGTAAGCCCACTCCAAGCGGGCGCCCAGCACTTAGGAAAGTGTTCATTACCCCCCAGACCTCTATTAAGTGTGCTTTTGTTTTCTGTCTATTGTGTATATCTTCTTGTTGTATGCAGGTTTTCCAAAATAAACTCCATTTTGTTTCTACTACTCAGTTTTGCCTAATGTATGATCAATGAACAAATATAAATGGTGTTACAAGTATCTGTTCTCCCATGACAACCTCTCCACGCTAGCCTGAGCGAAGTCTCTAGAGCTGAGGTCGGCTGCTCTTTTTACAGATTCCCAGCCTCCATGGGAAATCATGGAGAACAGGGCAGAACTGATCACAGCTCAGATACCGTGAGTTGGGCCAATCACAGCACGATGGGCAATCTGGGCGGCGAGTATGATGGGGAGGCTGAGGTAAGGAGGGTGGAATTATAAACCAAAAATGAAAAATGCTCTTACCTGCCAATGTTCTCAATGCTGACCCGATATCTCTTTATACGCCTCTCTGTGTGGGCAGACTGGCACCCAGATAGGAGGTCGACCAATCCCCACTCTTTTGTCATTAACACATTACTCAAAAACAGCAAGCTTGACCCTACCTGTCTTTCTAACTATCGACCTGTCTCCCTCCTGCCTTTTGCCTCAAAACTCCTTGAACGTCTTGTACTCTCTCGCTTGCTCCATTTTCTCAACACCTATTCTCTCCTAGACCCTCTACAATCTGGCTTCCTCACTGCTCACTCCACGGAAACAGCCCTCACTAAAATAACTGACGACCTCCATGCTGCCAAAGACAGAGGTCATTACACTCTGCTCATATTACTCGACCTCTCTGCAGCATTTGACACAGTGGACCACCCTCTTCTCCTCCACATTCTCCATACTCTTGGTATTCGGAACAAAGCTCTATCCTGGATCTCATCCTACCTCTCCCATCATACTTTCATTGTCTCTTCTGCTAACACTTCCTCCTCCTCTATTGATCTCTCTGTGAGGGTACCCCAGGGCTCTGTACTGGGACCTCTTCTCTTTTCTCTGTACACACTCTCTCTAGGTGACCTAATAACATCTTTTGGGTTTAATTATCACCTCTATGCCGACGACACACAAATATACTTTTCAACACCTGACCTTACACCTGCTGTACAAACCAAAGTTTCTGAATGTCTCTCTGCTATATCATCCTGGATGGCCCTCCGACGCCTTAAACTCAACATGGCTAAAACAGAGCTCCTCATACTTCCTCCCAAACCTGGCCCTACTACCTCCTTCCACATTACTGTTGGAACTACAATCATTCACCCAGTAGCCCAAGCACGCTGCCCAGGGGTTACACTCGACTCCTCTCTCACATTCGCCCCTCACATTCAAAACATTTCTAAAACTTGTCGCTTTTTCCTCCGCAATATAACAAAGATATGCCCTTTCCTCTGTTGCTCGACTGCTAAATCTCTGACTCAGGCCCTCATTCTCTCCCGTCTTGATTATTGTAACCTCCTGCTGTCCGGCCTTCCTGCCTCTCACCTGTCTCCACTACAATCTATCCTAAACGCTGCTGCCAGAATCACTCTACTATTTCCTAGATCTGTCTCAGCATCTCCCCTCATGAAATCCCTCTCCTGGCTTCCGATCAAATCCCACATCTCACACTCCATTCTTCTCATCACATTTAAAGCTTTACATTCTTCTGCCCCTCCTTACATCTCATCCCTAATTTTCATTATGCACCATCCAGACTCTTGCGTTCTTCTCAAGGATGTCTTCTTTCTATCCCCTTTGTATCTAAAGCCCTCTCCCGCCTTAAACCTTTTTCACTGACTGCCCCACACCTCTGGAATGCCCTTCCCCTCAGTACCCGACTAGCACTCTCTCTATCCACCTTTAAGACCCACCTTAAGACACACTTGCTTAAAGATGCATATGAATAGCACTGTGGATATTCTGAACACATGATACATAAAGCTTGGCCCCCTGCAGACGCACTTACCAGAACTCCCTCCTACTGTCTCTGTACGTTCTACCTACCTACCAATTAGACTGTAAGGTCCTCGGGGCAGGGATTCCTCTTCCGAATTATTACTTTTATGTCTAAAGCACTTATTCCCATGATCTGTTATTTATATTATCTGTTATTTATTTGATTACCACATGTATTACTACTGTGAAGCGCTATGTACATTAATGGTGCTATATAAATAAAGACATACAATACAACACACTCGTGGAACCAGATAAACCCAGATATTTGGATGTATTGGCTGGGTAAGTGTATTACCAGCCTAGCATTCCCAGGGAACAAAGAAACACACAGTTACACAAGCACAAATACATTTCACAGACAATACAAGTTTACACATAACATGGTGGCCACATGAGCCACAGGTTGATGGATATACAGGATTACCTTGTACACCTATCACACAGATAGGGGCCAGGGAGTGGGCTTACCTTTAATACTCTGGTTTCTGGGACCCTACCGTTATAGTGAGCACCACATTGAAGGCTTACCAAGGGTTTTCTTCCACACCCCATTGGGTTGGGATCGTCCAAACCTCTCTGAAACAATTTGCAGCAGAGGACTTTCCAGTCTCCTGCTTTAAAGTCCTGCTCTCCGCTTCTTCGGCAGAGCCACAGTTCCACAACACAAATCATGTTTAAATTTCCCGCTGGCAAGGATCTCAGCCTCATTTTCAGGTGGCACAGCATCAGAGCTCAGTGCTTTGTTCACCACCATGTTAGGATCAGAATGAACTCTGGAATGCTAATCGGGTGCCACTTATCTAGCTTTCCCTCTACCGTAGGAAAGCATGGAAGAGGGGATGGGACCAATCACCGCGTGGAGTTACACTTGCAGAATACTTTAGAGTAAAACAAATACCTCTGGGGTTAAGAGTGAATTTAACGCCTACAATATTTAGTGACAATAAGTGATGTTGTAACACAAAAGAAAGTGCTTAGGCGCTACAAACCATAAAAATAGAAATACAACCAATATAGAAACTAAATAGAACATGTAACAGTACACAATGTATGCAGGGCAGCCTACTAGCAGGAGCACTAGCAGAACACCACCAGAGAAAGCACAAAGAACATATACAGACCAGCACCCAAAAAGTCCAATAAGTCCCAAATAGAGTCCAAACAAATGAAGGGGGGAGAATCCAGATGGTCCAATCACTGAAAGATCTCCAATCCGGAGGTCCGTGACATAGGGACAGAAACAAAAAGAAAATAATAGTGTAATACGTAATATTAAAATTAAACAAAAAACATAGAACACATAACAAGAGACATATAACCAAACAAACAAGCTGAAAATAAAATAACCATTTATTAAAACAAACGGAGCCTGCTGCAGCGGGTCATCAGGTGGTTAAAACCCAAAACCCTACTTACAGCAGGACTGGAATAACACGCGTGTGTGACCAAGTAAGGCAGACGCCGGCAGCAGTAAGGGTCCTTGCGGGCTCCCCGATGTGTCGTATATGTCCCGTTTTCCTCTGACTTAGTAGCACTCTCCAAGATGGATGCCGAGGATGGGAAATCCACACACACCTGCACACATGCAAAACAGCCTCTCTCGCGATGTCTCGATGACGCTGTTCCCTGCTTTACTTGACTGACACGTTCTCACAACCGGTACTTCTCCAAGGCGCCGTGACCTCTGACCCTATGCATTTCATGACTGATGTCACTTCCTCAGGGGTTCATCCCCTGAGGAAGTGACGTCAGTCACAAAACACGTAGGTTCAGAGGTCACGGCACCTTGGAGAAGTACTGGTTGTGAGAACGTGTCAGTCAAGTAAAGCAGGGAACAGCGTCATCGAGACATCGCAAGAGAGGCTGTTTTGCATGTGTGCAGGTGTGTGTGGATTTCCCTTCCTCGGCATCCATCTTGGAGAGTGTTCCGAAGTCAGAGGAAACGGGACATATACCACACATCGGGGAGCCCGTGAGGACCCTTACTGCTGCCGGCGTCTGCCTTACTTGGTTATTCCAGTCCTGCTGTAAGTAGGGTTTTGGGTTTTAACCCCCTGATGACCCGCTGCCGTAGGCTCCGTTTGTTTTAATAAATAGTTATTTTATTTTCAGCTTGTTTGTTTAGTGTTATGTCTCTTGTTATGTGTTCTATGTTGTTTGTTTAATTTTAATATTACGTATTACACTATTATTTTCTTTTTGTTTCTGTCCCTATGTCACGGACCCCCGGATTGGAGATCTTTCAGTGATTGGACCATCTGGATTCTCTCCCCCTTCATTTGTTTGGACTCTATTTGGGACTTATTGGACTTTTTGGGCGCTGGTCTGTATATGTTTTTAATAAGTGATGTTGTGACAAATGTGAGAGAATTCTGAATAAGTGTCCTTTCGATATTATAATCCTAACCATCGAAGAGATCCAGAAACTTCTACAGTACTGATATCTAAAGAAAAAAAACACATAATTGGAGAGCAAGATACTACAGAAATTCACCACTCAAGAGATTGAAGCCTTAAAATGTAAAATCAGGCGTGACGGCTGAACTGCATGGATGTATGAGCCATTAGCTCCGTTGACAGCCGGCGGCAAATTTAATAATAAATAGCATCACAGCGTAAACACCAACACGAGAACCTTACCCAAAGCTGCCTTATACAGCCAGGATGTCGAAAGGGACCCATTCAAAGTGAACCTCCACAGTCCTGACTGATTATTTTGCGAAAGGGGACTCAGCACGCGCCAAAAGCCAAGAGGGAATGGCGCGAAGTGGCTCAGACTCGGAGGAGGAGGAAGACAGAGTGGAGAATCCCAGTGACAATCAGATTCTGAGAAGGAGGGACATGAGGGAATTATGTCTCGATATCAAGAGATGTTTACAGACGGAACTGGCTGCATTGCGTGCTGATATATGCGGGATCGGAGAGATGACAGACTCCCTAGAGAAGAAAATGGACGCCACAGTGAAAGCGCTACACAGAACCGACAAGCAAGTGGCGCAGGTACAAGAGTCGGTCAGGGATCTCATGGATAGGCAGGAAGATGCCGACAACCGAGACCGCCGGAATAATGTGTGAGTCAGGGGAGTGCCAGAAACCGAGACAGACCCAGAGGAGTTTATGGGAAGATGGCTCCAACACTTAATGCCCGATCGAGCAGCGCAAGACCTGTATCTGGATCGTTGCCACAGAGCTTTGAGGTCACGGCCTCAGCAAGGGGACCCCCCACGAGACATTATCGCTCGGTTCCATTTCTTCAGAATAAAGGAGGCGTTCAGACAAATGACCAGGAGTGAAGTGGAATTCGAGGGCTATAAAATACAAGTCTATCAGGACATCTCCCCCACCACCCTCTTAAAAAAGAAGTAGCTAGCCCCCGTCACCAAAGTGCTGCGGGAGGAAGGAACCCGGTACAGGTGGCTATACCCGTTTGGGCTACTGGTGGTCCAAAACGTAGCGGCCAACACACTGAGGCCCCCTGGAAACGGAGCAAATTTCCTCACCAAATTGGGGCTCCAGGACAAAATACCGGAGGAGATGTCCGCAGGGGGATCAGCCCCAGAACCATCCTGGAAGGATAACAGGAGAGGAGCAATCCCGAAATCCAAAGTGAGGTCGCGCTCCAAGTTGCAGATCAGTGCCTTCACCTACCTGTTCCAGTTGATGTTTCGTCGTTGCGAGCCCATTTAAAGACTTGTTAAGGTCAGTTGATGCTCCCGTCCCTCAGCCCTGACAGCGCTCCTCTGAGAATGGTGGCCATCTTGGATCGGCTCTCGCTCCACATTGGAGAGGGGGCGGAGCAAGATGGCGACGTAGGAGGAAGTGCCACTTCTCGCGAGAGGCCGGATCGCAAAGAGACTTGCCACACACAAAATAGCGCCGGAACCCGATGGAGAGGATGACGATACGATTACCTTCCGGAAGTCTCCTAAAGTTTACTGGCTGGGACCAGAGGTAGCAGTAAAGCTCGGAAGCAACACCACAAGGCAAAGGCACAGTGGACTATGCACGACACGGGATGAGGGGGAGTGGGGGAATGGGCAGCAGCAACACGAATATAGGACCTACTGTCTCTATTAGTAAATAAAAAAGCTGGAATGTAAAAGGAAAAGGGAAAGGAGTATGGGAGGAAGGGAACGCTAAGGGGGCTCTCAAAAAATAAAAAATATTTCATAAAAAAAAAAGAACCCAATCACGCAGCAATATATCATAGCACCCCTAGCAAGAGAGAGTAGCAGTTGGCTAGACATATACATGAGACATAGTAGGCACAACAGGGCTATCTGCTCAAAGAACCCCCACATAACTATCTCCCATTTACTGGGGCTCACTTCCGAGCTACTCACGCTTAGGGTAACAGAGAAGGAGGGAGTACATAATTCAGGACACAGGCCCCCCGAGCTTTACATGAGGGCGAAGTTACTAGAGTAGCAGGTAGGGTTTAAATAAGTTTGAGGTTAAAGTTGGTAGTTAATGTTTGAAGTTAAACAAACAGAGTTCAATAGAGTCTCAAGGAACAACTAAAGCGAGGAATAGAGAGTAACACTACATGCGAGTTCAGAGGTAGTTGCAAAACTGAAGGGACCGTGACGGATGTGGATCAAGAAGAGTTTAAGATTGGATTATGAGATGAGAACTAGATTTAACCGAAAGTTAGGGGATAGGTTAGACATCACACAGGACCTATTCAGCAACTATCTAACAGCTACAGTAAATATAGGAAATATAGACGAATAGGGATCCATCGAAGAGCATAGAGAGGGTAGCTTGCAGGTAGCAGGTCATGATCATAAGAGCAATAGTTGCTAAGATAATTCCAGACGCAGTCGCCGGCTGGAGCTGCAGTCTGGTCGGTTCCGTGGGCCTACAACCTCGACTCGGGGCTTTCACCCCGAAGTCTGAGAAAGTCCTTGGAAGGAGTGGGATCGGAGCCACCAGGTCTGAGGGAGGAGTACTGGAAGAGGCTTCAAGGGATCCCCACATCCCAAAGGCATGGGAAGGACAATGGTCATGGGCCATTGATTTCTTTCCCATTTTGTGTATCTTTCCTTATGTGTCCTTTGTCCCTTGTGTGTCCTCCCCCTCCCCCCCTATCTTCTGCCTAGGTGGAGCAACGTTGTGGCCCGAGGTACTGCAGGACATCGCAGGGTGGCAGGGGCTCCCGGGGGTCGACGCGTCACCTAGCATGGGATCTCGACTGACGAGAGGTGAGAAAAGACACACACCATGATGCTGACGGTTATATCACATAACGCTAAAGGGTTAAACTGCCCCCGTAAGAGAAAGGTGGCCCTCACGGATTACAGGAGAAAGGGATCGCATGTGGTCTTAATTACAAGAGACTCATTTTAGCTCCACCAGTTTTCCGAAATAATTCAACAAACATTTCACGCAGGTATTTCTATCCTCTGCAAAGGAGAAGAAACGGGGAGTTGCAATACTCATACATAATAGAGTAGATATGGTTGTAGACACAATCAAAAAAGACAGAGAAGGGTGGTTCCTCCTGTTGACAGGATCTATACATCAGCAACCCATCACACTAGTGACGATATATGCTCCAAACGGTCATGATACTGATTTTTACGCAGCAACTTTTAAAGCAATCCAGAAGCACGCCAAGGGCACCCTAATAGTAGGCGGAGACTTGAATGCGGTGCTGAACACAGACCTAGATAGATCAGGGCCCCCCAGGACTGGATCACAGAAAAGACCAAAAGCTCTAGAAAAGGGTCTACGAGATTTAGAATTGGTAGACATATTGAGGGAATCTCACCCCCTGGACAAAAACTATACATTTTATTCAGACCCATATAACTCCTTCAGCAGAATCGATTACTTCTTTGTCATTAGTAGACTGGTCCTGCAGATCTCCCACACTGGGATCCACAATATTTTGTGGTCAGATCATGCACCCATTGAGCTAAGGTGCGCACAAATAGGGCTGGACAGGCCGGGAGCAAATTGGAAACTGAATGAATCCCTAATTAAAATACCGGAATTACAAGAGAAGATAGGAAGGGAAATTACACATTTCTTTAGAGAAAATATAGGAAGCGTCAGATCTCATATCACCCTCTGGGAGGCACATAAAGCAACACTAAGAGGGGTCCTCATCAGTATAGCGGTCAAAAGAAAGAGAGAGAGAAACGCTGAAAAACCTGTGAGATCAGCATAAGCGGTCTCCTGACCCAGCTACCCTTCAGAAGATTAAGGACACACAGAACAAGCTGAATTTGCTACTCACCTTTCAGGCTGAGAAGACGCTGACTTGGTCAAAGAGGAAATTCTTTGAAAAACCAAACAAGCCAGATACCTTGCTGGCCAAAATGATTAACCCCAAGGGTAAGACTTATAACATCCAGGCTATAAGAACACAATCAGGCACAATTTCCGCCAACCCTAAGAATATAGTGGGGGAATTCAAAAACATCAACGAGCAATTATATGATGGAGGGAAGGTGACCCGCTCCTCTGGCACAGAAGGGGCCCTGAAGGATTTCCTGAGGGGCACGAATCTGACAGGTATGAGTGAGGTAGATAGAGAGGTAATGGGAAGAAATTTTACCCCAGAAGAAGTCATGGAGGTTATCACACATCTGAAACCCTCTAAAGCCCCGGGTCCTGACGGATTCTCAAATTTGTATTACAAAAAATACAAAAAACAATTAACCCCGTATCTCCTCTGTATGTTCAATCAAGTATTAGGCGGCACCCCTTTCCCCCGACACATGCTCCAGGCGTCTATCTCAGTAATACATAAGCAGGGAAAAGACCCCCAGGACTGTGGTAGCTACAGACCAATATCCCTGATTAATTCGGACATCAAAATGTATGCTAAATTATTGGCCAATCGTTTGAGTCTTGTCCTGCCCAGGCTGGTGCACCCAGATCAGGTCGGGTTTATCACGGGTCGGCAAGCCGCAGATAACATCAGACGAATTATTGATCTGTTAGAAATAGCCAATTTGAGATCGATACCAGTTATGGCGCTCAGCCTGGATGCAGAAAAAGCTTTTGACAGGATAGACTGGCCGTACTTAGAGGCCACACTTGGAGCATTTGGTCTGGGAGAGAAATTGACAAAAGCTATATTGGCCCTATATTCAGATCCGTCAGCGAGGGTGACCCACCAGGGATTCGCTTTGGATCCCTTCTTGATTAGGAGCGGAATGAGGCAAGGCTGCCCTCTCTCCCCACTTCTCTTTGCATTATGCATGGAACCCTTAGCTGCTCAGATACGAGACAGCAAAGACATCTCAGGTATTGCCACCGGAAGCCAGTCCCATAAGGTGGCACTGTATGCGGATGATGTTTTCCTGACAATAACTAGGCCCCTTACCTCTCTACCAAACTTATTCAAATTACTGGGGAGATTTAACAGGATCTCCGGATTCAAAATTAATCAATCTAAATCTGAGGCCATGAATATAAACTTACCAAAACCGTTGGAGAAGCTGATCACCCTCAACTTCAACTTTAAATGGCAGCAGACGCAAATTAAGTATCTCGGAATAAACGTAACTAAGACAACCAAACTGCTGTATCAGGCCAATTATCCCAAATTGATACACGCCCTGAAAGGGGACGTGAGGCGATGGGCCACCTACTGTATAACATTTCTTGGATAGGGAAGATCCACTGCATTAAGATGAATCTGCTACCTCGCCTCCTATATCTCTACCAAACAATACCGGTGACACTTCGATTGAGGGACACCCTCGCGCTGCAATCAGAGATAGATAAATGTATCTGGGGAGGGAAGAGAGCGAGAGTGGGCAAGCAGATAATGCGTAAACAATCAGGGGCAGGAGGGCTAGCGGTACCTTGCTTGTTTTCCTATTACAAGGCGGCACAATTATGCTAAATTGTGCAATGGCACACCGACCTGGACTCAAAAAGATGGGTCGAGATAGAAAAGGAGATTTGCTCCCCAATTGAACTGAAAAGTCTAATTTGGCTCCCCAAAAAGGTGTGATCAAACACCAAAATGCCGCTTTCCTCAATGACCAACTCACTCTCGGTGTGGGAGAGCATGAGGATCAAATGCAGCTTGACCCACAAAGCATCGGGTATGACCCCCTTATGGGATAATCCTCTTATTTTCTCCGGGACTGATCAGTACCGATTTCACAATCTGGAAAGCTAAACACCTTAATAGATTAGTAGGCCTGGAGGGTAGAAGAGGCATACAAACATTCAATATCCTTAAAACCAATAAAAACATCCCAAATGCTGAATTCTTTAGATACCTCCAGGTCAGAGCATTCTACCAGGCTCATATCGCAGTTGTACAAAGAAGTAACGGGTTTGGGCGCTGCAGTGACAGAAAAACTAGGTTATATGACCAAATGGGAGATGGACTTAGGGGAAGTCTTGGAACTGGAGGAGTGGACGAAAATTGCAGCGGCAGTTTCCAAAAGCTCCATGTGCACGACCCTAAGGGAGAAAGCATATAAAGTTATGTTGAGATGGTACTAGACCCCCACAAAATTGGCTACATGTCTGCCTAGTTACTCCCCATTGTGCCCTAGACAATGTGGACAGCAAGAAGACTTGTTACACATGCTGTGGTCTTTCCCCAAAATAGCTGTGGTCTGGGACTCAATCAAAGATTGGCTGAACTGAATCCTAGACGTAGAGGTCCCGTTAGACCTGGGGCTGTTCCTCCTTAATAGACCGTTAAAAGGCCTACACAAACATGCTCATAAATTGATAACACATTTCGCAACGGCAGTACGGGGGGAGATCACAGCACGTTGGAAACAAAATGAGATTCCATTGATAGCTTAAATTCGGAACAGAATTTGGACAGTCTGTCAGATGTAGAAGTTGACCACAGGCGAAAACTACCTAAAAGTCTGGATGCCGTGGCTGGCCCAGACGGATATACAGGGGGTGGAAAGGTCCACGATTTGGCAGTGATAGAGAGAAATGCGTTCTCCCCTGGGGTGGTAGTGCAAAAATAGATGGACATGATGATTAAGAGTTATCAGGACTGGGGAGACTTCCGGTGACGTCACAGCCGATGGTCTGCTAGTGGAAGAGCTCCCGGCGCCCTCACCAATACAGACATCAGAATAAGCTTATCCTACACCTCAAAAACCCCGAAAATCGTCCCCACACCGAGAACAAACACTGGAGAGATGGCAGGGAAGCCGCAGAGAAAGAGCCAATGCCCCGTCACCAAGTTCTTCCCTCCGGCGCAACGCCTAGCTGAGATCAACCCCGAGGAGCAAGATGGCGCCGGAGAAGAACCGGAGCACGAGGTGCGCAGCGGCCGACAGAGCCCGACTGATTCAAATCCCCCCGTCTTAAATAAAGATTTTTTTGACGCTTTAATTATTAAAATGAGGAGGGGAGTTCAGGAGGACACGGAAAAGGCCCTCCAAACCATCCGAGCAGAAGTGGAAGCACTGACGGAGCGGACGGAAGATCTGGAAGTAAAGATGGAGGTAGTCTCAAACGAGCAGGCTGAGACCCACGAAGAGGTTCTGAGATGCGGAGATGCGATCCGACACATACAAGACAAACTAGAGGATATGGAGAACAGGGAACGGAGGCAGAACATCCGCCTCAAAAATATCCCTGAAACTATCACCCACGAAGAACTCCAACCATACCTCCGCAGACTCTTTCTGCAGCTCGTCCCTGATCTATCAGATCACGACCTGCACACAGACCGTGCCCACAGAGCCCTGGCCCAGAAATCATCGGACCCAAACCGGCACAGAGATGTGGTGCTGAGAATGCACGCATACTCTGCTAAAGACCGCATCATGATAGCGGCCAGAGAACTGAGAACTGTGACCATGGATGGGGTACAAATCCAACTCTACAACGACCTTTCCCAAATAACAATAAATAAAAGAAATGCGCTGCGCCCACTTACCTCCTATCTCAGGGACCAGGGGGTAAAGTATCGATGGGGATTCCCCTTCAAACTAGTGGTGCTCCGCAATGGCCGCCACCACACAGTAACAACCCCTGAAGGCGCTAAGGACTTCCTGAAAGCGCTGGGGATCCCTCTCCCACCGCAGAAGAGCAACCGCCCCAGCACTGAGGAAACGTCGGAGATGATCCCCCAAGAAGTCCCCCGAACATCGGAGAGACTAGCGAGTCAGCGTCTCCGGTGAACCCTGATGATCCAGCCAACTGCAAGACCCAAGAAAACCACAAGAGGCCCCCACAGTCATCCCACACTGACCCAGAGGCCCTAAAGACATCAGCAAACATCCAACACAAGAACCCTCAATGAACAAAACACCCCTTTGGCCCCGAGGTCCCCTAGATTACACCCTATGAAACTATCTCCCCCTTCCCGACCCCCCCCAGCCCCTCTTTCACCCCTCACCACCCCCCCTCTTCTCCCTTTCCTCCACCACTCTTCCCCCCCCCGCCACTATCTCCCCATAACCCACCCATACCCCCCTTCCCCCCCCCCTAGCCTCCCCCCTCCCCGCCCCCCTATACGCTAAATGTCCACTTACCTTCTCCGCCCCCTCCTGAGACCGAGGGGAACCGAGGCTCCATCCGTGGTGTCTCGGACAGCAGCGGGAGGAAACGGCATCCGCGCTGATCCTCACAGGGCGAGTCCCTCTCGCGTCACTCACGCGTCCCGGAGCTGCAAATGCGGAGATCCAGGCACCAGAGACGCGGTCCGGCTGCTGCACACCTCCACAAGCACGCCCCGGTCGGCGCTCCCGATGGACAAGAGGTGCACTGGATCCCCAACCTAAAAGTGTCCGTGTATCAAGTCAGCAGAACCAGAGACTTCATCTATGGACACTGCATCCCGTGATCTGCTCCCAGAGGCATCCTCCCCCCCCTCCCCTCTCACAAGTGGCAGGTTGTATGAACAGAAATCTCCCCCCTCCCCCCCCCTCTCTCCTTCCCTCCCTATGATAAAAGTGATGTACCCGGATATCCCCCATGGAAACCCTACTACCCCAGTCTACCGCGCCCCCCCCGAGCCACACCCCCCCCCTCTTCCCGTCAAAACGAGGTTGTATACCTTCAAGGTCTTGTCTCAATTGTGCACCTCTACTGAAGCTCTCCCCCAGATTTATATGGCTCCCAACTGAACCCACAATTGTATGGCCCCATTTTGAACCACCCGGTCCCCCCTCCACCCCCTCCCCTCTCCACCCCATATATACACCCACCCCCCCCCCCCTGAACTGGACCGGAGTAGCACTAGACACTATAGCTCACCCCACAGCAGTTGACATACTATAAAAAATCTCAGCAAGTTACAACTATACACCCCCTAACAACGCCCCGACTCAAAACTAAGACCCCCTCAGGGGCTAACCCCAAACAATAGAAAAGGCCATACATAATATGTCCCCCCTTCCCCCCCTCCCCCTTCTACCCCCCCCCCCTCAATATCCAGACTAAATACCATGTTAGATAACCCCCCAAGTGTCCCTCCCGCCCCCCTCCCCGCCGCGGATAGTTCTCCCCCCCCCCCTCACCTGCCCCCCCCCACCACAAACGAAGACCTGTACTATGTTTAACCAGCTTGTATAGATATATGCCAATATATGAACAACTACTGATTGAATAGAAGAAAATTACATTCTGTAAGGGATTCCTCGGCCTAGGAATGAGATTCCTCCCGAATGCATTGTTTAAATCCCCTGTTAAGTACACGAACAATGTATGCTCCCCCCCCCCTGCCCCAGGGCGCCCCCCCCACCTATCCCCCCCCTCTCCCCCCCCCAGAGGAGAAATGTTTTATGTCGAACCAACATGTATTGCTATATACCAATGTTTGAATGTGTATATAATGAGCAGCTGATAATAGCAACGTACAAGGGAAACCTCGGCCTGGGATTGGGACCCCCCCCGAGAGCAAGGTTTAAACTCGCTGCTAAATGTGTGTATACTATATGCTCCCCCCCCCCCCAGAGGAGAAATGTCTTATGTCAATCCAACCTATACTGCTATATACCACCGTTTGAACGCATATCCAATGAGCAGTTGATATTAGCAAAGTACAAGGGAAACCTTGGCATGGGAGGAGGACTCCCCCCGAGAGCAATGTTTAATCTAGATGCTAATTATGTGTATACTATATGCTCCCATCCTCCCCCCCCCTCTCCCCAATTCTTCCCCACGTCCCCCCCCCCCACCCCGTGTACCCCTGCCCTCTACCCCCCCCCTCCCTTCCCCCCCCTTTCCCCACCCTATCCCCAGATGCCCCCCCCCCCCTCAAACCCGAGATATTGCAAGTATACCCACTTTTACTTTTGCTTCCTGCATATCACGGCACAATTACAATGTTAAATATGGGAATCAGCCTGAGAACGTACCCCCACTAAAGAGTAACGTTGACCTACCAACGCAAGGTACAAACACCAGACGTCCCCCCCCTCTCCCCCCCCCTCCCCCACCCACCTCCCCCCTCCCTCCCCCCCCCTCCCCCACCCCCCTCCCTCCCCCCCTCCCCCACCCCCCTCCCCCCCTCCCTCCCCCCTCCTCCTTCCCCTCCCCCCCTCCACCTCCCCCCCTTCTCCCCCTCTTTCCCCTCCTCTCCCCCCCCCCCCCTCCCCCGGAAATCACAAAGAGCACCCAAATAAGAACTTAGCACAAGGGAAGAAAACAATGTTTGCTAACGATGTAAAATATTAGCTTTGGAGCAAACCAAAGAAGAGTAAGGCCTCCATAAGCCCGAGGTGCCCCTCCTTACTTAGGACCCCCCCCCCATTAGCAATGGGGGGTGGGGCGCTGGACCCTTCTTACTGGCTACGGTCCGTGAGTGACGCCCCGAGAGTCCTCCCAGGGGTCTTTTTGCACCCCATCCCCTTGACACCAGAATGTCAAGAGGAACCTTCTTCGGGCTCCAAGACAGCCCACTCTCTTTCTTGTCCTCCTGTGTCCTCCCCCCCCTCCCCCTCTCCCCTCCCACCCCACCCTCCCCCCGTAGGCCCTCCCCCAACACCCCCCGCGGGGAAACCAGGAACTACCCTCCATATACTCACCCCGACGCTCAAATAAACCCTGACATGGGAATAATTCAGGGACAGGGGCTTATCCCGAGACCCCCCCCCCCCCCACTAATGGCGTCGATCAAAATTATTTCCTTGAATGTCAAAGGCCTTAACTCGGTCCCGCAAACGTAAACTAGCCCTCCAAGAATTTAAAAAAACTAAAGGGGATATAATTTGTATCCAAGAGACCCATTATAACAACACAGACCCGCCAAACACATTTAAACATACATACCCCCAAGCGTTCTTTGCCTCCTCCCCCAGTAAGAAAAGAGGGGTGGCCATCCTGATTAAAAACAACATACCATTTGCCCGACGCTGATAACCAAAGACCCTGAGGGACGGTATATACTACTTCAAGGCACGCTCTCAGGCTCTCCCATAGCCATCCTTAATATCTACGCCCCAAACGCCAACCAAACCCAATTCCTCCAGAACCTTCTAGCACCCTCGACCAACCGACACTCTCCTCTCTTCTCCTTGTCGGAGACGTAAATATGGTACTTAGACCAGACCAGGATAGATCAGGCCAAACTACTGCCCCATACTCCACCCAACTACTGACAAAAGCCCAAAAGTTCCAAGATATCCTCAGAGAGTACTCTCTTACAGACATCTGGCGGGCCCAGCACGTGGGTCAACGAGACTACTCCTTCTACTCAACCCCCCATCAGTCTTACTCGAGGATCGACTATTTTCTAGGCACCAATAATGTACTCCAGGCATCCTCCCACTCCGAAATAGGCCCAATAACGTGTCCGACCATGCCCCTATCGCACTCACCCTCTCTCTGCCTTTCGTCAAGTCATTAACATATAATTGGAAACTCAACGACTCGCTCCTCAACGACCCACAAGTAGTCAAAATAGTTAAGCAAAAACTGCTCACCTTCTTCCAAATAAACAAAGACTCAGTGCCCTCAGCAGCAACCCTATGGGAGGCCCACAAAGCCACCATCAGAGGGGAACTCATATCAATAGCCTCCTACAAGAAAAAACTTAAACAGAAAGCCCAGAAAGAACTTACTGATAAAATCCTAGCGCTAGAGCGCTCACACAAGCTATCCCTATCAAAAAAGGTGTTCAGAGCACTCGAGAAAGCGAGATCCGACCTAAAATTGCTTCAACTTGACGAGGTAGAGAGAGCCCTGAAATGGACCAAACAGCGGTTTTACGATAGGGGCAACAAAGCGGACAAACTTCTGGCCTCCAAATTAAGAGGCTTGAAGGCAAAGACCCAGATCACAAAGATCAAGACTAAAAGCGGTCTAATCTCTTATAACGAGAAAGAAATCGCAAATGAGTTTGCAGAGTTCTACACAGATCTTTATAACCTTCACCCTACTATCCTACCAGAGGATATCGCCAAAAATACCTCCGACTACCTAACCAAATGCAACCTCCCATCCCTCACACAAGAAGAACTTGAGTTCTTAAATAAGAAAATAACCCCAGAGGAACTAAAAAAAGCAATATCCTCACTTAAAATAGCTAAAACACCCGGACCCGACGGATTTTCCAACGGTTATTATAAAAAATTTGTAGGCCCCCTGTCCCCTCATCTCCTAGAAATGTACAACTCCTTTATGCAGGATCAACAGATCCCAGATACTATGTCAGCAGCCAATCTGGCTATTATACATAAAGAGGGCAGAGACCCACTTCAATGCGGCAGCTACCGCCCAATATCCCTGCTAAACTCTGACCTCAAACTTTTCAGCAAAATTCTCGCAAACAGGCTGAATCCTATTCTCCCAAGACTAATTCATATAGACCAGGTGGGATTTGTGTCAGGAAGACAGGCCTCTGACAACACCCGCAAAATTATTGATATTATAGACCACGTGCACCTCAAACAATCCCAGGCCCTGATACTGAGCCTCGACTCGGAGAAGGCCTTTGACCGCATCAGATGGTCCTACCTCGACCAAACGATGAGCCAATTCGGCTTCTCCGGACCATTTCTTGCTGGCGTCCACGCCCTCTATACTAATCCGACAGCCCTACTAAAACTTCCGGGAGGCCGCTCCAACCCAATAAAAATACAAAACGGCACCAGACAAGGCTGCCCCCTCTCCCCTTTACTCTTCGCCCTATCCATAGAGCCCCTGGCCGCCCGAATCAGAACTGAACCCACTATTAAAGGTATCCCAATCGGAGACAGGGAATACAAAATATCCCTGTTCGCCGATGACATAATCCTCACCATGTCAGACCCCCTCACCTCCCTATCTAACCTAGAAAAACTCCTCAACGAATTTGGCCAACTCTCAGACTACAAAGTCAATACCGACAAGTCGGAAGCGCTAAGCATCTCCCTGCCGAACCCCGTATGGTTAGCCCTACAACAGAAATTTAAATATAAATGGAATAGTTCCCATATCAAATACCTCGGAATTAAAATAGCAAGCTCATATAATTCACTATACCAAATTAACTACCCCCCCCCTCTTCCGCCAGATCTTAAAAGATCTAGAGACCTGGCTAACACATCAAATCTCCTGGTTCGGAAGAATAGTATCCACCAAAATGAACATCCTACCCCGTTTGCTCTATTTCTTTCAGACCCTCCCCGTTCCTGTCCCACTAGCAGAACTGAGGAATATCCAGGCCCATATCCTAAGGTTTATTTGGCAACAACGGAAAGCTAGGGTCCCACGGTCAGTACTCTTGGCCTCGAGGACGAGAGGAGGTTTGGGGGCTCCAGACATACTCCGATACTACCATTCAGCCCAACTGAGGCAGGCGGTAGTGTGGAACAGCCCCCCCACCTCCAACTGCTGGCTGGAGATAGAGACACACCACGCGTCTCCGAACCCCCTCCCAACCCTATTATGGTCCCCAACCCACAAAAACAAGAAACCGTTGAGACTTAGTCTCGGAGCTATGAGATGCACGTGGTCGACATGGTTAAAAACCAAAGGGAAATATGGCCTAGCTTCAACCCCCTCTCAATTGACCCCCTTATTCGGGAACCCGGACTTCCCACCCGGATGCGCCCGATCCCAATTTAGCCAATTTCAAGGCTTAAACATCAGAGTGGTTGCGGATTTGCTGGAAAAAGACGAGGCCATGCCCCTCCCGGAATTAAGAGCTAAATTTTCGTCCCCCGATTTACCCATATTTCAATACCTACAGTTTCGACACTTCCTAAGAACCCAGTCCCCTACCCTTAGGTTTCCGCTGCGCTCCAGATTCGAGACTCTCTGCCTCAAAGGCGAATACCAAAAGGGCCTTATATCGGAGATATATAAAACGCTCGAGGCATCCCAGCCCCCCCCCCAATCACCTGTATATGCAGAAATGGAACGAAGACCTAAACACCAACTTGGACCTTGAGGACTGGGAGGATATCTGGGAGGCAGCCACCAAAACATCAATTTGTTCCGTCACAAAAGAAAACATCTATAAAATATTATTCCACTGGTATCTGACCCCGAGTAGACTGAGCCAGATCTACCCAGGCACTTCAGACGAATGCTGGAGAGGTTGTGGTCAAAGGGGGGACATGCCCCATATTTGGTGGACATGCCCGGAGATCCAAAGATTCTGGTCCCGGATCCAGGGCCTCCTGACCGAGACCCTGGATATAGAAATACCCCTGGACCCGTTGACCTACGTGCTGGGAAAACCAATCGACGACCTCCCTGCCCCTGCTGCCAGACTCACAGCGGCAATATTGACAGCCGCGAGATGCTGTGTCGCGGCGGCGTGGAAGAAAATTAAAGCCCCCTCCAGAAGGACAGTGATCTCTAGGATAGACGGAATTATGGGCATGGAAAAACTGACGGCAATGTTGAAGCAAAAAACCCCACAATTTTACTCGGTCTGGGAGCCTTGGACGGGTCTACCAACCCCCACATAAACCTTCCTGCAACACCCCCCACACCCCACCCCCCCCGACCGACGAACCTCAAAACCCTCCCCCCCCCACATACCCTACCTCCCCCCCCCTCCCCCCCTCTCTTTACCCAAAGTCGTTCCCATCTATCCACCCTTCCTTAGTCTCCCCCTCTCTTTTTCACCACTGAAAAACGGAAAAGGGATTATTGTGTGTCACTTACCTCTTCCATGCTATGTACATGTATTGCGCCGTATATACAAGTTGGCCCGTTAGCCAGTTTCTGTACCATGTACCTCTGCGTTATATGACACCAATAAAGGAAAAATATTTAAAAAAAAAAAAAGTTATCAGGACTGATCTGAAAGGAGTCCCGCGAGGGAGGTGCAGACCGGGGAGACTCCAAACCCCAATCCCCCCAGTAAGCGATGAGCCGGAAGTAATAGAGCTCACAGCGGAACCACGGCAGAAGATATCACCCCCCTAACCCCCTCCAGACACCCCTACCCCCCTTCTATTAGATTAGCGTTGTATGTCTGTTTGTATGTCTCCCCAGTATGTCTTGTGATGATATGTGGTTAGTTAGAATGCATGGACACTGGATAATGTTCTGACATTGATGTGGATAATAATGTATGCACTGCCTGCCTGATGTACATGTGAATTACCAATAAAATTCAAGTTGGAAAAAAAAAATGTAAAATCAATGAATGTATTGATAAATTCCGGGTTAAGCCCATCTTGTTACCCCTGAAACCCTTGTGGTCCCTGGCAGCTGCATAGCACCATAAGTAAACATAAGTAAACACAAAAAACAAAACTGTGCGCTACTACCTAACTACCTATAAAGTTTAAATGTATAAATATATACAGTGCAGTGACTATACCATCAATTTAGTGATAAAAATTTTATAAAAAATTAAACCACAACTCCCGCGGTGAGATAATTATACATTAAATAATAAGTGCCACATAACCGTGTTGGGGATAATGGCGTCTGCAGCTGTAAACGCAGGGGTGGCTCAGCACCCCACACACACTAAGAAAATGGAAACAAAAGAAAACAGCGCACAGTTTGAACAGAAGAATTTTCGTAGAATTAACTACTTCTTCAGGGAAACTAGTTGGATGTAACATTCTATTGCCTTATATCTGCTTACATTGGCCTTTGTCTATGTATTGGCCTGTCCTGTTTTTATTTCATCCTGTGTGCTGTTTTGGACACTTGTGAGAGACTTTGTAAGACAGTTCAAACTTCCCTATTGAATCCACCACTGCTGTGTAGACAGTGACACCATTACACAGCGTCCCGCGACGGAGCGGCATCGTGGCACGCTGAGGGCACCCCAGCAAGCTGCGTTTTAACCTCTGTGCAGAGGATACACCTGCCGAGGTACAGCAGCAGCTTCATATCGGCCAGGAAGCAGGAGCGATTTCACCGAGCCCCAGTACCAGCTGCTGAACCTGGCTGCATGAAGGGAAATCCCCTTGGGAGTGAAAAGACTGATGTCCTGCCCCAGAATCAACTGAGCTGCAGCAGCAGAGGGAAGCAAGCACCTGAATCTACAGCTAACAGCTGCCGAGTGGTAAACAGTGTGATACACACTACATGCCTTTTACCAACTTTTTTCATGTACGCAGATATATTACCCCCTTTTTAATTCTATAATATATTGTTGAATTTGCTTCACTATTTGGCGTTGTGCGCTGTTTTCTTTTGTTTCCATTTTCATAGCACCATAAGCCATTTCCATGGGTTATAACATGTAAAATTTAAAGTGTCCCCTGTTTTTCCACTTTTCATGTTCACTTTATCCCAGACTCATGACACATTCTGTGTGCAACTCTTATGTGGGAATTTTTGGTAGAAATGCAGTGGTTTTGTTTGCAGGAGTTTGGGGGACAAATATACCTGTAGTCAACTAATTATCCCCGGTGTGCAGGCATGATTTTCTTGTATGCGGGTTGAATTACACCGTGGCTGCCCTGTATCCCCCAGACTCCAGGTTTTCAAGCTCAGATATCCCAACTCTATTTCCCTCATATATATGGGTTTTCCCAAAGTATATCATGTATTTAAATATGGTTTATCATGGTTGTGCAATTTCTGTAAATGTCTATTCAGTCAGTACAGGCTCCATACAAGTTCCGGGAAGTCTGGATAGATATCGGAGTTCAAAGAGGAGAGAGGATGTGGGCTGTTATGTGGCTAGAGCATGGTGAAGTACTGTATCTGGAGAACAGAGACCCCCTGTGGGGAGGACACTCTGATCTGCCAGAGTCAGTTGAGCCTGCAGTAGGTGGCAATGGGTTGACTGGGGGAATCCAGAGAATATCAGTGTATTTCCCATTGGTCAAATCATATGTCCCACCCATTTGGGCAAGCTGAGCTGGCTTAACTTTCCCCCTCCTCTGATGTCAGCCAAAGAATGAGCCCCTATTCCTAATAGGTAGTGGGAATAAATTCCCACACTCTGATTGGTTGTTCCTCCATGCTGAACATAGAACAGTGGAGGGTATGTAAGGAGGTAGCCGACTGAGATAGCCATACCTTCAACTGGCTTGTATCGATGAAGCTAGGTCAGGCTTTTCAAAGTTGCTCTGTTTGAAATTGCTGAGCAACTGGCTTTGTTTTGAAGCTAGGACAGTCTGCCCTGCAGGGACTAAGTCAGATGTGAAGTCAAAGTTCTGAGAATTGAACATAGCGGTCGCGGCTAGGATCTTTAGCCGAAAAGAGGACCAGGAAGCCCAGGTGTATATCTTGGTCAGGGTAAGCCTTCCGAAGCAGGCACCTATTTGAGCCTAGATTTCACTACCCAGACCCCCAGTAAGTGTGTATGTTGTCTCTATTTTGTGTATTCATTGTGTGCATGCGGGTTTACCCGAATTAACTTCATTTTTTTTTATTACCTTGTTTTGCCTAGTGATTGATCCCGGTATAAATATGTAAAAAGTCCTGATCTCCCATGACAAGATGGAAAAAAATAACGTTCCAAAGGGATCTTTAGGGCTACCAGTCGAGCAGAGTGAATCGTTGGACATATCAATGCTTTGAAGCACAATGTGGTTCATTGCCCTTCCCGAGAATATTCCACACTAGAAGTTATTATCATCAATCCTCAGACTCTAATCACTCTGATTTTTTAGAACGAGGATACTCACAACATCCCTCACCGATCATGACCAGTCTCACTGGAGACCAGCTGTATTATCACACTACCACTGGGATCACTATCACCAGACAGGGCACAATAGTTGAATAAACAAAAGTTTATTCTGGCAAGCCAGCAAACACACAAATCACACAATCACAGTATGACACTCACCAAGTGGGGCAATAATCTAGCCTCAGGCAGGTGCAGGAGCCTGCTTCGGAAGGCTTGGCATTAACGGCTTCTTCCCCGGCTTCTCTGTGCTCTTCTGCAAGCAACACTTTTAAAATAGCCCACCAGCCGTGACATCACTGTCTCCGATCCACTCTGCAAACTTGTATGGTACTGTGATCGGCTGTGCTCCTTACATAGGCCTAAGTCTCCTATCTTTTTTTGCTGGAGCAGAGACCACCGGCCAATCAGAGCACAGATTGTGATGGTGCAGCCAATCATAGAATGAGTGCTTGTCCGGTTGCACCAATTAGGGCAGGTGTCCGGCTTATTGACTCTGGACTGCTTCTCGGGGTGTGAGCTGCTGGCGGGTGGGAAATTAGATCTGGGCAATGGAAATCATGCCTTCGGGGCTGAGACCCAGTAAAGGATCCCCTGGCCAGCCCAATTTCTCAGTGTCTCGGGGAACAAAGGCTCTGAACCGTCGATTACCAGTTCCTGGACCTGAATTACAGCCCTTCCCCACTCACCATTTTCCAGGTACTCAGCTGCTCCCGAGCTCTGTCACGGACAGACATTTCTCTGGATGCAGCCCAGCTAAGTGAATTACTGTGTCTGCATACAGATAAATGCTAGCAACACAAAGGACAATGCTGGATTACTAACTGTGTGGGGAAAACACAAAAACAGGGAAAGACAGTGATTTTTTACAATCCCGGCTCCCCAAGACAGATAGTTTTCCCCCCTTGTAGATATCACACAGTGATTATCTCTTTTCTGGAAGAGATTTACACAAAACACATTGCACAAAGGCCAAAATGACCCTGACAGATGTGGCAATTAAACATGGATTTGGGGCAGCCTGCCTGGCTTAACTTTTATTATGTTATGCTGGCTACCCCTACAGTCACAACCGGTCCAACGTGGAAAGAAATTATTCCGGATAAGGACACAAATGCAGGTCAGCTAAGAGTCGGATTGTCACAAGATCACAAAGCCTCAGTTTTTACCAATGGTGAATATTTCTGATTTATATTCTCACGGACATAGAGACTAATAAGATGCAAAAATAACTGATTTGTGCCCACAAATCGGGCTGATATTTTTTTTTTAACTTGATTTGGATTTGATGAAGTTATTTCGGAACTTGCTTTGGAAAGCATTATTTGTGCCTACCGGAGTACGCTCTTCTTCGGACATGGTAGGTACACAGGTTAACACACTTACCAACAGTATGACTACAAGCATTGATAATTATGTTATTAGTCAATGAACGTCTACCAGGGGTGCTCGGCAACGGCTTCCCCAGCTGACAGGATATCTCCCCCTGGGCTGGCACCGCTCTAGCTGGGGAGGCAGCAAATGTGCATGGCCCGATCTCCGCCCCTGCATGCTGTTGCCTTTGTACTCTGCCCCTCTCCTCCCCCTCCAGACCCTGCAGTTACCATTTTCTTTTGAAATGCTGGCTGAACAAAGGGTTTTTCAGCCCTGCATGTCCAGAGATGTTAAATGCATTTATTTATTCCCTGGGCATGCAAGCTGGAAACATACAATTACCCAGTCTCCACGACCATGAACCCTGGTTAGGCTGGTTCCACAGGGAGTTTGTAGACAATAGAGGATGGGGATGGGCAAGCCTCCAATCTCACAGGCGTCGGTCCGAAGAGCAAAGTCATTGTCTGCCCAGACAGAGGCCAGAGGGAACACAGAAGAATTCTGCTGCCAGTGCTCAAGGGCCAAAGCGTAGAATGTCTTATTCTTAGAACATAATGGCACACATCTGCAGCATATAACTATCACTCTAAACAAGCGGATTAAGCGGACCCAGTGGAGCAGGCTGGGGGAGGGGTAAGGTGAGGTGATGCTAAGAGGCGCCGACCATCCAAAGAACAGCCAGGCTGACGCTAAGTCACCCACCGTCTCCTCTGCCAATGATAATACCTGCTGTCACGCTGCTTGATCCGGTGTAGCCAAAGAGATAAAGTTGAAGCACCGTTGAGTGAATGCCTGCAGTGATGTGTGTCCTGGAATCCACGTGCAACCAGCAAAAGTACCGGAATAGCCAAACAAAGAAGCGGTGCACTGAGGTAAGTAGAGAACCACACGCAGCTCTAACAAAAAAAGACTAATTTATTGAAAAAAAGGGAACAAACATCATGAAGCTAGGAACCTCTTACGCGTTTCATCCCGTAAGGGACTTTGTCAAAGAGTGAGTGGTGAACTATCTCATACACCTCTATATACCACCAGCTTGACTGTGATAGGTCAATAATAAATTGATTTAGAACGGCAACTACTATATGCAGCTGCAGGTTAATTAATGAGACTGCCGTTCCATCTATACAAGCATAGTGGTGGTAAAAGGGGAGAGAAGGATAACAACATACAAGTGTATACATAGTACATATATAACAACAAATAAACAACTTATTGCAAAACTACTGTAAAATAGTATAAACAGTAGTAGCAAAAGATCATTTAAAACCAACATTCAAGCAACATAGATGAAAACAAGGAATGTATTAGAAAATAAAGAAATGATATAATAAAGAAAGATAAAAGACAGGTAAAAAATATATATATTATATTACAATAAGCAATATTGAAAAGTATATTATAATCACTCAACATAATAAAACAATTATAATAATCATAAATAATAACCTGTCTTATATCAATATAAATGAAAGAAATAAAAATAAGAAATTGTCAAAAATGAAAACAATAATAAAGAAGATAAATATAAAAATAAATATATTAATAATAGAAATATAGCATATCATAAATATACTGATAATAAAGTATACATAATATCCCATATGGTGAGCAACAACATATATATTAATGACATTATAACAACACCAGAGAAGCAAAAAGCAGAAGCAAGCAAAAACTTAAACATATTTCTTTAGTTAGACTAGGAAATGTTTAAGCTCCCAATCGGTATTAATACCGTAGGGATGCAATGTATTCATGATATAGATCCAGTGCCCAGACACAGGCACCTATCTCACCAAGAGATAGTGAGCTGGCACTGAGAACAGGAGGGAGGGAGGTGCTGTTCTCATTGTCTGGTTCATAATTCCCACCTTCCTTGCCTCAGCCTCCCTGTCACAAGCTCAGACCGGATTGGCCAACACAGATGAGCCCTCATTCTGTGATTGGCTCCCCATTCAGCATCAATGCTGGGATTGGTCGTTGCCCCGTTCTCCATGATTTTCCATTGAGAACTGCAACCTAGAAAAGCAGCGACCAATTTGAGTTCCACAAGCCTCTCCTGGGTTGGCATGAAGATAGACTAAGCGGGGGGCTCTGAGAATGTGCCAGAGACACCTGAAGTCGAGGCTGCTTGTACGCCAAGCTGGAGATTTGAAGTTACCTTTCAACAACTTGCATCCAGCGGTGCTTGGAAACTCATAACCTACGGCAAAGTGGAATCTGCTCCGTTAAAGTCATGTTGGTGGCGTCGGCCGAAATTAATACCCGTTTATTTGTTTATCTCTGTGTCCTCTCTGTTGTTTGATCCCACAAAAGAGTCCCGGTCTCTTGACAGAACACATTAGAAATAAAGCATTCCATTTACATGGGATGCAAGGTGCAACCAAGCATGCAAAAAAAACCCTGTATCTCAGGGGCCTTGGAGCCAGATGAACCCAAGTGACAGGGCGTAACCTTTATTAACCGGTCCCTGGGCCTCATTCCATCACAAGCATAGCTAAGGTCTCTGTACATGCAGGGCTGAGAAACCCTTTGTGCAGCTCGCATGTCGAGAGAACTGGCAAATTCTGCGACTGGAGGTGAAGAGCGGTGCAGGAATACAAGGAGGAGTGACCGTGGGAGAAGATCAGACCAGGGGGCAATCAACCCAAAAAGCAGAACATTTTGTCATCCATCCAAATATCCGGATGCCGAGCCCAGCATGGGACATCCTGTCAGCCATGGAAGCCTTTGTTGGGCCCCGTTGGTGGATGCTGCTCCCATTGGCTGATTCATATTTCTTTCCGCTGCCCTTTAATTTGCAATCACCCACTTCAAGCCCTGATTGGCCATTTCAGACAAGACCATGTGTCCTGAATGGCTCCTGTGCATCATTAATGCTGTGATTGGCCACAGCCCTGTTTGCCATGATTTGCTAGGGAAGCAAGAAATCTATGAAATGGGAACCCAATCAGTTTCAGATCTTATTCTGATCCTAACGTGGTGATAGATTAAGCTGTGCCCCCTGAGACTGTGCAACAGACACTCGAAAATTAGATTGTAAGCTCCTCGGAGCAGGGACTCCTCTTCCTAAATGTTACATTTGTCTGAAGCACTTATTCCCTTCACCTGTTATTTATATATTATGTGTTATTTATATGATTACCACGTGTATTACTAATGGGAATTGCTATGTACATTAATGATGCTATACAAATAAAGACATAGGGGGTCATGCACTAAGCTCCGTTAAGTTGTTTTTAGAGCGCAAAGTGCTCTTAGAACGTGATGTTGCGCTGAACACGATGCACTAAGCCACGCAAACAGGCACTTTGCGCTCTAAAACTGACTTTTCTCAGGAAATATTTCAAAGTCCAACTTTGCTCGTTCGTTACCCTGTTTGCGTTAAATTCTGCCCTTAAGCGGGATGCACTAAGCTACGTAACCTTAGCGTACGCGAAAGTTGCGTTCAACAGAACACGTCAGCTCAAGGTAGACGCAAAAAAAGCTGGACTTTGAAAAATTTCTTGCTCTACATTTTTGCATGCGCAACACCCATACAACAGGCCGGCGGGTGTTCCCGGCTGACCCCACGGGGGTCCCCGAGAGAGGTCGGGGGTCTCGCAGGTGTCCCCGGCTGACCCCGCGGGAGTCCCGGGGTACCCGCGGGCCTGCGGTACCAATGTTGTGCCTACAAAAATACTAAACATTATTTCTAACTAAATACACCTCTCTAACACATACAGTACAATAATGTGCAAAATAACTATTAAAACCAGAGACATAACATAAAACACAGACAAAGCTCAGTTTTTAGCACATCTAGTGAGACTCATACACGGTACAGTGCCTAAATATATATGGATAAATATCTAATAAGTAAATGGTCTTTTAGTTTGACATTTTTGGCCAAAATTGTTGTAAGCCCCTGAGCCAACGCCAAGGCAGACCACATATCAGGGGTCCCTAACGCTAATATAAATTCTTAATAACCTGTTTAATAACAGGAAGAATGATTTATAGTAAATCTGTCAATATTAGCTGCAAAGTTCTGTCTGACTGAAGCTTTTATTAACCTGTACATTACCAGGAAAAGCACTCTGTATTAGAGATGTCACAGCCAAACTGCAAGCAGGCAAGTTCCCCTGAGTGGAAGATGCTATGGAGTGAGCCCATAACCATTTAAATGTGGGAGGGGGTGAGCTTAAATTAAGTAGGAGGTTGCCAACCTCCAATCAGCCATGACTAGCTGGACAAGAATTGCAAAACATACTGGACACCTAACAAGCTCCTATTAAACCCCCAAAAATACCCACAACATATATATAAGCATATGAGTGTCAGAGGAGTGCTACTGAGCATGGCAATATGCATTAAAACCAGAGACATAACATAAAACACAGACAAAGCTCAGTTTTTAGCACATCTAGTGAGACTCATACACGGTACAGTGCCTAAATATATATGGATAAATATCTAATAAGTAAAATGGTCTTTTAGTTTGACATTTTTGGCCAATTGGGGGTTTAATAGGAGCTTGTTAGGTGTCCAGTATGTTTCAAAATAACTATTATTCAGATATGGATAACAGATTATTTGCCCATTATTAAATACTGCATTAGCATACATAAATAAAGTAAATAAATACAGTTATACTTACCACAACAACAGGTCTCTCTGTCCTCCGTTGAAAGAAAGCATACAGAACATACATAATAAAGACATTCTAATGGCCCCTAACCCCTTAATCACCTTAGCGTTTACTAACGCTATAGTCATTAAGGGTTTAACCCAGCCTGCCCCGATACAAACCCGGGAGGCCTAAGCACCCACCTGAACTGACTATACCCACCCTGTACCCATTGAGTAGTATAGTGGTACATCATACCCATACTGTATAATAATAATATGGGCATGATAAGCCTCTATAGCACTCAACGGGCACTCTAATTACAATACATTAATGCACCAGATACACAATAATAAAACCTAACTCCAAAAAAACATACTTCACTAAATAAAAACAGTAGCCAGCTAATCCAATGAATACAAGCAATAACAACATCAACAATGAATTAATTAAACCATTAACCAATCAAAACAATTAATTCCTAAACCAACTCAAAATGAATAGTAACACTAACCAATCAAGCCAATTAATTACTACAACATTAATGAATGTAAACATTAAAAGACAAAGAAATACATTCAAACAATATCTGAAATAATCATTAAATGCATTAGCTAACATAATACAACATTAACTACAAACGTACATGTTAACTACAAACGCCAATCTGATTGGCTGGCATCATTCCCTTTAAGTGACGTCATGTAAAAAAAAAAAAAATTATAGTCGGAACATGGTTTTAACAGCCAATCAGGTGACTGTTAACCATTTTGAGGCTAAATGTGACATTACAAGCCATATTTAAGACCGTGACGCCTCATTTGAGCCGAAGAAGACGACGAGACAACAACGGTTGGGATTTACCATGGAGTTTTTTGGACTGACAGATGAAGATAGAAGATAAAGAAGATCAAGAAATGGTGACAGATGAAGATAGAAGAAGGTGATTAAAGAAAAAAAAAAAGAAGATTTTTGTACCTGATCCGGATCTTCATGGCGATGGCATCGGATGCTGTTTGAGGCCTTCAAGGTACGTGAGCTTCCTGTTACCCCGGGAGTCGGAGGGGCACCGCTTCTAATGGTAAGTACTATATTGAATGTTTGTAAATGTCTATTATTACAGGTTTCTTCATTGGATGTGTTTTTTTTATTTTTGGGGGAGGCACATTGACTGATAATATATTAATCTGTACCACTTTAAGGTTCAGATGAATACATTACTATGACAATATTTGGGGGGCATTTGTGGCTTGGTATTGCTGTTGGTTGTTTTAATTTCAATTTCTTATGTGGATGTGATTGTTTGTTTGTTTCCTGCTTAATGCTAATAAAATGTTTGCGATTGGTGTTCGTTTGTAGTTAATGTTGTGTTATATAAGCTAATGCATTGTATGGTTATTTCAGATATTGTTTGAATTTATTTCTTTGTCTTTTAATGTTTACATTCATTAATGTTGTATTAATTCATTGGTTTGATTGGTTAGTATTACTATTCATTTTGATTTGGTTTAGGAATTAATTGGTTTCATTGGTTAATGGTTTCATTAATTCATTGTTCGTGTTGTTTATTGCTTGTATTCATTGGCTTAGCTGGCTACTGTTTTTATTTACTTTATTTAGGTATGCTAATGCAGTGTTTAATAATGGGCAAATAATCTATTATCCATATCTGGATAATAGTTATTTTGCACATTACTGTACTGAATGCGTTTGGGTGGAGAGTCGTGTATTGATGTTTGTTAAATATTTTTTTTAATATACATGTGTTTCATAGTGTAGATGTGCAGGTGGTCTCCGGAGCTGACCCGCATTGGTTTTATGTCCGGTGACCCCCTGCTTCCCGAGATACAGGCACCTTTATGGGGTGCCGGTATCCCCTGCAGTTTCAAGCTTCCGCGTCACGTGACCGGGACATTTAAATGCTGCAGGGGATACTGGCACCCCATAACGGGGCCTGTATCTCCTGAAGTAGGGGGTCCTCGGACCTGAAACCAATGCGGTTCAGCTCCGGAGACCCCCTGCTCATGTACACTATTATTAAAATGATTTTAATTAGTGTACAATTGCCTGTAACAGCCTTGCATGGAGATGGCAAATCACCATGCAAATGTTACATGCAGCTTTTTTTTCTATCAGCTAGCGTATGGGAAGTTTAAGAATGCTAGCAGGGGGGAAAAAGCAACACGTACGCTGTGGGTGTTTTGAGCACATACGTTAAAAAATGGGCTCAAGGCCTTAGTGAAACGCGTCCCCGGCCTCACTTTTTTTTTTTTCAACTTTGAGTTTATTGAAAGAGTTTTCAATACATAGAGTATCACAGTACACATCAAATGAGTCTCTCAAACATAACACTCCTGTGCGATTCCAAAGTACTCCCGCGAGTACCTTTTCAGTCTGGATCGTAACATAACTCCGGTTTTGCATTGTGTGATACAATTAAGGTGCTGCGCTATGGGAGAAATAAAATAAAAGTGGGATGCCTGCTGCAATGTTCCCGTCCTTCAAATGGAAACTATTATTTTTTGCTCTTGTCGTGTGTTCCCAGAACCCACTATTTCTCCATAAATCTGCGATATGAGTCCCCGTGTGTCTGTTTCAGTCAGACAGAGCTTTTCGAATGTAGTTAATGGTGGGTATGGCGTGTTCTTGTTAAAGTACGCCCTGAGCTGGAGGTACCGGAAAAATTCGGAATGTGGGATGTTTTTCTCAGATTTAATTTGTTCAAATGATTTAATTTTATTTGGTATCCCCTCCAGATCTCTCAGTCGATTATATCTATTTTGTTTCCAAATTTCTGAGGTGTGTTCTGGTAATCCTGGTGCAAAGTCGGGGTTACCCCATAACGGGGATATCAGCGAGTGTTTGGATGTTAGGGCATATTTAAATTTAGCGGCCCCCCAAATCGCCAATGAGTTGATCATCGAGGAAAGCGGCCAGTCAGTCCATTTAACGGCTGTTTTAGGTAACCATAATATATTGTCTAACTCCAATGGGGAGCAGACTGATGTCTCCAGATCTACCCATCTTTTCAATGCTGGGTTGATCTGCCATTGTGTGAGTTGACACAATTGCGCCGCTTTGTAATAAGATACCAGGCAAAGTACCGCTAGCCCCCCTGTCCGAATTGTCTTTCTCATAATTGTCTTGTTTACTCTCGATTTTTTCCCAACCCATACAAAATTGGAGATTTTAGACTGAAGTGACAGTATTTCCTTCAGTCTCAGTGGCACTGGTAGAGTCTGAAAAAGGTATAGGATACGGGGGAGGAGATTCATCTTAACACTATGTATCCTACCAATCCAGGAGATCTTATATGGCATCCACTTTCTCAGATCGTCTTTTAGGGTTCGAATCAGTTTGGGATAATTTGCTTCATAGATGCCCTTATATTCTTTAGTGATATGAACTCCTAGATACTTAATATGTTTTGGTTGCCAATTGAAATTGAAGTTCAGACTCAGTAGTTATTCTGTTGCTTTTGGGAGGCTGATATTCAAGGCCTCTGATTTGGTTTGGTTAATTTTAAATCCAGATATCCTATTAAATTTATCCAACAGGTCAAATAGGTTCGGCAGAGAGGTAAGGGGTCTGGAGACCATCAATAAGATGTCATCAGCATACAGTGCAACCTTGTGGGATTTCGAGTCTATATTGGTCCCTGAGATATCCGGGTTGTTGCGGATCTGCGCTGCTAGTGGTTCCATATACAGGGCAAAAAAAAGGGGAGATAATGGGCACCCCTGTCGTGTACCGCTTTTAATTTGAAATGTATTTGATGGGAATCCCTGGTGTATGACCCTAGCAGCGAGGCCAGAGTACAATGCCATTATAACGCCACTCACCTTGTCCCCAAAGCCAAACGCCTCAAGTGTCTTTCGGAAATAAGGCCAGTCAATCCTGTCAAAAGCTTTTTCTGCATCCAGACTCAACATTATAGCTGGTATTTTCTTATTATTGGCTATCTCTAGCAGATCAATGATTTGTCGGGTGTTGTCCGCAGATTGTCTTCCTTTAATAAAGCCGACTTGATCTGGATGTATGTCTGGGCAGGATGTGACTCAATCTATTGGCTATTAGTTTGGCATATATTTTAACATCAGTATTAATGAGGGAGATTGGGCGATAACTTTTGCAATCTTGCCGATCTTTTCCTTCTTTATAAATCACTGAGATAGACGCTTGGAGCATCTGCTCCGGGAACGGGGCTCCTGCCAATACGGCATTAAACATTCGGAGCAGCCATGGGGATAGGTTCTTAATGAACTTCTGATAATACAGCCCTGTGTAGCCATCAGGCCCTGGGGCCTTAGAAGGCTTGAGGTCTGTTATGACCTGGGAAAGTTCCTCTATCGTGAACTCCGCTTCCAACACCCCTCTGTCCACCTCATCTAGCCCCGTCAGTTTGGCGCTCATCAGAAAATCTTCTGCGGCCCTTGTGGTTTTGATATTATGTGCCACTTTCTCTCCATTATATAAATTTTCGTAGAAAGATCTGAATTCTTCTACTATGTTTTTCGGATTTGATGTAGAGGCCCCAGTTTTTAATCGGATTGCCTGTATATTATAATTTGAGTGTTTGGTTTGTAATTTGCGCGCTAGCATAGTATCTGGACGCTTTGCCTTTTCATAGTATTTCCTCTTTGACCAACTCAATGATTTGTCTGCCTGCGAGGTCAGCAGAAGGTTTAGTTCAATTTTGGTTTTTTATTTCCATTAATATCTGCGGGTCAGGTCGTTTTTGTGCCTTGTTGTGAAGGCATGTAGTTTATTTTGGAGCGTCACCAATATGGTGTTTCTCTCGCGTTTTCTGCGCGCTGCTATACCAGTTAATGTGCCCCTTATGGTTGCCTTATGGGCTTCCCAGCGTGTAAAGTATGATTTTACTGAACTATGATTAATCTTAAAGAATTGGTTAATTTCCTCGCCTACTGCTTTGCAAACATCTGGGATTTTTACCAGCGATTCATTAAGTTTCCAGTTCGCACCAGGCCTATCAGAACGAATATGAGTGCACGGTAGCTCTATAGGTGCATGGTCAGCCCACGAAATATCATGGATCCTCGTAGAGGAGACCAAGGGGACCAGTCTACTAGAGATGAAGAAATAGTCGACTCTGCTATATGCGTCATGGGGATGGGAATAGAAGGTGTAATTTCCCTCCGTGGGATATACCTCCCTCCAGATATCAGTCAGCTGATTTTTCTTAAGTCCCTTCTTTAGTGCTTCTACTGCTTTTCGCTGCCCATATCTGGGTGTGCCCGACTTATCCAGGTTTGTGTTCATCGCGAGATTAAAGTCACCAGCCAGGATAATGTGGCCTTTGGCTATCTGGGCCAATTTTTGGAAGAAGTCTCTGAAAAAGTCATGACTTTGCTCACCAGGAGCATACAGCGTTGCTAGAGTGATCGGTTGTTCGTGGATAATTCTCACAACAATCAAGAATCTGCCTGCCTTATCCCTCCTGAGTGTCTGCATTGTAAAGGGTACACTATTATGAAAGAGGATCCCCACTCCTCTCTTTTTCTCTGTGGCAGACGCTAGGTAGAATTGCTTATAATGGTTATCTAAATATTTAGGGGAGCTGCTAGTACTGAAGTGGGTTTCCTGCAAGAGGAGCACGTCTGCTTTTATCCTTTTGTAATCTATGAATGCGGCCTTCCTTTTTATGGGGCTGTTAAAGCCATTGACATTGTTAGAGAAGATACTTAACGCCATTTAAATCATATTATGTGTATGCATTGTCCTGGTGTGTAACATTGTTGATACCTCATGATCTGCATGACCTGGGTGGTCCCGGAATGGGCCTGTAGGACCTCGAATGGAGTAGGTGTGGGTGATATTTTATTATGTGTGTTCTGCGCATCGATATGGCAAGGTGGCCTGGAGGGGGAGGGTAGGGGGGGAGCGTGGGAGCGCGCAGGAAAAATAAACAAAGTGGGAAGAGCCTTGTCTGGGGTGAGCCAGTACCGGCTCTGCGGCCCTACGGACTGGACAGTTGCCTGGCACCACTGGGTTGTGCTACCAGGCCTATATAGATCTGTCCTCTGTAGGGGAGAGCGGTCCTCATGGGCTAGCTCCATGAGGTACCTTTTTTGAGGCGCCGACGAACTACAGCAGGTCAACAAAGTGTAAGAAGTGACATAGTGTAAGTGTAAAAGTGTAAAACCTCTAAACAGTTCTAAGTAGTTTCAACTAAAGCTGACTTAGCTTTAGTTAAGCAGCTGTGGCTGGACGACCGGAGACCCCCGTCGATCGGCCGCCCTCACTGCCTCACCTCCTCCTGCAGTGCTGCATACGCCAATCTCTGCTTCGCCTGTACCCTTTGGCAAGGACAGGGCTGGGTCAGGTTCCACATAACCCTCAAGCAGAGGGGTACCCGAGGCACACATCCCCACGGGCGTCTCCGGGCTCCCAGCCACACCATCTGCTGCAGGGATAAAGATAATGAACATAGAATAACATTAGGCTGTCTCTTAAACTAGACGGCAAACAAATGTGGTATTTCTGGTACAGCCGTGTCTCTTTAAGTAACCCCTTAGGTCCCTTCTTCCGCGGGGTGTCCAATATAGAGTCCTCTTCACTGATCTACAGCCTCCGGAGTCCCCACCTTCTGCCAGGTCGTCTCCAGCGCTGTATCGGGCTCTTGATTAAGGTGAGGAGGTTGGGAGGGACCTGGGCTAGGCGTCCTCTGTAGTAGCCCCAATTTCTTTAAAAATGCGTCGCCATCTTCCACCTTCCGCAGTGTGTTTGCCACCCCATTTTTCACCACGAGCAGGGCAAATGGGAACAACCACCTGTAGCGGGTCCCCTTTTCTTGCAGCACTTTTGTTATAGGGCCTAGGCTCCTGCGTCTGGCAAGGGTAGCTGTCGACAGGTCTTGAAAGACCTGAAGCCCTCAAACTCCAGGGATCTCGCCTCTCTCGCCATCTGGCAGACAGCATCTTTTATGCGGAAATAGTGGAACCGCACTATTATGCCCCGAGGGGGGTCTCCCGCTTGCGGCCTTGAACGTAGCGCTCGGTGGCAGCGGTCCAAGTGTAAATCCTGCTCCGATTTATCTGGGAGCAAATGCTCCAGCCATTTTTGAACAAAGTCCTCATGATCTGTAATAGTTTCTGGGATTCCCCTGATGCGGACATTGTTCCTGCGTTCTCGGTTTTCAGAGTCCTCTTGTTTGTCTGCTATCTCTCGGACCTTTTCTGCCAATTGGGATACCGTTTTATTAGTTTGAAGCGAGCTAATTCCCTAAGCTGCCATTCACCCTGGCTTCCGGGGGCGAGTCCCCCGGCCTCACTTTTTAACGGACATGCTTTTTTTTAACATTAGAACGCAAACCCATTGAGCTTAGTGCATAGCCCCCATACAATACAATGAGGCTTGAGCTTTCAGGCTTTTCATTCTCTCCCTTCATTTACATTTCACAAAACAATCTAACAGCTGTTTAGATTACAGATATTCAAAGACATACTAACATATGTTTTAGAAATATAAACTATATTTTAAACATGATGGAAGTTATACGATATGTAGCAAGCTGTGCAAAAAAAATCAGTATAATAAGGCAGAACTATGCTTATAGGAGATCATGTTAATATGGATATTAAGTTAAAGGTGACACTGTATGCTTATATGTGTGTTTATTTCCCAGAATCCATAGCTGCAGTGGAAACATGGTATAACACAAGATAATGGTGATATGCCAGGTTACAGACAATATACAACATACAATTTTTCCTCTACAGAGGAGAGTAGAAAGGTATGCAGATTGATACATTGAATCAAACACTGAATGTTTTCAATTTAGAGAGATACCTTCCCCCTGAGATTATTATTGTAGATTGGTTGCAACATATATCAATGTTACACTAGTTTGTAAGAGTACAGTAGCTAATGATAGCAATTGTATAGGAGATAGTTACTTAGTAGGATTGGTTAGTGGAGATTGTGACACATTTGAGCACTAAGTAGTTATTTGCATTGAAAATGATCACACTAGTGTTATTAACTTGGTCACTTGAGCACCTGTTTAGGTAAAAGTAATCACCATGTTGGTTTAGGCACATAATAATAATAATAATAATAATAATAATAATAATAATAATAATAATAATAATAATAATAATAATAATAGTATTATTATTATTATTTGTTAGATTTAATTCACTGAGTTTGTCACAAACAATGTATTAATTTTATTTTACTTATTTCTGTGGGTCAAAATTATGGTCTCCAAGAAATTAGAGTATTTAATGTATTGATTCCAATACATATGTAATGCATTTTATCTATAAATAATAAAAGAACAAAAACAGCATTGGATACGTTATAGATAATATATTAATTAGAGGAGGTGAACTATTGGAAAAAAAACAACTGTTTTTCTCTTCACCACTTAAAGTAAAGATTGGTAGGTTCATGTGTAATGTTTGTTCATAGTAATAGTGTAACAAGTATTAAAAGTGAAGGCTTATTAAGAATGGGATATTGAGTGCAGCTTTGGGGAAACTAGCTCTTCAATTTGTAGTTGCAATTAACTAACTGATTTATTCAGGATAAATAAGAAATCTATAGTTTAAAAAAGAATGAACAGTATGAGAAGATACATTAATTAATAATAATAAAAAAAACATATTGAAACAATGGAAATATATCCTTATCCAGATCTGCCTAAATGGTGAAATAGTTTGACAAGCATTGGAAAATAGATGCAAAAACACAGCAACAATTAATGCATAATTAAATAGTCATCTTACATGCTAATATTGTATCTGAAAAATAAAAAAACAAGTCTTGATATAGTTCAGCTTATGTTTAAATGTATTAGATAGTGTTTATTTACATTGGTAATTTTAATATTTCACATTCAGTAATATAGTTCAATAAATAAGGAATGAGGATACGTTTAATAGATATCTTTAAATACAGGCCCTTGTTCAGTCTAGTTATATTACTCTAACATCAGATGTTCATCTTTATTTAGAAAATACATAATACATTATGGAATATTTAATTTGTGCTTAAACTATAACACATTGTGTATACACATATACAGACTTGGTATTTTAATTAAAAGCAAACTACTGTGACTGGAGCATTAGAGGGAAGCCAAAGAGCCCGGTTAGGAGCTGATCAGATCACACAGAGCAGTGACAGCGAGAAGACATTTAGGGAAGCCCCATTTATAGCGCAGCACTGCCACCGTGTGGTGCTCTGGGAACTGCAGGCATTAAGGAAACGAGCCGCGCGGTTCCGCTTCTTTGTGTCTCTGTGTTCGGGTTTATAATAATAACACAATGTGAACATTAGAAGAAGAGGAACCAAGAAAGTCCCATTGAAGCAATGATCTGGGAAAGAAAACCCCTCATATTACATTTCACCGATTAAAGATCATTTGAATACTTGGTATAAGTACATGTTCCATGTCAGAGAGCTCTGTGCTGTATCTGTGCAAACACTAATGTTATCACATTAAATCTTTTTAATTGTCCCACTTACAAGCACTAAATATATAATAACTTTATTAGGACGATATCGGTCTGAGGCGGGATTTTTGAACATCGCAACGGCTTTCACAGAACCAATCAGAGCGAAGGGCGGGACCAAAGCAGCCAATCACAGCGATCTGCAGTCCATAAATACGCAGCTGCAGCGGTTGGACTTGGAAGCTCTGCTGGACTCCACTGTCCCAACCATCATCGGGGGAGACCTAAATGCCAAACACCGGTGCTGGAACTCAAGGACAGCAAATTCCAGAGGACAAGCTCTTCTTGCTTACTCAAAGGAGAGTGACTTTGTAGTGGCTGGCCCTACAGAACCCACCCACTACCCAGGCACTGCAAGCCACACACCGGATGTCCTGGACATTGTCTTACTGAAGAACGTGAAACATTCTGTCCAGTTGGAAACCCTGGCGGAACTGACCTCAGACCACAACCCAGTTACCATTACTGTTGGCGACGAGATGGAAACCCACCAGCAAACACCCAGGTACAACTTCACCAGGGCGAACTGGAGCCTGTACAAAGAAGAGTTGAGCAACATCACAAACCCCCGCCCCTTGGACACCAACGGAGACATTGATGATGCTGTTAACACCTTTACTACCGCAGTCCAACATGCAATAGAGCACAGCGTCCCAAAACAGATGCCCAAACGCTGCTCCATCTACGACCTACCGAGCGGGATCAAGCAAGCGATTGCTGAGAAAAACAGGGCCCGACGCCAGTGGCAGAAGTTCCGCACACCTGACCTTCTGGTAAAGTACAACTCACTTGCCAGACTACTGCGACAGCAAATCAGCCAACACCGGGGGGAGAGGTGGGAGGCCGCAGCAGCCAAGCTGAAGGAATCCGACAACTCTGTTTGGAGAATGACCCGACGCCTGACCGGGAAGAAGGAGCCTAATCCACCTATCCAGGGCCAGACCCACCTGGCATGTAGCAACAAGGACAAGGCAGAGGTTCTCGCTGACACACTGGAGACAACTTTTAGGCCTAACCAAGCCAGCAAAATAGCACGGGAAGTTGAGCAAGGAGTTAACAGGCATCTTACCGAGCACCTACCAGAGACCGAAGCGGAAACCCTTGAAGGATGCACCAGGACTGAGATAACGCAACTTGCAGATAAGCTGGCAAATGGCAAAGCACCAGGAAGTGACGGAATTACCAACCTGGCCATCAAGAAGCTTCCGCCGGCAGCCATGGAATGCCTCACAGAAATCTTCAATGCATGCATGCGGCTCCAGCACTTTCCTCAATCCTGGAAGGAAGCCAAGGTCATTGTATTTCCAAAGCCTGGAAAACCACGGAGGGATCCTGCAAACTACCGTCCGATAAGCCTGCTCTCTGGACTGTCGAAACTCCTGGAGAAAGTTATTCTTACGCGCCTCCGCCACTTTGCCTCTGGTAAAAACATTTTACTAAAGGAGCAATTTGGATTCCGGAAGGACCACTCAACCAACCATCAGCTGCTGCGAGTCGTTGACATAATAAGCCATGGGTTCAACATCCACAAATCAACTGGAGTTGTCTTCTTGGACGTGGCCAAAGCGTTTGACAGAGTTTGGCATGAAGGACTACTGCACAAAATGATCAACCTGAAATTCCCAAACTACCTGATTAAGCTGACTGCAAGCTACTTGCGGGAGCGCACATTCCACGTGGCTGTGCGAGAAGAGCTCTCAACAACACGCCCCATCCGCGCTGGCGTGCCACAGGGATCAGTCCTGGGACCTTTCCTTTTCAACCTCTTCATGAATGACATCCCCACAGACCTCCACAAGACTCAACTGGCACTCTACGCAGACGATGTGGCAGTCATCTCCCAGTCCTTCAGAGAGAAAGAAGTAGCTAAGAACATCCAGAAAGCACTAGACATGCTATCAACATGGTACAGCGACTGGCAAGTAGGACTGAACTCCAGCAAGACTACAGCTACACTGTTTACCAAAAAGAGGATCAAGGCACACCCGCCAATCACCCTCAACGGAGAGGCTGTCAAATGGGAGCCAAACAGCTCTTACCTAGGTGTAATCCTAGATAGCAAACTAAGCTGGAGAAACCACATTGAGAAGATTCAACAGAAGGCAACAACCAAGCTGGCAGCACTGTACCCTCTGCTGAAGACAAGGACCATGCCCATCAAGAGCAAAGTCAATGTGATCAAGGCGATCATTAGACCCACAATGACATACGCCTCCCCGGTGTGGAGTGGTTGCCACCAACATCAAAGATCATCTCTCCAAAAATTACAGAACAAGGCGCTGCGGATTGCGTCCAACGCTCCACTTCCTACAAGAATAGCAGACCTTCACAGGGAACTGGGTATCGAGATGTTAGATGAACATCTAAAGAAGCTCAACAAGAAATTCTACAAGGAACTGGACCAGAACTCAAACCCGCTGATCAAGAAGCTTGCTGCGATCTCTGCAAACCCATTTGACCGCTACCCACGACCCATCACAGCGCTGAACCTGTGAAACCAACTCAACTGTGGCAAGTAACACAGATCAAGAAGCTTCCTAAAAAGTGCGACAATACACTCAACAAGAGAACTTGGAGTAATGAGGCTCAAGCCTCGGTATCCAATATCACACTGACAGATTTAATCTGTCAGTCAGAACAGAACGGTCAGTCAGTTTTTTTCTTTATTAGTTCCTGACCGGAGACGCGCACTGACACAGCAGCACAGGATGGCCCGGACCAAGCAGACCGCCCGGAAATCCACCGGAGGGAAGGCTCCCCGTAAGCAGCTAGCGACCAAGGCTGCCAGAAAGAGCGCTCCGGCCACCGGCGGAGTGAAGAAGCCTCACCGCTACCGGCCCGGTACTGTGGCTCTCAGGGAGATCCGCCGCTACCAGAAGTCCACCGAGCTGCTCATCCGCAAGCTGCCCTTCCAGCGCCTGGTCCGGGAGATCGCCCAGGACTTCAAGACTGACCTGCGCTTCCAGAGCTCGGCTGTCATGGCTCTGCAGGAGGCCAGCGAGGCTTATCTGGTGGGGCTCTTCGAGGACACCAACCTGTGCGCTATCCACGCCAAGAGGGTCACCATCATGCCTAAGGACATCCAGCTGGCCCGCAGGATCAGAGGGGAGAGAGCTTAGGCCGGCTGCACCCTGACTTCGTTTACACCCGAAAAACAAAGGCTCTTTTAAGAGCCACCACATTTTCAAAGAAATTGCCTGATCAATATTAACACACGGATACTGATCTCAATATAGAGAATTAAAGAAGTGTGTTATCCTTGTACCAACATATGTACTTGATGTGTGACAATATAGATAAACGCACCTTCAATATTTGTGTATTCTTTGTCATGTGATATATAGACTTGCATGCATAGTCACCATTTCATGCTGTATATGGCTGCACGTAAAGACAAACCTGTAAATGTCCCCCCTCCCATGTGCCACTGGTGATTATACTGAAGTGTTAGGGAATAGCGTGTGCTTCATGCTTTCAATGTGATGTAAACACATTTATTTTATAACATGGTGATAAATAAGTTTTTCTGATGTCAACTACACTATTTTAATTTTTATTTTCTATAAACCGTGTATGTGAACATTGTTTATGTAGACACAAACAAAACTATATCACCTAATATGTCAGTTTGTCTGAGAAACATTTATTCGTGCAATAGGTTAGGGACTACAAACTTACACATGCACCTTACAGTGCTTGCAGTATCAATTCATATACACTTATGCTCTGGCAGTGTAACACAAACCCCTGCATGGGATAAATTGGAGAAACATTCCCAGTTACACATTATGTGCACAGCTCTCTGTGGGGTTGTGGTGGCTCTTAAAAGAGCCTTTGTGTTTGTAAGAGGCTGAAGTTGTCGGTCTCACTTCTTAGGAGCTGCCGCCCTCTTGGGCTTTGCTGCTTTGGGTTTGGCTGCCTTGGCCTTAGCTGGACTCTTAGCAGCTTTTGGCTTCGCAGCCTTTTTAGCCGCCGGGCTCTTCACAGCCTTCCTGGGCTTGGCAGCTTTAGACTTCTTCGGGCTTTTTGCTGGCTTCTTGGCGGCCGCCGGTTTCTTGACCTTTTTGGGGCTTTTCTTCAATCCTGCCGGAGCCTTTTTGGGTTTCTTGGGGGACTTGGCGGGTTTCTTTGCCACTGGCTTCTTGGGTTTCCCCACATCCTTTTTCTTGGCCGCCTTCTCCTTGCTCTCCAGCTGCTTCTTATTCAGCTTGAACGATCCGGAGGCTCCGCTCCCTTTCAGCTGGATCAGGGTTTCCTTGCTCACCAAGCCCTTGAGAGCCAGCTTCAGGCGGCTGTTATTCTTCTCCACATCGTAGCCTCCTGCAGCCAGAGCCTTCTTCAGAGCGGACAGGGAGACCCCGCTGCGCTCCTTAGAGGCGGACACAGCTCTCACTATCAGATCGGACACGCTGGGACCGGACTTTGCTGGGCGGCTTTTCGAGGCTCCGGCCGCTTTCTTCGGCTGCTTCTTCTTGGCGGCGCTTTCAGCTGGAGGAGCAGGAGCGGTCTCGGCCATTGCAGCTGCAGGTAAAATCCCCAACACACTGACAGAAAGTTATACTGGGGGCGGGGACCTGCCGGGACTTATATAGAGAGCCTGCTGCTCTGTGATTGGTTAGGTCTCGGAGTGAGCTTCTCTTTCATTGGGTATAATCACTAAGCCCCGCCCCTGACTCTCATCCTCCCGGATCACAAACACTGCTCTGACTTTGTGTTTCTGAGGCTGCAAGAAAAGGGCATTTTATCCCCTAATTATTACTAACATCCCCCCTTCTTGCATGCAATTTATAAGGAATTATATTCTCTTCACTGCTGTATCATTTTTCTGCTGGGAAAGTACAAACACAATTAGGAATAATGGGTGAAAGTTCGGCTCTGTAGCCTGGGATTTGCCAGATTTCATTCATATCTGTCTATTTCTGTCACTTTTACTTTGCTCAGACTAAATGTGCAACCTCCATCCTCATACAGTGACACTAAGAACATATTATCCTACATGATCAGTTTAAAATAATGTGCATATAAATATATAAACATGGTCTGGGGATTCACTATATATGTACAAGTAGCACAATAATTCCTGTGCAGTGTACATTGCTATTTCATGTTCCATTTCCCTGGTACTAAGCTTTGTATTATTCCAATGTCAGTTATGAATATTGGTTATTAAATGGGAGATTCGAAAAGTTTTGTATTCCATCTGTTCTGCAAATGAATAGTTTATAATGATATGTATGTAACATTATGTTTTCTAAAAACAAAATCATAGTAACATACACATCATGTGAATGACAGTAAATATATTTTAATAATGTAATAATCAAACATCTATTTTGTTTAAGCTTTATAATACAATTGGGAAGTGTTAAAAATATGTTTATTTGTCGGTTACAAAATATATATATATATATATATATATATATATATATATATATATATATATATATATATATATAATGTGATATTAATGGGAGATTAGGTTATTAGTCACCCTGTGTGTTACATAACTATGTAATGTCACTATTAGCACTATGTATAGTAACTGACATGTTTTGTGACCATTGTCACCAGAGACCAGAACTTTTAACATCTTTACATCCGGATCACTATCACCAGAAAATAATAATATAATAATAAAAATAATAGTACGTTCTTGTATAGCGCTGCTAGTTTTATGTAGCACTTTACAGGGACATTTTGCAGACACAGTCCCTGCCCCGTGGAGCTTACAATCTATTTTGTTGGAGCCAGAGACACAGGGAGATAAAATGACTTGCCCAAGGTCACAAGTAGTTGACACTAGGAGTTGAACCAGGCTTCAAACTCACTCTCAATGCCAGTGTGTTTTACTCAGTGTTTACTCACTGAGCCACTCCTTCTCCCGAATGACACACTAGTTGAATAAACAAAAGTTTATTCTGGCAAGCCAGAAAACACACAACATACACGTGACGGTTGGGGTAGCCAGCCTCACATAATAAGGTAAAGCCTGGCTTCTCTCAGCTGTGTCTCCGTTAAACTCCCACTTGCTCCGCTGACCGGGCTTCTCTGGCGCTTCTCAGCTGAGATCAGTGCTTGTGTATGCTCTTTAACACAAAGCACTTTTTAAAAGCCTGCCAGCGCATCTCCGATCGCCTCCATAGGTTGTCTGGTTCCCTACACCGGCCTCACTCCTTACATAGCCCCTGCTGGATATCCTTAACATGGAGCAGGGGCCCTTGACCAATCACAACATGTATTGTGACGGTGCCGCCAAACACAGGATGAGCGCTCGCCCTGCTGCACAAATGGGGGAAGGGGATCAGCTTAAGGGCTCAAGACCAACCCTGCAATAGGTCCCTCCGGTCAGCCCCAAATATCCCGCTGGGAAGGCGCCACCAGGTCTGCGGGAAACAATTGGCTCTAGCCCAGTGACCTTATTTCTAGCCCTTTCCTGCTCACCATTTTTTTTCACCATGAGCCTTAATGGTCCCCAGGCCTGAGCCTGGGGTGGGCATGCTTTCCCCCGATGGGGAACAATGACAGCCCTTGTGCTTTCTTCTCCTCCCAGCACAAGACTGACTAAATGTGATACTGTGAGGATTCACTGTTCTGCTGCTCCTGCCCCTTTAACCCTCACTTGCCCATTGGACTACCATAACACTCAAGAGTGGCAAACTGGGGTGGAACTTACGCACGGTGCGCGGGTTCTGTGCAGTCCCCTTCGGTCTCTGGGCATGGAGCGTGTTCTTGCTCCTCCTGTCTTGATGCGCAGCACGCATGCATGGTACACGGTCTTCCCTGTGGTCTGCGGTCTCCGCCCCTCTGACCCGCCCCCGTCCTGGCATCACCCCTATGCAGCGCGGTTACGCCCCTCACTCCGCCTATACCTCAGCGGGTCCTGCCTCTGGTACCCGGCCCTGTCCTGATATCACTGTTATGCGGCGCAGTCGCGCCCCTCCTCTATCTCCATGGGTCTCGCCTCTGGTTTCCGCCCTCATGGCGGTGCGGGTGTCGTGGCGCACGATGACAGCTGAGTGACCAGGTCACCTACGGGTTTTGCGGGGGGCATGCACAAATTCTGACGCGGTAGCGATTGGCTGTGTAATAGGACTGAAGGAAAATCCGTTATTTCCTCCCCGGGCTTCAGAACCGAGTGGAACCTTTCCTCTGCCAGGTACACTGAAGCCTTGTGACTGGATACACTATCTGCACCTGTTTGCAGCAGACTTCCCCGTAGAAGTTTTTCACGCCCTGCCACTGTTATCTCCGATTTTTGATGAACTTTTCAGGCCTGGGTAACGAACGAAATGAAACGTAACGCACGCCAGGTTTCAAATCCTTATTACTCATAGGGTAATCATTTTTATACAGAAAGAAAAAAAGAAATTGGTTAGAGACGTAACATAGGCGTGTCTTGGGCATATACTAGGTGTGTCTTGGGCGTAGCTTTGATTAGAGGCGTGATTTAGGGGCAGGACATATTAGTGGCGTGACTTTTGAGACGTGTTTATTTTCAATACAAGCAATTGTCTAAATACATAGCTTATTCATTGTCTGTTATCAAAAGAGACCTTGAGTCTTAGCAACTTTATTTCACTACCTTGCTTCTTGCAGAGAACCATTCTATTATATTCTACTAAAACACCAGGAAATTGACATCACAAAAGTATCTAGTAATATCCTGACCAGGAAGAAAGAAAATGCAATTTAGCAGAGAAACTGAGTGCATCTATGAATTTATATTTCAGCAAAAGGCTGACTACAGAATCTTAACTAGTTATGACCATAGTTATGACCATACAAAATGGAAGCTTAACATGAGTGCAGACTCTGGCCTGACATACTGGTCCTAACAATCCCTCCTTTTTGTTCTCTAAAAGAACAAATACCCTTACTAGGTACACTTCTCTATGACTATGGCCTTATGGGGACCAATAGTATCATAGACTCTGTTCATGGCCACATATGAATTATTAGTTGCATACATGGCGTGAGATGAAACTGAAGGTTTCCTTGAGACAAATGAAAGCATTGCACACTTAGCACAGTGAAAAATAACAAAAATTGCTGCGATTATACTAATCACTACAATAAAACCATAGAGAATTTTCATACCCAATTCTCCAATCCAACTAGTGAGTCCTGACATCCAATTTAAGTTAAGGCCTGAGGATTCTTTACGCATCCTTGCCTGAATTTCCTGTAACTTATCCATATCTTTATGAATAGCGCCAGACTCATCTTCAATATAGGCACAGCACTTCTGTCCTACAAGTTTACAAACACCTCCTTGTGATGCTAGCAGATAATCAAGAGCCATTCTATTCTGTAATAATACTGTTCGGATCTGCTCTTGTTCATTAGTCAAACGGATGATAGCATCACTTGTCTGATTAAGAGCATCATCAATATTTACCATAAGATCACTTAATTAGAATAGAGATCCAGAACACCTAAACTAGGTATAAAAACCCCAGCTGCAATGCGGGTTGGACTAATGGTCCTGGTCAGATCTTTTCGATTTCTCAGCTTCCCTTAGGGTAACGTGTCAGATACATAGAAAGTGGGAAGAATGAAACCCAGATAACAAAGGGCAGTGTGATTGCAGGGTACAATCTTAGTGGCCCACATGCCACACAACCAATATATATATATATATATATATATATATATATATATATATATATATATATATATATATATATATATATATATATATATATATATATACATATATATATATATATATATATATCATTAAATATTTCTATAGATTAGAAAATGGCTTACATCTCAATATGTCACATAATCTAAGGGTCAGCTATTTGTGAGAATTGGTGGGGGCTAATTTCTGCTAAGAGCGACTGCACAAACATTCTTCTTGCACACATCTTTCAGGGAAAAGGGAGACCAAAAAGCGCACCAGCACAAACGGAGCAGGAAGAAACCAGGACAAAAAAATGATTAAAAGGGCACTTTAATGTGGCAAAAGACCCATCCAATGCATTTCGAACGTCGCAGCGTTCTTTTTCAAGGATAAAACACAATGTGATAACATCCATTATATACCCTCTTACCTGTGGGCCAAAATGGCCACACTGCCTTTGGTACTTCCTTTTGCCCTTAGATCGGCACTGAGTCGCTCTGTTATGACGTCATCAGGGTCTGATTTTTGGCGCGAAATGGCCCACAGGTAAGAGGGTATATAATGGATGTTATCACATTGTGTTTTATCCTTGAAAAAGAACGCTGCGACGTTCGAAATGCATTGGATGGGTCTTTTGCCACATTAAAGTGCCCTTTTAATCATTTTTTTGTCCTGGTTTCTTCCTGCTCCGTTTGTGCTGGTGCGCTTTTTGGTCTCCCTTTTCCCTGTATTGCATTGAGTAGCTGCACAGCCTGCCTGCCCTACCAGGATGTGAGTATTTGCATATTTTTCAGGGGAACCTGCCAATGAGACTGATGGTGAGTGGGTTGCACCACACACCACCTGTATTCAGGAGGATAGTACCCATTATATGACATAATAGGTACTATATACATTGTTAGTACCCTGGTACAGTGGTCTGGCTTATTATCATTTTGAGATATACCTGCATTTGAGCGCTTCAGCTATTTTCCATATTGCACACATCTTTCATACTGCATTTACTCAGAATGGCAAAACGGACCAAGATGGCTGCTATGGTCAAAATGGTTGACGTGTGATCCTTTCCTTGTGGTTGACTCACGTCCCTTTGTGACCTCCCACCTTCCTCATATCCAGTCTTCTCAGTCCCCCATATCCTTAAGAGACAGTCTATTTAAAGAACAGAACAGTTAACCGTTTCATAGTCCTGATGGACCAAGATGTCCAAGTTGTGAATAACTTCATTCCTTTCTTTTCCGGCCATTATATCAGCCCAGTTGATTTCTTCTTTGGTCTCTTCTTCTGGGGGACTGGCGACATCATCACTGCAGAGAGGCATAGCGTCGGTGGGGGTTGCAACGCACTTCTGGATCAGAGTTTTGCTGTACTTAATACATAGAGAGCAATGAGTAGGACAAACACACACATACAAAAACATTCGCTAGCTTCGCTCAAAGCAAATCAATCCAACCACCAAGTCCCCATGATCCCTAAATCCTGGATAAATACACAACATTGCGCTTTAACTAGGGCGCATACATGCCCCTCCTTTTGAGGCTAAAATATAGTCTAGAGCTATTTTATTCTGCGGAGCCATTAATTTAAACTAAACCTATTCTTGGTTAAGTGAGTAAATGTCTGTGGCTGTATGATTTAGGATATCCCTGTAAACCTGTCATACAGTAACCCAACTCCTACATTTGGAATAAATTTCCTGAAACTTATTCTTCCCATAGACTACTTTTTAGCACTTGTGTATTGGGTGCATCTCTTCTGTTTCTTACTCTACCTGTGAGCAATTAACATAACCGTGTGTTTGACTGATAAAGCATTCTCCCACCGGGATATCATTCTGCAGGGAGATTCTATTAACCTAGAAATCCAAACAAAATAAACAAAGTTAAACAAATAATACCTTATACTATTTTGTCATCCTTATGGGACGCCACTTACACAAACATAATGGAGCATACATTGTAACTGAAAAATAATAAAAACCTGTAAAAATAAAAAGTTCAAAGTTCGTGTGTTGAGGCCTGGACATTTTTGCCTATGACCTTGATGATTAGTGGTCAGAGAGTATTGTGTCCATCAAAACACTTATTTGCAGGTGCTATGTCTTTATTAGCTGTTTGTGCTTAGGCTGGCACTATTTTTACGTGCGTGATGTGTATCCATGATGATAAAAAAAATTTTTACTGCAATGCTGGTGATGAGTAGCATCTAAATGGCCTTTTCATCTGGGATGAAGAGCGTGCTTGCGTAGAAAATGCTTGACCATTAACCCGTCTTGAGTAGGTGCACTTTCAGCTTTAACCTGTGCCTAGAAAGACTCAAAAATATGTATTAGTTGCATGCAATACTTATTAATTGTTTTATTACCAATAACATAGTCCTTAATTCGTTACTTTGAACTACTGATGGTCATAACTCATCCCATAAGTGTCTCATAGGGAGAGAATTTATACCTAGAAATAAATTCTTGTATTAATATGGTTACTACTATTATTAGCATCCACAATATTAAACAGAGATATTCCCTATTAACGTTCCTCAAATTTTAAATTAAGCCATCAATATGGACTTGACTTTGCTACAATCCAAGTTCCTAAAACTTGGTACCTCAGCCTGTGCCAAACCAATTGCTTCCATAATCAATTCTATCCTGTCTGCAGGCCATATCCCTAAGACCTGAAAAACTGCTAGAGTTGTCCCAATCTTCAAAAATGGGGACAAAAATACTGTCTCAAACTACAAATCAATCTCTCTTCTCCCAATACACACTTACTCTCATTCATACCTAACTGCCATCTGCCATTTTCTCTGATGCAAATGGTGTCAACCTTTTTGTCATTTAATACTAACTAACCTTAAAACTCGCCCCACAAGTCAAGCATCCCAACAGCCTGCACTCATGGCTATTGTCCCACACCCACAGTCACTCCTGGCTTTCACCTCAAACAGTCCACTGTAACTATTCTGCTACAAATGTGAAATGCCTTGTATATAATACTTACACAACTTCACTTATGCAACTATATACAGGCATACCCCGGTTTAAGGACACTCACTTTAAGTACACTCGCGAGTAAGGACATATCGCTCAATAGGCAAACGGCAGCTCACGCATGCGCCTGTCAGCACGTCCTGAACAGCAATACCGGCTCCCTACCTGTACCGAAGCTGTGCACAAGCGGGGAGACTATAGAGCTTGTTACACATGAGTTATTTACATCAGTTATGCACATATACACTACCGACACACTTTATTGAAGTGTGGTTGGTACCGCAAGCCGGGAAATCTCCCGGCTTGCTAGTGGCCGCCCCTCGGCGTGCCGCGCGTCATAGACGCGCGGTCACGCGTCATCGGGAGCGTGCGCCCCCTGCACGCGTGTCCAGGGGCTCCCCGAGGGAGCCCTGGTTTCCCGCGATCGCGGGACAGCGGCAGGGTGTTCCGGGGGACCCGGCGGATCCGGCAGCGGTAGGGAGAGCGCCCCGATCGGAGGGCGCTCTTCCGCTGCTTCGGCGCGCGCCCGTCACACTCGGGCGCGCGCCAGGCTACTGCTGCGGCACAGAACGGGCAAATGCTCGAATAAACTGTGCCGCAGCAGTATGATGATTGCAGTACAGTACATGCATCGATAAGTGGGAAAAAGGCAGGGCTTCACTTTAAGTACATTTTCGCTTTACATACATGCTCCGGTCCCATTGCGTACGTTAATGCGGGGTATGCCTGTATCCCCTGTCCTTTAACTCTATTTCCAGGACATACCCAAAAACAAATAAATGGTTACAAAATTATAAATTTGGCAGATATGATAAATCCCTCAACATAGGGACGGCTTGCTACCTGCTTTGCTGTGACATCTGCAAAGGTATTATTATTTACCAGGGGCCTGTCAGCTCTTCGAGTTAACATTGCTATTATAAATTCAATAACCTATATATGTATCTCCCCTCTTTTGTTCATATATTATCTATATATGTGAACAAAAATACAAAAAAAAAATTATGAAAACAGGTTGCTTTGATATATAGCAACATTAAACTGGTAAATAGATTTGTATGTGTAGTGACTATAAAAATATTTACTGCTTGTGTTAAAAGAAAAAGCCTGCAGTAGGTCTTTTAACAACTGTGGCATTTACAATATAAGAAAAAATCCTGAAATCCTGAACAAAAGATTTCCTTTTAAAATAGACAAATAATTTTGAACTCTTTGCAAAGTGCTGAGCACACGGCCAGCATTAACTTTAAAAGACACTCTGACTTTAAAAAGAAAAAAATAATAATTTTCAAAGCGCTTTTTTTTTTTTTTCTGGGAATACAGCCAGAAACCTCAATGTTACAAAGAGCAGATAACGGGTTTCGCTGTCTAATTCATATTAACTGCTGGATTAATCCTCACGCAGGGGATTGTAACATTAGTTTAATGTTAAATATGAAGCTTTCCACGCTGTCCTAAAACTGCATTTTGTATGGTATTTCAAAAATTAAATAACAGGAATATTTTAAATTACTTATAAACACCAAGTCTATGCCTACAAGAGCATGCAAAATTATTTCACTCATTCCCCTGAATGCCTTCTGAAAGAAATCTCATATTCCTGCAAACTTCCATCAATACAATTTCTATCCCGTTTTAACTATGCCCTCTTTTAAGCTAAACAAAATATCTTCAAACATGCAACAGTTATACCATGACTAAAAAAACAGCAAGCTTGACCCTACCTGTCTTGTATGGCTTCTACACTGCTTATTTAACGGAGACAATTCTCGCTAAAATAACTGACCTCCATGCTGCTAAAGGCAGATATCATCACACTCCGCTCACACCACGCACACCCTCCTTTTGAAGCGCTATGTACATTAATGGCGTTATATACATACAGGCATACCCCGCTTTAAGTACACTCTCTTTAAGTACACTCGCGAGTAAGTACATATCGCCCAATAGGCAAACGGCAGCTCACGCATGCGCCAGTCATCACGTCCTGAACAGCAATACCGGCTCCCTACCTGTACCGAAGCTGTGCGCAAGCAGGGAGACTATAGAGACTGTTACAAATGCGTTATTTACATCAGTTATGCACGTATATAATGATTGCAGTACAGTACATGCATCGATAAGTGGGGAAAGGTAGTGCTTCACTTTAAGTACATTTTCGCTTTACATACATGCTTCGGTCCCATTGCGTATGTTAATGCGGGGTATGCCTGTATATAATACAATATATTAATTCAAACAGTGCTTATGAGCTCTTACAAGCATTTTAAACAAAAACAGCCCCAAATATATCTTAATCCTGTAGAAATAAAATTGAAATGTGTTATCTTACTGCTTTACGGAAAAGAAGACAGTTCTACATTACCTTTTTACTCATGAATAAACTGCTTAAGCACAGCTAGTTAATTTTAATGTGAATGCTTCGCATTCTTTAAACTGTAAGGGAGAGGCTGTGCCCCTCCTTTTATTAAGACAGAAATACCACAAACGAAAAGAAATGTGTCCGGTTTAAAAAGTATCCGCCTGGCCAGGACGAATAAACCTTTCAAACTATAACCAGGGACCGAGCTGAATATACTCCCCTTTTGTTGTGAGGTATTTCTCCCTTTATTCGGTGTACACCTTTTTTTTAAAACCTTTTAAAATTTAGATTTCATCATGAGCAACTAATATTCATATTTTTGTACAGATGTTAATCAGCATGACCACACAGTGTCTTTCACACAAGAAATCATTCAGGAAAAAATTCATCATTCATACAAACAAACTCTTTTACATAAAATAGCGGTGGTTTTTTTTTTTGTTTTTTTTTACAGAGACTTTCACTCTGAGCCCCCACGGGCAAAGCAGCACTTCCCTGATTCTGACTGATAGTGGCACACTCTCTGCCAATGACCAAAACCACCACAATTAAAACAGACACCATTATTCTGCAACAAATTCCTCAGGAATCCGACCAGATTTACACTCGCATTTAAAAATTTGTACATTCCTAGGCTTCCGTCCAGAGTTATTCTTACTCATGCAAGCACCCATTAGTAGCTTAAAGAAAAACAGCTAAATTATGACAAATAATTGCAATATTTATACTTACACAATATACAATGGTCGTTCAGCTAGATCAGAGACAACAGTCCAGTCGTGCACAGAATTTACTGGACTCTAACCAAAAATTCTGTTTAAAAGGGCCTATCCCAATTCTTCAGTCACAATTTAGGTCTATAAAATTCCCAGAGGGGGTGAAGCATCATATATAAAAATGTACATATATACTCACAACCTCTGTGAACTTCCCACTTCTGGACGCCAAAACTGAAGGAAAATCCGTTATTTCCTCCCCGGGCTTCAGAACCGAGAGGAACCTTTCCTCTGCCAGGTACACTGAAGCCTTATGACTGGATACACTATCTGCACCTGTTTGCAGCAGACTTCCCCGGAGAAGTTTTTCACGCCCTGCCACTGTTATCTCCGATTTTTGATGAACTTTTCAGGCCTGGGAGACGAACAAAATGAAACGTAACGCACACCAGGTTTCAAATCCTTTGTCTCAATTTATTACTCATAGGGTAATTATTTTTATACAGAAAGAAAAAAGATATTGGTTAGAGGCGTAACATAGGCGTGTCTTGGGCGTATACTAGGTGTGTCTTGGGCGTAGCTTTGATTAGAGGCGTGATTTAGGGGCAGGACATATTAGTGGCGTGACTTTTGAGACATGTTTATTTCAATACAAGCAATTGTCTAAATACATAGCTTATTCATTGTCTGTTATCAAAAGAGACCTTGAGTCTTAGCAACTTTATTTCACTACCTTGCTTCTTGCAGAGAACCATTCTATTATATTCTACTAAAACACCAGGAAATTGACATCACAAAAGTATCTAGTAATATCCTGACCAGGAAGAAAGAAAATGCAATTTAGCAGAGAAACTGAGTGCATCTATGAATTTATATTTCAGCAAAAGGCTGACTACAGAATCTTAACTAGTTATGACCATACAAAATGGAAGCTTAACATGAGTGCAGACTCTGGCCTGACATACTGGTCCTACCAAGGACACACCTGCATGATCCAGCAGCATCTATCCTGTACCGCACGCCTGTTTCCTGGTTGCCTCCCATTGGTGGGAGGTCCTATAAATATGCTCTCAGAGCTCCCAGTCATTGCCTGATCCCAGACCTAGGCACGGCATCCACCCAGAGGACGCAAAACCCAGATGGACAGACCTACGCGGAAACTCTCAGGACACCATCCACCAACCCCGTTGTGGCGGCCAACCCGGACCACGCAGGCGGAACCGCAAGGCCAACAAGCTGGCTAGAGATCATCCTTAAAATAGCGAGCGCTATTGCGAGAATGGATATTCACCCCATTGTGACAATGATAGCGAATCTCATCCCGGCCCTTCTCAGGAGCACAGAAACTAACCACCATGGCAGCAACATCTAAACGCAGTTCTGTCATCGTGATGTGGAATGCAAATGGTATCAGCAAGAAGACAGATGAACTCCTTCACCTGATGGAATCGAGGAATGTATGCGCAGCTCTGCTCTCGGAGACCCACCTTCAAGGAAATCAAAAACTGAGCCTGGCAAACCACAGGGGTATACCGTACCGACCGGGCAACAGGAGCCAGAGGTGGTGGGACGGCTGTGATTGTTAACGCACGGGTCAGCCATAATGAGATTGCACTACCACCCCTCCGGAGTATTGAAGTCACTGGAGTACAGGTAAAGACTGCAACAGGACCACTGCGACTAATTGCCACCTACTGCCCCCCTAAGGTGAAGCTACATTTGGGAGACTTGGAAGCTCTGCTGGACTCCACTGTCCCAACCATCATCGGGGGAGACCTAAATGCCAAACACCGGTGCTGGAATTCAAGGACAGCAAACTCCAGAGGACAAGCTCTTCTTGCTTACTCAAAGGAGAGTGACTTTGTAGTGGCTGGCCCTACAGAACCCACCCACTACCCAGGCACTGCAAGCCACACACCGGATGTCCTGGACATTGTCTTACTGAAGAACGTGAAACATTCTGTCCAGTTGGAAACCCTGGCGGAACTGACCTCAGACCACAACCCAGTTACCATTACTGTTGGCGACGAGATGGAAACCCACCAGCAAACACCCAGATACAACTTCACCAGGGCGAACTGGAGCCTGTACAAAGAAGAGTTGAGCAACATCACAAACCCCCGCCCCTTGGACACCAACGGAGACATTGATGATGCTGTTAACACCTTTACTACCGCAGTCCAACATGCAATAGAGCACAGCGTCCCAAAACAGATGCCCAAACGCTGCTCCATCTACGACCTACCGAGCGGGATCAAGCAAGCGATTGCTGAGAAAAACAGGGCCCGACGCCAGTGGCAGAAGTTCCGCACACCTGACCTTCTGGTAAAGTACAACTCACTTGCCAGACTACTGCGACAGCAAATCAGCCAACACCGGGGGGAGAGGTGGGAGGCCGCAGCAGCCAAGCTGAAGGAATCCGACAACTCTGTTTGGAGAATGACCCGACGCCTGACCGGGAAGAAGGAGCCTAATCCACCTATCCAGGGCCAGACCCACCTGGCATGTAGCAACAAGGACAAGGCAGAGGTTCTCGCTGACACACTGGAGACAACTTTTAGGCCTAACCAAGCCAGCAAAATAGCACGGGAAGTTGAGCAAGGAGTTAACAGGCATCTTACCGAGCACCTGCCAGAGACCGAAGCGGAAACCCTTGAAGGATGCACCAGGACTGAGATAACGCAACTTGCAGAAAAGCTGGCAAATGGCAAAGCACCAGGAAGTGACGGAATTACCAACCTGGCCATCAAGAAGCTTCCGCCGGCAGCCATGGAATGCCTCACAGAAATCTTCAATGCATGCATGCGGCTCCAGCACTTTCCTCAATCCTGGAAGGAAGCCAAGGTCATTGTATTTCCAAAGCCTGGAAAACCACGGAGGGATCCTGCAAACTACCGTCCGATAAGCCTGCTCTCTGGACTGTCGAAACTCCTGGAGAAAGTTATTCTTACGCGCCTCCGCCACTTTGCCTCTGGTAAAAACATTCTACTAAAGGAGCAATTTGGATTCCGGAAGGACCACTCAACCAACCATCAGCTGCTGCGAGTCGTTGACATAATAAGCCATGGGTTCAACATCCACAAATCAACTGGAGTTGTCTTCTTGGACGTGGCCAAAGCGTTTGACAGAGTTTGGCATGAAGGACTACTGCACAAAATGATCAACCTGAAATTCCCAAACTACCTGATTAAGCTGACTGCAAGCTACTTGCGGGAGCGCACATTCCACGTGGCTGTGCGAGAAGAGCTCTCAACAACACGCCCCATCCGCGCTGGCGTGCCACAGGGATCAGTCCTGGGACCTTTCCTTTTCAACCTCTTCATGAATGACATCCCCACAGACCTCCACAAGACTCAACTGGCACTCTACGCAGACGATGTGGCAGTCATCTCCCAGTCCTTCAGAGAGAAAGAAGTAGCTAAGAACATCCAGAAAGCACTAGACATGCTATCAACATGGTACAGCGACTGGCAAGTAGGACTGAACTCCAGCAAGACTACAGCTACACTGTTTACCAAAAAGAGGATCAAGGCACACCCGCCAATCACCCTCAACGGAGAGGCTGTCAAATGGGAGCCAAACAGCTCTTACCTAGGTGTAATCCTAGATAGCAAACTAAGCTGGAGAAACCACATTGAGAAGATTCAACAGAAGGCAACAACCAAGCTGGCAGCACTGTACCCTCTGCTGAAGACAAGGACCATGCCCATCAAGAGCAAAGTCAATGTGATCAAGGCGATCATTAGACCCACAATGACATACGCCTCCCCGGTGTGGAGTGGTTGCCACCAACATCAAAGATCATCTCTCCAAAAATTACAGAACAAGGCGCTGCGGATTGCGTCCAACGCTCCACTTCCTACAAGAATAGCAGACCTTCATAGGGAACTGGGTATCGAGATGTTAGATGAACATCTAAAGAAGCTCAACAAGAAATTCTACAAGGAACTGGACCAGAACTCAAACCCGCTGATCAAGAAGCTTGCTGCGATCTCTGCAAACCCATTTGACCGCTACCCACGACCCATCACAGCGCTGAACCTGTGAAACCAACTCAACTGTGGCAAGTAACACAGATCAAGAAGCTTCCTAAAGAGTGCGACAATACACTCAACAAGAGAACTTGGAGTAATGAGGCTCAAGCCTCGGTATCCAATATCACCACTGACAGATTTAATCTGTCAGTCAGAACAGAACGGTCAGTTAGGTGACATTGTTTCTCTGCTGTTTGGAGAGGAAGCATCGCCCGACATGCCTGAACCAGCCAAGTCTGCGCCAGCGGCCAAGAAGGGCTCTAAGAAAGCCGTGACCAAGACCCAGAAGAAGGATGGGAAGAAGCGTAGGAAGAGCAGGAAGGAAAGTTACGCGATCTACGTGTACAAAGTGCTGAAGCAGGTTCACCCTGACACCGGCATCTCCTCCAAGGCCATGGGCATCATGAACTCCTTTGTGAATGATATCTTCGAGCGCATCGCAGGGGAATCGTCCCGTCTGGCTCATTACAACAAGCGCTCGACCATCACTTCCCGGGAGATCCAGACCGCTGTGCGCCTGCTGCTGCCGGGAGAGCTGGCCAAGCACGCCGTGTCCGAGGGCACCAAGGCGGTCACCAAGTACACCAGCGCCAAGTAACCCCGACCTCATCACTGACCCACAAACACAAAGGCTCTTCTAAGAGCCACCCACTTTATCAATATAAGAGATATGCTCATATGTCATCTGTGCTCGGGATAAAAGGGAAGTGTTCTATTATACATTGCACTTTCTCAGTTATTTGCTTTTGTAGCTATTATATATTATAAAGTATCTTATGTGATGTATTTATTTTTAGCTCTTTATGGCTTCCTACCCAGCCACGTGTTTGCTGTACTTGTGGTGTTTTGTTAGTAAGAGGCGGGAGAACCGCAGACAAAGTGACAATCGCCGAGAATCCCCTTCAGATAATCTGCAGTTCACACACATCCCACAGGGTGGCGCTGCTGTGTTAGTAATGGAGTTCGTGCTCAGGAAGTGGGATTTCGGGTTAATAACCTGCGATTATTTCCCCTCATTTACTTTTTTTGAGCCTCACTAAAATACAGATTATATGTGCACGTGTCAGAATAAGTGTGCATGAAATGATGCCCTCACACCCGCATGGTATATAACGCATCTGATCGGGGAAAATCCTAGTGCAGTTTGGGATTAGTAACAGACCATGCAATCCGTGTTTGCCACATGCGTTAGATACGAGCACATTCATTTGCATATACAGAATTGACCTTTTATAGTTTGTCGCACATTTTTTATTCCATTTACATAAATGTAACAAGTGATATTTCTCATTGTCCTGTTGGGTTGGACATTAATTTAGAAATCGGTCAAATCTGCATTAAATAGGCTGGGATGTGTTACATTAAAGGCTTCTATTGTCACCTTGTTCAACCTGTTATCAGGGATTGCACCTTTTTAGTATAAAAACAAGGCTGAGCAACATGTGTTCCCTCAGATTTCAGTAGCAGTTGATGTGGTTTTGTGATAACTTGTCAGAACTCTAAATCGCAAATATTTATCACGTCCTGTTTTTTTTAATCCTAAAACTACACAAAAAAAAAAGCAACACAAATATACAGAGAAGGTAAAAAGGGCCAAAGGATTTAATATCTGCCATTCACACACACACCACACGGTGGCGGTATTGCTTTGGCACTAACGTGTATCCCGGAGACCTGGATTTCTCACATGATCTGAATCAGGTTTCACCCCCAGATAGTTCTGTGACACACTGCACGTTGTGTGGCTTCCCTTAATAGAATTGGTGTGACTTAAGTCCAAATCATTAGGACTCTGACATTGCTGCATCATTCTTGTTACATTTAGGTTTAATCTCTTGAATAGCCCATAATGTAATGAAAAACATTGCGTAAAATCCTGAATTTGCAAAATGATCACTGAGCAAAACACACAAATACATGTACAGGTGCTGAGACTGCCAGAGATGCCACAGTCCCCATAACATCTATAGAGGGAGAAAGGCAGCAAAACACAAATGTATAACTCGCATTAATAAGAAACACTTGGGCTGTTCCTTCACTATCCCAACATCACTTGTGAAACTTTTACATCTATTCAATTACTGTCTCTATTCTAAATCCAAGCTCCGTAATATTCATTCAAAGATCCCATATTATTCCAGTCACATTGTTTTGCACAGTTTGGTTGCCTCATTCCTCTGCCCTTAGTTATCATTACACTCAATGGGATCTGCCCAAAGTAATCATGGCCGCCGAGTGCATCGTCTATCATCTCTATGGTGACCGAGACTCTTGTTAATGGGCATGCGCAGTAAGGTCTCCATTGCAATACATTACTATGAATGTCCCTGACTCCCAGCTTCACTTCCCCGGAACTACATCTCCCGTGATCCCCCGCGCACCGGGCTTTAGTTCGGAGGCTGCACGGTGGTGGGTGAATGTGGTTCATGTAATAAGACGGAGGAGCAAGAGGAGAAGCAGCGGCGGCCATGTACCTAGTGCTGTGCGGAGGGGGTGGGAGGAGGTGGGGTAAGGGCTCTGTGATAGCTTTCTTATGTGACCTCATAGTTTAATGTCATCCATCATTGTCAGGAGGATAATGATTTCTCTGCTAATTAGTCTCCACAAATCCCCCACTGTAAGGTGATCCTGGTTAGGCAGCTTATCCCATCATCGTCACTACAGACACATAATGGTGAGATGGAGAAGTGAATGGACTCATTATACAAATCTGTTATCTGAGATGTAGGTTTTGCCTTTTTATTTAAATTTATTTTTATATTACATTTTATTTTGAATTCCTCAATGTTTCCTCTTATGGAGAAACATTGACATAACATTGTATTTGAAACTCTTAGAAAACTCTTATTTTTATAGGAGCTGTTTATCCTTAATCACAGCAACATTGGGGAGTAGCACAACCATAAACTAGGAACCTGTGGGTGTGCAAAATATCTCCCCCTCCCCACCCCAAAATAGTGGGGTTTAAAAACTCCCAATAACACGTTTCTATTTAATTTTCCATTGTCTAGGAAACGTAACCTTGAGAAACGAGATGCCAACGGTCTACTGTACATGCAAAGCCCAGGAGAGAAACAGACGCACTCCCAGGAAAAGATCCGGCCCTCATCTCACAGCTGGTCCTGTGGAGGTGAATATTATTTGCAGGTTGTGATATCAGTCACAGGAGACAAGGACACTTAACATCGGGAACACACACACACACACACACACACACACACACACACACACACACACACACACACACACAAACATTTTGAATGAGGTCGACAGACGGCGCTACCCACAGTTTGGGCACAAATACACCCAAACAGGGAATCCTTTCTCAACTAGGTGCCAGGCGCCGCTTCCAAGGCTAACCCGGGAGGCTTCCACGCTCCGTCCGCTGTGGGTAGCGCAGTAATCCAGGGATGATATTTGCACTATAGCAAGTTCAAATCGCCTGCTCGCCTCCACTTACACGCCTCACTTTGGTTTATCTCCGGCACAAACCTTGGATGGCATAGTAATGAGAAATTGGCAGCTCTTTACAGGGTATATTTCACAGAACATGTATATGCATTTAGCATAGGGACCTGCTATTGAGACTTATCTTGAAGTTGGTTACCAAGCTTGGCATTATTTGATCAAAGGATGTAACCACAAGTCTCCTTTGTCTTCTAGATTTAGTTTTCACTATTTATATTTATTTCCCCATTTATTGCTACCCAATGATTGAAGTGCAGGGAGTAACTTTCTGTCTTTACATAGGTTACCTGTCTTAATAGCAAAGCATGGAAGACGGGGTGCTGACTAATCACCGAGCAGAGGGTCGTCTGATCGGCCAATCCGGGACACAGGAGGTGACTGTGCCCCTAAGACACCCCACAGAGGTGGGTTTGAAGAGGTGTGGGAAATTCAAACTGACAAATAGAAATTGTACCTACGGGGCTTATACCCAGCAACGGTTCCCCAAGACAACCCAATATATCCCTCAGAGATAGGCGCCTCAGAATCTGGACTGAACAATAGCGCCACTCGGTGAGACATTGTTCCCCAAACCTGAGTCAGCGCTCCTCCCCACTCCTAACAATGGCTGGGGCACTTCCCCACCCACATTCCTGATAGCAGGACCCTATCTCTGTGTGTGCAGGCTTGCTGAGTGATTACCAGCCCTGCACACATGGGCAACAGCAAAACATACTCATTCTAATCAGGGAGGTACATAAACCCAATCACATTATTCTCTGGGATACTGGGTTAACCCCCTGAGGATCCCTTAAGATAGGTAGGGACAATGGGTTAACCTTTATTAATATGATCCCCATTGGCCCATCTTTTAATCATTGTCTTATAATCGGAAATTAGCAATTACACCAGACAGAATAAGGCACAGGGGAGAGGAATATACACTGGCGATAATTGTGCTATGCTAAAACAATGGTGTGGTAAATTATGGTACAATGCACAGTTGTGAAAAGTTTGAGCTATCATTACATATCCTTATAGGAAATGTAGGATTATGTTGCAAAGTTACCACACTTCTTCATGCCTCAGAAATCTAAAAAAAAACTATAGGAGGTGCATAGAAACTGCAATAATAAGCAGGATAGTGGTATAATTGGAAGTATGTCTCCCTGAATGCCCTTCAACAAACAAATATAAGTCTCACCTAATGCACAATTACAATGTTGTTTTGGTTCAGTCTCCATAATAGGCCATAGGGGACTTTCGGTGCCAAGTAATCCGCCCCACTTGTTGAAGTATCTTGAGCTGTTCTGAGTTCATAAAGTATTTGTCTGCATTATAACAGTTGTGATCAAGCTCTTGGAATGTCCATACCCCTTGGACGTATTGTCGTCTCTCTGACAGGGTAATGAAGCTTGTATGTAATACAAGACATTCATTGTAAATGGCATTTATAATTGAAGGTGTGCTGCTGAAGATTACACGGTCTACCGGCAATACTCAACCTCCATTGTGGAAGTCAACAAGCAGTACCAGTGCCACTACAAATAGGGGTCAGCAGCTCTCGCCAGCCAGGAAACAATTGGTTGCCAAATCGGCATTGCATGGTGTCTGTGAGTATGCCTCAATACAACTGTATCTGTGTATGATGTGCATCTGTAACGTAGTTGGCTGACCACTGGGATATGGAAATCTATGCCACACTTTACTTGCTGCATTGCACATAAACCTTATTTACCTCTGTCTGAGAGACGACACCTAGTTGTGGATATTGCAAGAGCTTGATGGGGACGTGTTTTCTGCATATGCATTGTCATGACCCGCATGCAGATCACACCATTTCTAGGGGGACGAGGTAATAGTACAGGCCTAGCCCAATAGAAATTAAAAGGGGAAAACATAGAACATAAACTCTTACTAGAGTTCATGATGTCGCTTAAGCTTGCTTATCCTGTGGTTTAGTTCTTGCAGACTGTGAGGCCTCTGGAAGAAAGAAAGGTTTGGGTGAGGACCTCCAGCAGCTGGAGCATGTTGCTTCAAAACAGTCAACAAACGGTTCCACCGGACGCAGAGTTTCTCTGAATCTCTGGAAGTCTTGCTGGGCTTATATAGGTTTGGTTCTCATACAAAACCATGGAGAGGGGGCGGCTAGGCCATTCAGCATTGTCTCTTTAATCAGCTGTCCAATCCGGAGAGTGTTTGAAGCTGAGATGGACCATGCACACACATGATTATGGCCAGTGTTCGACACATGCAACCCCTGATTGCCTGGAGGAGTGCATTTAACCCCCTGTAGAGTGCCGTTGCTGTGCTGTGGCTCATTTCAGGATGCCGGGACACGATCAAGCGGGTCACCTAGCAACGCGGGACGCCGTAAGGATAGCCCAGCCGAAGACATCCCTTGGAGGCACTGCAGTGACGCTACACCACACACCAACGCAGACGCATACAGGCACGCCCTCCCGCACTAAGGATCTCCTAGCAACTGCCGGGACCAGAGGCGGAGAGAGGCCTGGAGATTGTGGCTTTAGCTGAATGTGTCTGCGGAGCGGCGCTGTGTGGCTGGAGGAAGTGCTGCTCGTGTTGCTGCTGCTTCCATGTGTATCGCGGGCGAGGCGGACGGTGGGAGCCCCCCAGGCTGGATTTCCTCACTCTCATGGCAGGTAAGAGGGTGGGGGGGGGGGGAGAGGGAGATGCAGCATACCACTCCAGTGTGCCGGCTTCAGACATAAGAGCATCCCCCCCCCCCCCGTCACTGCTGTATTTCATCTCCTGTCGGCACCGCTGATAAGAGGGAGAGAGAGGAATTTGAGTGGGCGGACACTCGCTCTCGTGTAGGGGAGGGGTTTGGTGTCTGTGTGTGTGTAAGTGGGAGAGAGAGAGTGTGGTTGTGTGTGAGGAGGGAGATGCAGCATACCAGAGTGGAGTGTGTAAGTGGGAGTGTGTGTGTGTGTGTGTGTAAGTAAGTGGGGGAGTGTGTGTGTGTGTAAGTTGAAGTCTCGCCCTCTGTCTTGCCCTCGCGTGAATAATAAGGGGTGGGGGACAATGATTACATGAATACTAGGGGGTAGGGTATAATGGTTGCACAGTATATGGGTAACAGTTTCACACAGGGATGTGGAGGTTAGTGGATGTCTCTCAGCCTGTGGCAGGTGCTGACATAGTGTGCAGCCAGTTCTGCTGTGGTTTCATCTTCTCCCAGGAGGATCGCTATTTTTTGGTTCTCCTCTATATTATTAAAGTTCTGGATAAGTGCAGTGAGTTTCTCTAGGTGGGCACTCCTCATTTCAGAGTATTGTGTGCAACGCAACAGGAAGTGTGTTTCATCTTCTACCTCTCCTAATTCACATCTTTGGCACAGTCTCATCTCCCGCGGCTTCCAGTTCTGTCTGTGCCTGCCTGTTTCTATTTCTAGGCTGTGGGCACTTATTCTGTACTGGCCCAGGGTCTGTCTCTGCTTTGGGTCTTTTACCTTCAGTAGGTAGGGTGCCAGAGTGTATTCTCTCTGTAGGCTGTGGTAGGTTTCCAGCTTCTTTGAGCGCTGGATTTCATTGTCCCACCTAGTCACATACCGCTTCTTCATTTCGTTGGCGATTGAGTTGATTTATTTTTTCGGCAGGTTGTTGATCTGTGTGGGGTTTTGTCCTTGGAGTGAGAGGACAAGTTATTTGATGGCACAGGGTTTAGTGAGGAGGTCCTGGCTTCTCATTGCTCTGTAGCAGTAAGACTGTGGATGGCTGGTGTTTAGGTGGGCCCAGCATGTCAGTGCTCTCTTCTGTCCAGTGAGCAGTAGAGGAAAGCGGCCCAGCTCAGCCCGGCATGCATTGTTTGATGTACTCCTGTGTACTTGGAGAATGTGTTTTGCAGAATTCCAGATGCAGTATTTCTGTTGGGCTGGTATCCCATTTTGTGGAGTCTGGGAATGTTACAGGGCCGCACACCTCGCTGCCATACAGAAGGATGGGTGTGATGATGCTGTTGAATATTTTCATCCAGATTCGTATTGGTGGTTTGAGGTGGTACATCTGTTTCCCTATTGTGTAGAATGCTCTGCGGGCCTCCTCCTTCAGTGTATTTATGGCCAGGCTGAATTTCCCTGATGAGCTGATTGTTAGACCTAGGTATGTGTAACTCGCTGTCTGTTCCAGTGCATTGTCGTCCAGTGTGAATTGCGATATGGTTGGATGTTTTTTATATTTTTTCTGGAATACCATTATTCTGTTTTTTTCTAGGTTCACAGAGTGCCCAGGCCTGGCTGAATTTTTCTAGTATTGCCAGTTTCTGTTGGAGGCCTTGTTCTGTTGGAGACAGCAGGAGCAGGTCGTCTGTGTATAGAAGAGACTTAACCTCAGTTCCAGCCAAGTTGAGCCCAGGTGCTGAGGAAGATACTAGGGCTGCTGTGAGCTCATTGATGTAAATGTTAAAAAGTGTGGGACTCAGACTGCAGCCCTGTCTAACTCCACGGCCTTGATGGAAGAAGTCTGTCCTTTAGTTATTAACTTTCACGCAGCCTTTGTTTTCAGAGTACAGCTAAACCCCGTTATAACGCGGTCCTCGGGGTCCTCCCCGAGACCACCGCGTTACTAACGGGGTCGCGCTAATTTTTTAAAAAAATGGCCGCCGCATCAGTGCATACAGTATTTACCCCGCGGTCCCGGCTTCCCCCTGTCAACGCGTGATAGGAGATGGGAGGGGGGATTCCCCTCCGGCTTCAGCTTCCCCTGTCACCGCGTGACAGGAGATGGGAGGGGGGATTCCCCTCCGGTTCCGGCTTCCCCTGCCACCGCGTGACAGGAGATGTAAGGGGGGATTCCCCTCCGGTCCGGCTCCCCCCCGCCCTGCCGTAGCGCAGGGTCGTCCTGCCCTCCCCTCCCCATGCCCCCCCGCGCTGCACCGGGCCATCCCACCAGCCCCCGCAGCATCGGGGGCCCCCGCAGCAGCCATCATCCCCCTCCACCGCAGCACCACCCCCACCGGCACGCCCCCCCCCCCCACCCTGCAGCCACATGCCTCAAAAATCATCCCCAAGGTAAGGTAAGGCTGATTTATGTATATGTGTAGTGTGTGTGTGTGTGTGTGTGTCAGTGTGAGCAGTGTGTGTGCAATGTGCAGTGTGAGCAATGAGCAGTGTGTGCAGTGTGAGCAATGAGCAGTGTGTGTGCAGTGTGTGTCAGTGTGTGAGCAGTGTGTGCAGTGTGAGCAATGAGCAGTGTGTGTCAGTGTGAGCAGTGTGTGTGCAGTGTGAGCAATGAGCAGTGTGTCAGTGTGTGCAGTGTGAGCAATGAGCAGTGTGTGTGCAGTGTGCATTGTGTGTCAGTGTGAGCAATGATCAATGTGTCAGTGTGTGCAGTGTGAGCAATGAGCAGTGTGTGAGCAATGAGCAGTGTGTCAGTGTGTGCAGTGTGAGCAATGAGCAGTGTGTGTCAGTGTGAGTAGTGTATGTGTGCAGTGTGAGCAATGAGCAGTGTGTCAGTGTGTGCAGTGTGAGCAATGAGCAGTGTGTGTTCAGTGTGCAGTGTGAGCAGTGTGTGTGCAGTGTGAGCAATGAGCAGTGTGTGTGTGTAGTGTGTCAGTGTGTGCAGTGTGAGCAATGAGCAGTGTGTGTGCAGTGTGTGCGCAGTGTGTGTGCAGTGTGTGTGCAATGAGCAGTGTGTCAGTGTGTGCAGTGTGCAGTGTGAGCAGTGTGAGCAATGAGCAGTGTGTGTGTAGTGTGTCAGTGTGTGCAGTGTGAGCAATGAGCAGTGTGTGTGCAGTGTGCAGTGTGCAGTGTGTGTGCAGTGTGTGCAATGAGCAGTGTGTGTGTAGTGTGTCAGTGTGTGCAGTGTGAGCAATGAGCAGTGTGTGTGCAGTGTGCAGTGTGAGCAATGAGCAGTGTGTGTGCAGTGAGTGTGTGCAGTGTGCAAATTTTTTTTTTAAAACGGGAGCCATGGGAAAACCGCGTTATAACCGAATCGCGGTATAGCGAGGCGCGTTATAACGGGGTTTAGCTGTACATACTTTTGATTGTGTCGTATGTTCTCCCCCCTATTCCGCTCTCTAGTATTTTCAGCAATAGGCCTGGCTCCCAGATGGAGTCAAAGGCTTTTTTGAAGTCCACAAAGCAAGCAAAGATTTTGCCCTTGTTGGTGTTGTGGACGTGCTTATTAATCAGGCTGTGTAGGGTATAGATGTGATCCGTGGTGCGGTGGTTTGGCAGGAAGCCTGTCTGGCTCTTACTCAGTACACTGCTCTGTCAGGAAGGTGAGGATTCTGCTGTTCAAGATGCTGTTGAACAGTTTCCCCAGGGTGCTGCTGACACGGATTCCTCTGTAATTGGATGGGTCCAGCCTGTCTCCTTTCTTGTGCATAGGGGTTATCAGTCCTTCGTTCCATAGTTCAGGGAAGTAGCCAGTAGTGAGGACCAGGTTGAACATTTTCTGTATTGCTTCTTGTATAGATGGATTGCTATACTTCAGCATCTCTTGTAGAATGCCATCTGGTCCGCTGGCTTTCTTGGTTTTTATTAGTTTTATTTTTTTCTTTTATTTCCTGGATTGTTATTGCTATGTCCAGAGGGTTTTGGTTATCTTTTATAGTGTTCTCCAGTGATGTTTGTTTGGTGAAGATTTGTTTTTGTTCTTGTGTCAGGTTTTCTTCTGGGATTTCTTGGTAAAGGTCCTTGAAGTAGTTTTTCCAGATGTTGCCATTCTGAATGGCCAGGTGTCTGTTATTCTGCTTTGTATCCAGATGTTTCCAGGTGTAACCCTGCTTCCTATCGCTTGGCAAGCTGTTACTCTGTGCTGTGTTACCTGCTGACTCACAGGGCCTGAGCCTCTGCCACGGAGAGCCCGGGGTATATATATGTGTATATGTGTATATGTGTATATGTATATATGTATATATGCAGTGGTTGACAAATCACCAAAAAATCTACTCGCCACACAAAAAAATCTACTCGCCACCTAGTACCAAACGTGTGCTGCTTGGGCCAATATTTACTCGCCCGGGGGTTAAATCCACTCGCCCGGGGCGAGCAAATGTATAGGTTTGTCGAACACTGTATATATGTATATGTTCGGTGAAGCGCCTCCACCTGCGACAGATCCTGCCAAAGGGGGAGTTAGTCTTCGCAGGACCTCTATACAAGAATTTCTCTCACACGACCATGTTATAAAACCAATCTTCTTTACTGATAAATCAACCTTACGATACATTGCATGCCATGACATTCCAATCCGCTGGTACACAACATTTAACACGCCACGGAGGACGTCCACAATTATGCGCCTCGGCGGACGCCAACAATAACTTGCACCTCGGCGGACGCCAACAATAACTTTCCCCCAATCCCACCACCGGGTGTTCCCACCCCGTGTCCAAATACGTTAATCAGTTATCTCGCTTCCAGCGGCCGTGTGTATGTGTATGGGTGACTGCGCAGCCACTAGGTCTTAGGTGATTGAAAGGGTAGAGTTGGTGCACTTGATGAAATACCTGCCGAGCACGCCGGTGCTCGGAACAGCTACGGTTCTTCAAAAAGAGTCTCTGGGGATTCCACGCTGCGATATGGGGCGCTTCTCCCCGACAGGATAGTCCCGAACACAGCAGTAGTTTTAGGGGGGGTAAAACCCTTACTAAGGGTGTCCCTAGCTCCGCTTGTCTCTACGGTGACTCAGGGCTAACTGGGCCGGGGCACCTTGACTGCGCCTGGGGGGGGTACAACCTCCCAGCGCAGTGTCTCCGTCTCCTCGTCTCTCCACGATGCTCTAACTCCACGTGCGCGCAACCACTGCCTATATCTCTGGCAACTCCTCCGCCCATAGGCTAAACGCGCTCACCTGACCCTCCCCGTGGGGGCTGCTGGGTCAAGGGACCGCTCCTTTCCCGCCAATATGTATCCTCCTTTGCGGGCTTCTGCAACTACTCCTTGCAAGCGCAACCTCTCATTACTCGGGGTGAATCAAGGGTCACGGCTACACAGGTTTGCCAGAAAGTATTTTCATCTAATGCTTCTTCAATTCTTTCTAATTTTTTGGCAATGTGGTTGTGTTTTTTCTTCCTTAGGGAGCGCCTGTAGTGCTTCAGGTGTTGGTGGTACCTCATTCGTAGTTCTGTATTGTTTGGGTCTCTGTGTTTTTGGTTTGATATTGTTCGCAGGCTTTTTCTAAGGGTGTTGCATTCCTTATCGAACCATTTTTCTTTGATTTTGTCATTTGTTGTTGGTCTGTTAGGGATAGTTTTTTTTCAGGTTTGATATTTTTGCTATTAAATGGAATATTTTGCTGAGACTTCTTACTGCCAGGTTTATATCATGTTTGTTCTGCTCCCTGCCCCCCTCTGCCGCACCCTGCCCCCCTCTGCCGCACCCTGCCCCCCTCTGCCGCACCCTGCCCCCCTCTGCCGCACCCTGCCCCCCTCTGCCGCACCCTGCCCCCCTCTGCCGCACCCTGCCCCCTCTGCCTCCCTCTCTCTACCTCTACCTCTCTCCCTCTCTCTCTCTGCATCTCTCTCTCTCTCTCTGCATCTCTCTCTCTCTCTCTCTCTCTGCATCTCTCTCTCTCTGCATCTCTCTCTCTCTCTCTGCATCTCTCTCTCTCTCTCTGCATCTCTCTCTCTCTCTCTCTCTCTCTCTCTCTCTCTCTCTCTCTCTCTCTCTCTGCATCATTCTCTCTCTCTCTCTGCATCTCTCTCTCTCTCTGCATCTCTCTCTCTCCCGCCCCCTCTCTCTCTCCCGCCCCCTCTCTCTCTCCCGTCCCCTCTCTCTCTCCCGCCCCCTCTCTCTCTCCCGCCCCCTCTCTCTCTCTCTCTCTCTCTCTCTCTCTCCCGCCCCCTCTGTCTGTCTCTCTCTCCCGCCCCCTCTGTCTGTCTCTCTCCTGCCCCCTCTGTCTGTCTCTCTCTCTCTCTGCCCCCTCTGTCTCTCTGTCTCTCTCAGTCTCTCTGCCCCCTCTGTCTCTCTGTCTCTCTCACTCTCCTATACCTGGACATTGAAATACTGCGGATCTCTCTCTGTGTCTCTCTCTCTCTCTCTCTGTGTCTCCCCCTATGTCTCTCTCTCTCTGCCGCCCCCTCTGTCTCTCTCTCTGCCGCCCCCTCTCTCTTTCCCTCTCCCTTTCCCCCTTTCCACCTCTCTCCCTTTCCCTCTGTGTCTCTCTCTCTCTCTCTCTCGCCCCCTGTCTCTCTCTCCCGCCCCCTCTGTCTCTCCCGCCCCCTCTGTCTCTCTCTCCCGCCCCCTCTGTCTCTCTCTCCCGCCCCCTCTGTCTCTCTCTCACGCCCCCTCTGTCTCTCTCTCCCGCCCCCTCTGTCTCTCTCTCCCGCCCCCTCTGTCTCTCTCTCTCCCGCCCCCTCTGTCTCTCTCTCTCCCGCCCCCTCTGTCTCTCTCTCTCCCGCCCCCTCTGTCTCTCTCTCCCGCCCCCTCTGTCTCTCTCTTGACCTCTCTCTCGCCCCCTCTGTCTGTCTCTCTATCTGCCCCCTCTGTCTCTCTGCCCCCTCTTTCTCTCTGTCTCTCTCACTCTCCTATACTTCTTTCTTCCAGATCTGACTCAAGCTTCACACGGGAGACATCGGAATCCCTCCTAACCCAGAAGACAGGTAGGGAACACCTCCCCTCCAACATATAACATTGCGGGAATGAGGGTACCTGGACATTGAAAGACTTCGGATCAGGTAAGATTCCAGGTGAGATTGCTGCTTTAGATATTGTGAAGCGGGGACGTCCAGACACTGCTTAAAGGGTGAAGAAACTAGTCATTCACACCTGGCTTTTTTTTCTAAATCTGACATATACATACACACACAGATACAGATATACACACACATATACACACACTTAACAAGGACTAATTGTAGTATAATGTAATACAATAAATAAACTTATGTCAACAATGAATGTTGTTCTTACTAGGAATTTATTCAAAACATTTTTTAAAGCGGGCCTGGGGGTGGGACTAGTGGTGGGGCGAGACTAGGGCAGGGCTAGGTGGCGAGTAGATTTTTTTGGTCCGGCAAGTAGATTTTTGGGTGATTTGATGACCACTGATTATGGCTATTCACACTGCCCAGAGCGCAGGGCCAGGAGTGGTGGTTGCTGTGCAACATCTGCACTGTGATTGGTCACAAGGTAATCTATGTAAGGGGATAGGGACCTTCCAGACCTCTCTGGTGCAATATGTGGCAGAGAACTTTCAAATTCTCCACTTTAAAATCCTGCTCTCTGCTTCTCCGGCAACTTGGCACAGAAGCACTTATAATGTCCCACTCGGTTAGACTCCCAGTTCGGTTTCAGGTGTCTCCAGCACAGCCTCGGAGCACACCACTTAGTTCGCCTCCACGCTAGGATCAGACAGACCTGGCACTCTGATCAGGTTCCACTAACATAGACACACCCCGGCCATATGAAATTTGTTATAGGGTAAATTACAACGGTAACGGGAGACCAGAACTTTCAATGCAGGACACAATAGTTGAATAAACAAAAATGTATATCTTGCAAACATACAAAACACACCATGTACACTCACCAACTGGGCCTGGAGGAGAATATAGACTGAACTATGTGCAGGGGCCTGCTTTAGCTCCTCCTCCTGCTTCTCTGTGCTATTTGTCCAATAGCACTTTCAAAAAACCAGCCAGTCGCGTCTCAGATCAACTCCAAAACTTGTCTGGTACTCTGATTGGCTGCTCCCCTTACATAGCCCTCGGTTGCCTATTGTTTCCATGGAGCAGGGGCCACCGGCCAATCAAAGGGCATATTGTGACGGTGCAGCCAATCAGAGAACAAAAGCTCGCCAGGCTGCACCAATCATATAAGGGACCGGCTTAAGGACTTTAGGGCGCCCATCGTGGAGTGAGCGTCTGGCGAGCGAGAAATTCAAACTGACCATTGGAAATCGTGCTATGGGGCTCAGACCCGGCAATGGCTCCCTGGCCAGCCCCATACATCCCGCTGGGTAGGTGCCTTAGCGTCTCGGGTAAACAAAGGGTCTGCACTGCCGAGAACCAGTTCTCCGTACCTGAATCACAACCCGTCCCCACTCACCATAGTCAAGGTACTAAGCCGCTCCCGATCTCTGACACAAACCGGCATTTCTCTGCATGCATCTTAGCTAAGTGAATTACTGTGTCTGCATGCAGAGAAATGCTAACACAAAAGGACAGTGCTGGTTGCCTTACTAACTGTATGGGAACAATCCCTGTTCCCCAAGACACAGTTTTCCCCCTTCCAAATATCACACAGTGATATAGCTCTCATTTGGAATAGGTTACACACAATACTTTACATTCCAGGCAAAAGGAGCCTTACAGAGGTGACCATTACACACGGCTTTGTGGCAGCCAGACGGGCTTCACCTTTATTATGTGAGGGGTGCTGCACTGGAACCAATCAACAAACTGGTCAATGGTAGCAGCGGCTACAGGCGGGAGCTCGGCAATGGATTCCCCGGATAGCAGAATATCCCCCGCTGGGCTTGGTGCCGTTATATCTGGAGGAACATTCAAATACTCCGATTTTCAGGCAGATGCTTCCCCCTCTCCGCCCCCCCCCCCCCGAGTTGTGTGCAGGGCTAGTAACTCCTCTATGGACGTGGCCTTAGCCAGCATGCGCACACAGAAATCTGGGTTTGTTATCCAAATGGGTGTGGGTGAAGTGTTTAAGACATTGTTAGTCAGGAGGGGTGTGTACTCTGGTTTAGGGAACGATGGCTCGAGGAGCGGAGCCTTTGTTCATCCCAGACTCTTAGTAGTCTTTCTCTGTGGTAGGTATCAGGCCGGCCCTGGGAGCCGTTGCTGGGTATTGGCCCTGTCGGCATGATTCCTGGTGGTCATTTTGAATTTCCCATTGCGCTTAAGCCTGCACCTTTGGCTGTGCTTGAAACACTTTGTCACGGGAGACCATGACAATTACACCGGGGGATCTGTACACTAGACAGAACTGCAGAGTTGAACAAAAGGGAATGCATTAGAACATTTCACAAACCTCTAGTACAGGTCTGCACAACTCCAGTCCTCGAGGGCCGCAAACAGGCCAGGGTTTCAGGATATCACAGTATGACTGAGACACTAATTGAGCCAGTTGTGCTGAAGTAGGGATATCCTGAAAATCTGGCCTGTTTGTGGCCCTCGACGACTGGAGTTGTGCAGACTTGCTCTAGTACATAAAACATATACACAAACTCGCCCAACGCGGGGAACAACAAACAACCTAAAGTCCTACGTGTGGGGACATCTGTCTTGAATATTTACCCTCATCCACATTCCCAAATTTGTGCCACTGTCCTTGGTAGTATGGGCAGCACTGGTTTGTTCTCCATGAGCCAGCATTTTCAAAGTTTCTTCCATTGCTTCCCTCCGGATCACCCATTAACGACTTTGAATATGTAATGTGTCCACTTTGGCTTTCTGATAACTCTGGGGCCAAAGCCGTGTTCCCACTTGTATATCCCTCGGTCACCATTCACCACTATGGAGGAAGAAGAGGGCCGGCTAATCCCAGGGCGGATAGTCTTCAGGGTCCAATCAGTGAGTGAAGGCTCGCCTGCATCGGACCAATCCTTAGTGACGGCGGGTTACAAGACTTCCAGTACAGCCCACAGGGGCATGCTTAAGTTTAGCGGGGTATTTGAATGGACCAATGGGAATCACAACAACAGGGCACATTCCCGGCAACGGTTCACTATGTCCTCTCAAAAGCCCCTGAAGGTTTAGGCAACTCAGTGTCTGGACCAAACACTTATACCCCTGCGGGGAGCCACTTTTCCCACACCTGAGTCCAGAGCCCTGCCACGCTTGATAATATTTCAGGCCACTCGCTTTATCTTGCCCAAGATCTCTTGTGTTTAGATTGGATACTGATATACCAATTATCCGCACATTTAACATATTTAACATCGGTTAACTCCTGGTTCCAAAAGTGCTGAATCCAGGCTACAACATATAACATCATTACAATGTAGCCACAGTATACAGATATGTGACTACGGGCGGGCCCCGCTAATACGGCAAGTTCTGCTCTACGGACCCTAACCGGATATTTTCTGTGCATATGCAGACCTGCACATCCACCTTCTGCGCATGCGTGACCTCAGCAGCCCCCATTCTGTGCATGCGCAGACATGGCGGCCCCCTTCTCTGTACCACAGTATCAGCGGAACACTGGAAAGTGGGGCCCTACTGTATTCATACATGAATAAATATAGCATATTATTGACAGGTAGGGATAATGGCGTGTTTGACCTTTATTAAAGAGCAGCCACATTTACCCCTACTGTCATAGTCTCTTTGTCAGGCTAACATATTTCTTATTACAAGAGCATTTGATAATATAAACCACATATGTGGTGTTGCAGTTCAAATGGCATTATGTCTTCATGTTCTCAATTTGCTGTTCTTCTGTCTCTGTAACATCTTAAATTAAAGTGAATGTCTATGTTAGGGTTCTGGTCCTGGCTTTGGCTGCAATTCACCCTTACAAGCATTCAGAGCTTCCAGACAAAGGCCTCCCTATACTTGGCAATTGGAATCACCTGGGTCTGGACTCACACTGCAGTCTGCTTCTTGCTGCCTGCTATGCAGCTCTGTCCCTATTGGCTGCCTATGCTATTTAGGGTCAGCCCTTCCCCCAGGAAGTGGCTGAGCATAATCATTTCTTGGTGTTACTGTGCTGACCACAAGCTCCTTTGCTTGTCTCTTCTTTGCCTTCCTGTGCTTAAGCTTCCTGTATCCTGGAGCCTCCTTTGTCCAGAGTCCATTCCTGTGCCGAATCCCCTGTGCTGAAGCTTCCTTGTTCTCTTAAGTCTTTGCCTTGTTTACGCTGCAGCATCTATGCTGGAGCACCCTTGCCAAAGCCCTTCCTGTTGGTCTGAGGACCTCCTGTGCTGGACCCCCTGCACTGCAGGATTCCTGTCCCGGAGACCTCCCTTTGCACTGCAGTGCCTATGCTGAAACCCTACGCTGACGCTCTTCCTGATGCTGACCCCGGTCTGTGACCTCAAACTATGCTCCTATTGTCACGCTTGTGCTCGCCACAAACCAAGACCGGACAGCGGTGCTGAGGTGGGGATGTGAATACACCGACCTTAGGCCACAAAGCCTGTTCTGGATTGCACAGTTCGTAGTCGTTCATAGCAGGTTCAGGGCTGGAGAGGCCAGGGTAATCCTTTGACACGCATGGGTCTTGGTTGGAGACAGTAGAAAAATTGTTATCCAAGCAGGGGTTCGGCAACAGGAAATCAGGTGCGCTCCACTTTAGCGTAGGAGCAGCAGCAGTGCGGGAGTGGCCTCTGTGCGAGGAGTGGGAATGGCCCATGGTACCGGTCGCAGCAAAGGGAGAAGGAGGCCGGAACAGGCACACCTCCGGGCAGCGTTGGCGAACCAACGCTTCAGCACGGAAGTCCAAAACAGGCCTCTATGAGGCGAGAGCAGCAGACCTTGGACTCAGTAGGCAGACCTCTGCTATGGGAAAAGGCAGCAGGTCACAGGAACAGGGATCAGGAACAAGAATACAGGAACAGGGCGGCCAAACAGGTAGCTTGTGGCAAACACAGTAACATCCTAAGTGAAAGGACTATGATCGGCACTGAGGCAGTGTGAGAGCACAGTATAAGAAGGCCAGCGGGCTAATCCCAGGAGAGAGGTGTGAGGGCATTCCTCCACTGAGAGCACCGAGGCAGGACGGCAGTAATTGTGAGGGGAGGTTATCTGGAAACAGCACAGTTCTGTAAAGAAAGGGTTTCCACCAAACCCAGAAACGGATTCCTTACAGTACCCCCTCCCCTTTCAGTTGAGGACTCTGGGCGAACAGGACCACTCATAGATCTGGGAGACATATCATTGTTCCTGAACTGTCTTGGCGAGGAGTAGATCCATAATCCCACAAATCATTGGCAAGCACCATCTTTAGATCAGAGAGCAGTAGCACTGCAATTCTTGGTATATGGAAAGCAACACAAAATGTCTTGGAAATCCAGAGCTGTGGAAAAGTAGGTGATTCCCGAACAGGGAAGTCCAAAGGACACCAGCCAGGTGCCCGGTCCCTAGTAATAGTCCGAGAATATAGGACAAAAACACTGATTGTTGGTCGGATATAGCAGAGAGGCCTTCTGGACAGGCAATGTTTTTGCTGGAATCGGTACGTAGAAGCTTGAGAAAATCTTTTGCTCCCCAGGAATTCCGGACCGTGGTTAGCAAGGGTATAGGGCTGGAGGGTTCACTGCAAGATATTGACGCAACCCCTTTGGTACAGTCCTGGCCCGTTCCCCCAAAGAAGTCAAAAGTGGAGGTTATTGTGTTTAAGTAGTTTCCTGCCGTGGCACTGGCAAACGATAGGTCAGCATTCCTGGGCATCTGAGGTCTAGGAAGCATCCGGTCCGAAAGCTTGACATCCTGGAAGGGAGCAGTAGGCACCAAAGAACAAGCAGAGAAAAGCATGCCCGTATTCACCGTGGGAGGGCAAGAAACAGGAACGGACACCACAGGGGTGAAACAGTCCAATAGGTTTGTTTCAATCTTTGGCGAGGGCAACATGAAATCCAGAGGAAACACCTCAGCCGCCACACGGGGCCCTGCGGGCATAGGATCTGCTAGCAAAGTGAGAAAGCTTGGATCCATACAGACTTTATCCGGTACAGCAGGAAGCAAGGTGAGCAGTAAACCTGATTTAGAAACAGAAGTCTTGTATTTAGAACTGGGTATTTCAAGCACAGAGGAAGGATCGGGAGAACATGAACTTGACTGAGGAGTGGAAGTCCCAGAGTCAGAGGCTTCACGCGATACTGTAGGAGAGACAGTATCAGATATCTCTGTTTCGAACACAGGGTCCTTGAAAGCAGTAGATACATTAGGTACTAGCGAAACCTCACTGGAAGGTAAGCCTGAGTTTGCAGCTGAAGTAGAGCGATCTGTAGTAGGTACCCCAAATATTGTGGAAAATTCAGAAAAGTGTAACTCGGTTTTGAACCCTGGGTCCTTTGAATCTGTAGGATAAACAGGCACTACAGAAGATTCCAAGAGAGATAACCCTTAATTGGTTGTAGCAGCCATGTAGTCTGTAGCGGATACCTCAAATGCTGTGGGAAAAACAGCGAGAGAGTATTATCTGAGGAGTCGGAATGCCAGACTCTAAGGCTAAGCGTGGAGTTATAGGGAAGTTAGGAAGAAAAAAGCGTTCTCAGCAGTGAGGAGCTTAAAGTCATTCTTGGTTATCACAGAAGCTGCAGGAAAATCAGTGGAGAAACAGTTTGTTCCTGAACCGAAGGATTGAACAGCAACAGTGGTTATACAGGCATACCCCGCATTGACGTACGCAATGGGACCGGAGCATGTATGTAAAACGAAAATGTACTTAAAGTGAAGCACTACCTTTTCCCTCTTATCGATGCATGTACTGTAATGCAATCGTTATAAATATACATGCATAACTGATGTAAATAACGCATTTGTAACAGGCTCTATAGTCTCCCTGCTTGTGCACAGCTTCGGTACAGGTAGGGAGCTGGTATTGCTGTTCAGGATGTGATGACTGGCGCATGCGTGTGCTGCCGTTTGCCTATTGGGCGATATGTACTTTCTCGCGAGTGTACTTAAAGTGAGTGTACTTAAAGCGGGGTATGCCTGTACTAAGTACAGCACCGGAGTCCGAGGAAGGTATACTGGACACTGCCGAGAGTACTTGAGGAGTCAGACTGGGTGTTTCCATGGGGTCCAAGGACATTGTGCTTGTCTCTGAAATGGGTGGTTGGGAAATAGCAGAAACCGGACCGAACACTTCAATTAAATCGGAGGAGATGGTGCTTGTCTCAGATGAGGGTGATTGGGAAGTGACCGGAACTGCTCTAGACTCTTCAATGGAATCAGAGGACATTGTGCTTGTCTCTGAAGTGGGAGTCAGGGGGTCCGTAATCGATAAGTCAGAACCTGGAGGAGTCTGCGTGGCACAGGTTAACACACAAAATGCTGGAGAATCCTTAGAAGCAATAAGGGGAGACTCAGAGGGTACTAAAGGATAAGAGGCAGAAAAGCTGATCTCTGAAGGGATAGCCTGAGGGGCAGTAACAGGGGAGCTAATCACTGTAAAAGGTTCCAAGGAGACAGACTTAGTCAAGGACAGGAATAGCAACAGTCTGAGACATAGGAGGAATAGCATTGGTGACAGGCGTATCACATACTACTCAAGGGGCAGAGACAGGGTGACCTGCTTTTACATCAGGAATTTTAGCAGTCGCACAGGTTAACACCGGAAGTGCTGGAGAATTCTTAAATGCAGTGAGAGGGAATTGAGGGTTTAAATGAGTGAAAGGGAAATCGGACTTGGAAACCTGATCCTCCACTGCTGGCAGGGAAGGCTCCGATCCCACTAAGGGAACAGACACAGGTACGCTGACCTTTGAAGTGGTAGCTAGAGAAACAGCAAAAGGGGGACCAACCGCCGTGGGTGGCTCCAAGGAAGGAGATTTAGAGTCTAAAGCAGGATTTTCAACTCTCTGGGAAACTGGAGGGGTATTACTAGATACCATAAACGTTTGAGAGGGGGGAATCTGTGTGCTGGTTCATGGCTACGGCGGATTCATGGGTATTCCTTTTAGATTGGCCTAAAGTTTCAGAAGAACTCAGTGGCCGGAACTTTAGCTGGGACAGTGGGATGAAAGCAATGAACTTCAGGGGTGGCATAATGTGCAATGTCTGCCTTTAAAACCAGGGGTAGAGAACTATCAAGGGTTAACGCAGGCAGTGCCTGAGAGTCAGAGAAAAGGGAATCTGACTTTGAAACTGGGGGCATAGAAGGTTCATCTTCTGGTGCTGGGAACATAACATTGGCGTGGGGCTTACAAGAATACACAGAGGGAGGCTCAAAGGTTTCACTAGCAGGGGTTAAAGCAGGCAGTACATGAGTCAGAGGAATGAGAGGTAGAATCAAAACCAGGGATCGTGGCCAACTTCTCTTTTGGCTTAAGAGGGAAAACATCAGCTTGGTAATTTTCAGGAGGAGGGGGTACCTCCAAAGGTTTAGTAACAGGACTAACAGTGCCGGGGAACCATCCAGAAATAGCGTAGCTGGCGAGAGGGTCACCCTTTTTTTTATGCACTGATCCAAAGCTAAGGACAGTTCTTGGATCATACTTTGAACCTGCAGCAGGTGCGCATAATTCCTTTTCTCCCAGGTAACAGGGGAACCAGGAGACAGGACACAGGAGAGCAGGGTCTGTTTGAACTCCCTAAGGTGCTGGGCCTTAATATGGAGATCTTTATGGAGCAGTCTTTCAGGCGGAGTTAGACCTTCATACAGGGACGGGATTTCAGGCGGGGGCATTCTTTCAAACAGGAACCGGTCTGCAGATAGTATTTCAGGCACGAGCATTCCCACCCTCACCACAGGGAGGTCCGAGTTTGTGGGGTCGAGCATACTGTCACGCTTGTGCTCGCCACAAACCTAGACCGGACCGCGGGACTGAGGTGGGATGTGAATAAACAGACCTTAGGCCACGAAGCTGGTTCTGGATTGTGCAGTTCGTAGTCGTTCATAGCATGGTCAGGGCTGGAGAGGCCAGGGTAATCCTTTGACACGCCAGGAAATCGGGTGCGCTTCAGCATAGGAAAAGCAGCAGCGCGGGAGTGGCCTCTTCGCAAGGAGTGGGAACGGCCCATGGTTCCGGTCACAGCAAAGAGAGAAGGAGGTCGGAACAGGCACACCGCTGGGCAGCGATGGCAAACCAGCGCTTCAGCACAGGAGTCCAAAACAGGCCTCGGTGAGGCGAGAGAGCAGCAGACCTAGGACTCAGTAGGCAGAACTCTGCTATGGGAAAAGGCAGCAGGTCACAGGAACCAGGAACAAGAATACAGGAACAGGGCGCCAAAAAAGATAGCTTGTGGCAAACACAGTAACATTCTAAGAGAAAGAACTATGCTCGGCACTGAGGAAGTGTGAGAGCAGAGTATAAGAAGGCCAGCGAGAGAGGTGTGAGGGCATTCCTCCAATGAGAGAGCACCAAGACAGGGTGACACTAATTGCCAGCACAGGTGGATGTGAGGGGAGGTTGTCTGGAAACAGCACAGTTCTGTAAGGAAAGGGTTTCCACCAAACCCAGGAACAGATTCCTTACACCTATGCCGCCTGCCCTAACCCCGGCCTGGATATATATTGTTAACCCTGACTTCTCCAATCCTTACCCGGCTACGTTTGACCACGGAATTCGCACTCCGGACCCATCTTTGTGGTCTAAGGTTGGTGTATAACCATCCCCACCTCAGCCCTGCAGTCCAGTCCAGGTATGTGGCGAGCACAAACCTGACAGTCTACTACTTTGCATAATACACTTGTATGTTTCCCTGAAGATCCTGGCAGACTTACATGGTCACTCTACCTTATAATTTCAATACTATTTTTTCTGGTGTCCTTTGCAAGAATTGTGGCAGGGTGAGCGTGCACTTTCAGAGAGAGATATGTGGGTCTGAATACCAGAATCCTTGTCTAAATGAAATAATATCTGGAGGCTGAAAAAAAAGTGGAAGCTCTGAAGAAGTAAACGTGGAAGCAGACTTGTGAGAGACGAAATGTGACCACTAAGTTTAGAGTTGTGTATCTGAGGCTCTGAATTTTGTCAGCCTCCAGATTGTGCTACTAGCTAAGATTGTGCTACTGGCTAGAGCCACAAACAAGTGATCTAAACATCCGGGCCTTAGAGCCAGGATTTACAAGCATAAAGGCCCTTCTCAAAGTCAAACACAATGTCCATAAAAAGCTTTGTCACATTGGACCTTCTATAGGTGAATCTCAACTCTCTAAACATTGAATAAAAGTCTGAGGCAAGAAGACTTCCATTTTACCCAACCAACAGTGGTGTGAATATGTATGGTATCCTTTGTGTGGTTATTAGACACTTTGGGGCCTATTCACTAAACTTTGATAAGTTCAGTGCATTGCTGAACGAGTTTGCATTTTTGTTTGAGTCTATAGATGTAAGGCTGCCTGTCTATATGCCAGGGGTCCCAAACGCGCACCAAGATTCCTGTCAAGCATTTGTGGGTGGCCGTGACTAGCCATTTCATAGATCAGGGGTCGCAAACACGTTGATCGTGAGCTACGGGTAGCTTGCCGGCTGCCAGTGAGTAGCTTGCCGCAGTGCCGCCAACAGCTGTTGTGCTTCTTGCTCTTTCCTTCTGCTCCGGACGTCGGGCACAACTTCCGCATCTGTGACACTGGAGGCCACCCCCAAGGTAATTGTGTGTTTGTATGTTAATTGGTTGCTGCCTGCTACTCTCCTGGACTCTCAAGTGGGCGCCTTGGACACAAAAAGGTTGGGACCACATGTGTAGTGAAAAATAGGGTAAATGCTGCACACCATAAAATGAAGGGAAAAAAATCTGATACTAATATCTGTGGTCCTGGTTCCACGGACAGCCTGCCAATAATCCAGAATGAATCAAAACTAATGTAGCTGAAACATAGCACTATGGATTTTCATCAAGCTAAATGTATTGTGCCAAAACGAAACACATTGTTTCTGCCTCTAACTGGCCTTTCACTTGATAAAAGCCAGTTTGAGGCCTAAACATTGTGTTTCCTTTTGGCACAATAAATGTTACTTGATGAAAATCTGTAATGCTCTGATTCATCTACATTAGTTTGGACCCCAAGTGTAGGACATTCAAGTACCAGCAAACATGCCATGACTCATTGACTAGAATTGGCTGCAACGTGTCTTCAGGCACCAGAATGTGTCATATGGCCTGTCACAAGAGACCAGAACTTATCACTGTGACCAGACAGGACAAAGCAGTTCAATAAATGTTTATATTCCAGCCAGAGCCAGCAACCTCAAAACAAAAAACATAATTGAGCTATTCTCACTAAAACAGGGGCATACGGAAGGGATCTGAGCTGGCTAGGTGCTGAGCACCACATTGAAGGCTTACCCGGGACTTGCTTCCACTCTCTGTTGAGGCAAATATCGTCTAGACTTCTCTGGTAGAATTTGCAGCAGAGACCTTTCAAAAGTAATGCTTAATAGTCCTGCTCTCCACTTCTTCTCTGTCAAGATACAGTTCATAGTACAAAAGTTCTTTTGAATGTCCCACTGGGTTAGACTTCCAGGCCCATGTTTGGGTGTCTCCAGCACAGTCTTGGAGCTCACCGCTTAGTTCACTTCGACGGCAAGATCAGAGTGAACTATGGAATGCTGATTGGGTTCCCCTTTCATAGATTCCCTGCTTCCATAGGAAATCATGGTAGAATTGCAGGTCACCAATCAGTAGGTGAGGGTTCATCTGTAATTGACCAATCAGATGAGGTGGGGCTAAGAGATGTAAGGGCCTCTGGAGAGAAATACAAATAGCAGCACCTATCAGGGTGGACTCAGCAATGGCTTCCCCCAGCTGGCTGTTATGATGTCTCCCCCTTGGCTGGCACCACTCTGGCTGGGGAGGTAACAAAATGTTATACTTTTATGGTGGATGCCCCCCCCCCCCCCCCCAGTCAGATGTCCGCCAATTGCCACTCTCCTTTCTTTCTACACTTCACCTGCTCCTCGAGTCACAGCAGCAGCCATTTTCCCCAAACATGTGGGCTGCACAAAGGGTTTCTCATCCCCACATGCCCAGACTTTGGATATGCTTTACTGTTGCATAAAGAAACAAAAAAAAAATATTTCTACACTTGCAGTTGAATAAAGAGTATATTTTACATAGGATGCATAGGCTTCCGGGCTTGTAACAACAGGGTAGCTAACGTGTCTGATGGTTAGATGAGCTCCAGGTAAGGACGAGCCCCAGGTATTAACCTTTATTATACTTGTGTGTGTGTATTATAGTACAGTATATGCAAGTGATACAATGCTAGATAAAAAAACATCTCTAAATCCTCTCATTGAAGCCTTTGCTGTGTGTATTATAATATATGCAAGTGATACAATGCTAGGTAAAAACTATCTTTGAATCCTGTTTCATCCTACCCTTAATTAAATTAAGCATTGAAACCTAGGCAGGGAACACCCTGTGTAGAAAACCTTCTGTTTGAATGTGCCTCAGATGTGCTAATTAAGCAGACAAAAGTTTAAAAGGAAGTTCAGAAGAAGTGGACACCCCCAACTGGCCCTGATTCCTGCATTTGAATTACGCTGGAAATGAGGATGTCATCTATACCAGACTGCATCATTACTGCTGTGATGCTGCCTTTACCATTTATATTTGCTGTGTGTTCACTTCTTCTCATATTATGCACTTCTTTTTACCAGCCTCAGTATGTCTCTAACTCCATTCATATATCTCCATCTCTCCTTCCTTTACCACTTCTCTGTTCACATGAACTCCTTTCTTACCTGCTTCCTCTGACACCACACAGCTATATCCCCTGCACTAAAAAACACCCCTACAAATCATCCTCACACATCCTCTTTCTATCCATGCTTCTCCTCCTTGCTTCTGGGGATATCTCTCCCAATCCTGGTCCCTGCCTTATTCCTACATGCTCTCGTCCTCACCTGCCAATTACAACCTCTACTCCTTCTGGTGTGAACCCCTCCAACCTCATATCCATCCCCTGCCACCCTCCCTCCTCTCCCCCTTTCTCCTGTGCCCTTTGGAATGCTTACTCCCTTACTAACAAGTGCCTCTCTGTACATGACTTCTTTCTCTCTCACTCTGCTCCTATTTGCTATAACTGAGACCTGGCTCACTCAGTCTGACTCTGCTCTGGAAGCTGCGCTCTCCTATGGTGGCCTTTCTTTCTCCCACACTCCGTGTCCTGACGGCAGGGGTGGAGGCGTGGGACTCCTTCTCTCTCTCTGCCGTTACCGAACCATTCCTATTCCTCCATCTCTTGCTTTTTCCTCCTTTGAAGCTCACTCTGTCCAGATCTTTTCCCCCTGTCCATGTGGCGGTCATCGCCCACCTACCTCTACTCACCCCCCTTCTGCCTTTCTCACTTTGAATCCTGGCTCTCTTTCTCTCCTCAGACTCCCCTGTTCTTCTCCTTGGGGACTTCAATTGTCATATTGATGGCCCCTCTCTCCCTTGGACATCCCACTTTCTCTCTCTAACCTCTTCTTTTGGCCTTCAACAGTGGTCTGCAGCCAGCACCCACAAGGATGGCCACTACTTAGACCTGGTTTTCACTAAAAACGTCTCTCCGATTTCTCCATTTCCTCTTTTCCTCTCTCTGGCCATCACCTCATCTGATTCTATCTCGCTTCTCCCTTTCTCCACCTCCATCTAACCCCCGGTTCTGCAGAAACCTGCGCTCTATTCACTTACCTGACTTTGAATCCACGTTACACTCCTCTCTCAGCTCTGCTACAGACCCTGACAACCTGGTCAGGAACTACAACTCTGCCTTGTCCTCCTCTCTTGATCTACTTGCCCCGCTTTCTCTCTGCCGCCCTCGCCCTTCTAACCCTAGACCCTGGCTAAATTCCCACATGCTGCGTTCCTCTGAACGCCTCTGGAGGAAATCGCATACTCTCGCAGACTTCCTTCACTACAAATTTACGCTATCCTGTTTCAACTCTGCCCTCTCGCAAGCTAAACATGTCTACTTTTCTTAACTAATCAAAATGCACAAGTCTAACCCACGCCGACTGTTCTCTGTCTTTGATGCTCTACTCAAACCACCCTCAGCTGCCTCTCCTTCCTCCATCTCCGCTCAGGACTTTGCTGACTATTTTAAGGAAAAGGTAGAATCCATACGTCAGAACATCCCCTCTGTTACTTCCTCCCATCCTACACCTCTTTCTAACTCTCCTCCTGCCTTCCTTGACTCTTTTTCCACTGTCTCAGAGGAGGATGTGTCGCTGTTGATCGCTTCTTCTCCCTCTACCATTTGCTCTCTTTACCGCATTCCCTCCCATCTCCTAAAACCTCTTGGTCCTACTATAATCCCTACACCCACACACATGTTTAAATCCTCCCTCTGCTCTGGAACCTTTCCATCCTCCAAACATGATACAGTTATGCCATTACTCAAAACAGCAAGCTTGACCCTACCTGTCTTTCTAACTATCGACCTGTCTCCCTTCTGCCTTTTGCCTCTAAACTCCTTGAACATCTTGTATTCTCTTGCTTGCTCCATTTTCTCAACACCTATTCTCTCCTAAACCCTCTACAATCTGGCTTCCACACTGCTCACTTCATGGAAACAGCCCTCACTAAAATAGCTGATGACCTCCATGTCCGTGCTGCCAAAGACAGAGGTCATTACACTCTGCTCATATTACTCGACCTCTGCAGCATTTGACACCGTGGACCACCCTCTTCTCCTCCACATTCTCCATACTCTTGGTATTCGGAACAAAGCTCTATCCTGGATCTCATCCTACCTCTCCCATGGTACTTTCAGTGTCTCTTCTGGTAACACCTCCTCCTCTATTGATCTCTCTGTGGGGGTACCCCAGAGCTCTGTACTGGGACCTCTTCTCTTTTCTCTGTACATACTCTCTCTAGGTGACCTAATAACATCTTTTGGGTTTAAATATGACCTCTATGCTGACGACACACACATGTACTTTTCCACACCCGACCTTACACCTGCTGTACAAACCAAAGTTGCTGAATGTCTCTCTGCTATATCATCCTGGATGGCCCTCTGCCGCCATAAACTCAACATGGCAAAAACCGAACTCCTCATACTTCCTCCCAAACCTGGCCCTACTACTCCTTCCACATTACTGTTGGAACTATGATCATTCACCCAGTAGCCCAAGCACGCTGCCTAGGGGTCACACTCGACTCCATCCTCACATTCGCCCCTCACATTCAAAACATATCTAAAACTTGTTGCTTTTTCCTCTGCAATATAACAAAAATATGCCCTTTCCTCTGTTGCTCGACTGCTAAAACTCTGACTCAGGCCCTCATTCTCTCCCGTCTTGATTACTGTAACCTGCTGTCTGGCCTTCATGCCTCTCACCTGTCTCCACTACAATCTATCCTAAACGCTGCTGCCAGAATCACTCTACTCTTTTCTAGATCTGTCTCAGAATCTCCCCTCATGAAATTGCTCTCCTGGCTTCCAATCAAATCCCACATCTCACACTCCATTCTCCTCCTCACTTTTAAAGCTTTACATTCTTCTGCCCCTCCTTACATCTCAGCCCTAATTTCTCGTTATGCACCATCCAGACTCTTGCGTTCTTCTCAAGGATGCCTTCTTTCTATCCCCTTTGTATCTAAAGCCCTCTCCCGCCTTAAACCTTTTTCACTGACTGCCCCACACCTCTGGAATGCCCTTCCCCCTCAATACCCAACTAGCACACTCTCTATTCACCTTAAGACACACTTGCTTAAAGAAGTGTATGAATAGCACTGTGGATATTACTGGACACATGTTACGTAAAGCTTAGCCCCCTGCAGACGCACTTACCAGACTTCCCTCCTACTGTCTCTGTATGTTCTCCCTATTTACCAATTAGACTGTTAGCTCCCCGGAGCAGGGACTCCTCTTCCTTAATGTTACTTCATGCCTGTAGCACTTATTCCCATGACCTGTTATTTATATTATCTGTTATTTATTTGATTACCACATGTATTGCTACTGTGAAGCGCTATGTACATTAATGGTGTTATATAAATAAAGACATACAATACAATACTTGTTCCTGGGTATCTTTCTGTCACACCTCCCCCTCTAACCCAAGAGTTCATGGGAAAGACCCCCCCCCCCAAGATTAAGGCCAACTGGGGCTCCAGAGTCATCCTCTGCAGTATACCTGGAAGTCCAAGTCCTCTGGGGTTTTGGTACCAGGCTCGGGACCGTGCTAGGACCCTATGGCACCCACAGTCTACTGGTGGGCCTGGGTGAACCCCTGGTTTATCCAGGTACGCAGACTCTTGGGATCAGCATGGGCAGCATGGGAGTTGATCCTGGTAGGGTTCAGGATTTATCTCCTACTGATTGGAGACAATCTCCCCTGGTATAGAGCAGGGTGTTACAGTTGTGATTGGGGCCGCTGGAAGGTCCTTTGGAACATACAGAAATAATTTCCCAAATCAGAACCGAGCAGCATATCAGTATTGAGACGGGGCAGCACACCTACCTTGCAGATACCATTGCCAATGGCCCAGTCCAAGTACTACTGGGCAGTACCACACACAAATGTACCGGGGCACAGGATGAGAGATTTGACTGGGCCTCACCCCCATGTAAGTAGCCTTACAAGAACCCCCATCCTTTTCAGACATTGCAAGCCCCCTTTACTATTCCGCCCTTTCGTACCTCTTTGTGGGCCCCCTCCTCTCCCCATGTATTTCTCTTCCCCAATCTGTCTCTCTTCACTCACTCTCCCCCCTCCACTATGATTAAATTAACCCCCTCTACCTCAATCCCCCGTACACACACAATACTGGTACAACCACCTACCTCACAATAATACCCCCACACCCAAAATGCAATACTCTCCCACACTCAAAATACAATACCCCCCACAAACCCAGCATACAATACTTTGCCACACCCAAAGTACAATACAACCCACCCCCAAAAAACATACCCCCCACACACACCACAATACAATACCCCTCCTCACACACACAAAATACAATACCACCCCTCCACACATCCAAAGGCAGTGCTGGGTTTAAATGTCGTGCTTCAGGAAGACAGACAGCCTCATCTTGGGGTGTCTTTGGCACAGCCTTGCTTAAGACTTATTTGTACCTCTGTGATGTGGCAAGGGTAACCAGGCTATATAATAACGGCTAAGCCCTCTGGTTGCCTTGGGTCCCTGGCAGCTACCTATCCCTGTAAGGCAATTGGCCAGGTATCTTTGCATGAAAAGTTAAATTGACCCCTGCTTTTCACTTTCCATGTTCCCTTTACCCCAGACTCATGACAGTTTCTGTGTGTAAGTTTTAGGTAGGATATTTGGGTAAGAATGCAATTATTTTGTTTGTAGGAGTTTGGGGAGACCTGAGCTACCGGTAGTACCTTTATTCTACCCGTGAGCAGGCATGATTTGCCTGTACACGTGCAAAATTACATCTGGGCTGCCCCGTGTGCCCCAGACTCCAGGTTTTCGAGCCCTGATATCTCACTCCTATATCCCTAACAGCCATGAGTCTCCCCATGCATTAAAATATGTTTTATGTTTCATACATGTATTTTAAGGCTCTTTGCAGTCAGACAGGGCAGCTGCTTAAGGTGCCAGCAAGTCTGCATAATGTCTGTAGTTCAAAGAGGAGACAGGATGTTGAGAGGTGTTGTGGTGCTAAGTGGACGGGGCAGGGCGGAGTACTGAGTCTGGAGAACAGAGACAAACTGTGGGGAGGATCCTCTGGCCTGCCAGACTTAATGGAGCCTACTCAGTAGGTGGCAATGGGTTGACTGGGGCAAGTGGAAGTATGTTGGTGCATTTCCCATTGGCCAATTCATATGTCCTGTCCCCCACATCCCGAACTGGCATGGCATGCACCCTCCTCTGATGTCAGCCAAGAGATGAGCCCCTGTTTCTATTTTCTAGTGGAATAGGGTTTCCACGCTCTGGTCGCTCCTCCTAACACCATGCTAAGTATAGCTTAGTGGAGTGTATGTAAGGAGATGAGCAAGGCAGAGAACCAGACCATCCAGGGACTTGTGTCGATGAAGGTAAGGTGGGCTTTTCAAAGTTACTCTTTTCGAAAAAGCAGATGAACTGGGGGTATATTCCAGTCAGGGTAAGCCCACTCCAAGCGGGCGCCCAGCACTTAGGAAAGTGTACATTACCCCCCAGACCTCCATTAAGTGTGCTTTTGTTGTCTGTCTATTGTGTATATCTTCTTGTTGTACGCAGGTTTTCCAAAATAAACTCCATTTTGTTTCTACTACTCAGTTTTGCCTAATGTATGATCAATGAACAAATATAAAAGTTGTTACAAGTATCTGGTCTCCCATGACAACCTCTCCACGCTAGCCTAAGCGAAGTCTCTAGAGCTGAGGTCGGCTGCCCTTTTTACAGATTCCCAGCCTCCATGGGAAATCATGGAGAACAGGGCAGAACTGATCACAGCTCAGATACCGTGAGTTGGGCCAATCACAGCACGATGGGCAATCTGGGCGGCGAGTATGATGGGGAGGCTGAGGTAAGGAGGGTGGAATTATAAACCAAAAATGAAAAATGCTCTTACCTGCCAATGTTCTCAATGCTGACCCGATATCTCTTTATACGCCTACCTGTGTGGGCAGACTGGCACCCAGATAGGAGGTCGACCAATCCCCACTCTTTTGTCATTAACACATTAATCAAAAACAGCAAGCTTGACCCTACCTGTCTTTCTAACTATCGACCTGTCTCCCTCCTGCCTTTTGCCTCAAAACTCCTTGAACGTCTTGTACTCTCTCGCTTGCTCCATTTTCTCAACACCTATTCTCTCCTAGACCCTCTACAATCTGGCTTCCTCACTGCTCACTCCACGGAAACAGCCCTCACTAAAATAACTGACGACCTCCATGCTGCCAAAGACAGAGGTCATTACACTCTGCTCATATTACTCGACCTCTCTGCAGCATTTGACACAGTGGACCACCCTCTTCTCCTCCACATTCTCCATACTCTTGGTATTCGGAACAAAGCTCTATCCTGGATCTCATCCTACCTCTCCCATCATACTTTCATTGTCTCTTCTGCTAACATTTCCTCCTCCTCTATTGATCTCTCTGTGGGGGTACCCCAGGGCTCTGTACTGGGACCTCTTCTCTTTTCTCTGTACACACTCTCTCTAGGTGACCTAATAACATCTTTTGGTTTTAATTATCACCTCTATGCCGACGACACACAAATATACTTTTCAACACCTGACCTTACACCTGCTGTACAAACCAAAGTTTCTGAATGTCTCTCTGCTATATCATCCTGGATGGCCCTCCGACGCCTTAAACTCAACATGGCTAAAACATAGCTCCTCATACTTCCTCCCAAACCTGACCCTACTACCTCCTTCCACATTACTGTTGGAACTACAATCATTCACCCAGTAGCCCAAGCACGCTGCCCAGGGGTCACACTCGACTCCTCTCTCATATTCGCCCCTCACATTCAAAACATTTCTAAAACTTGTCGCTTTTTCCTCTGCAATATAACAAAGATACGCCCTTTCCTCTGTTGCTCGACTGCTAAATCTCTGACTCAGGCCCTCATTCTCTCCCGTCTTGATTACTGTAACCTCCTGCTGTCCGGCCTTCCTGCCTCTCACCTGTCTCCCCTACAATCCATCCTAAATGCTGCTGCCAGAATCACTCTGCTCTTTCCTAGATCTGTCTCAGCATCTCCCCTCATGAAATCCCTCTCCTGGCTTCCGATCAAATCCCACATCTCACACTCCATTCTCCTCCTCACTTTTAAAGCTTTACATTCTTCTGCCCCTCCTTACATCTCATCCCTAATTTCTCATTATGCACCATCCAGACTCTTGCGTTCTTATCAAGGATGTCTTCTTTCTATCCCCTTTGTATCTAAAGCCCTCTCCCGCCTTAAACCTTTTTCACTGACTGCCCCACACCTCTGGAATGCCCTTCCCTTCAGTACCCCGACTAGCACCCTCTCTATCCACCTTTAAGACCCACCTTAAGACACACTTGCTTAAAGAAGCATATGAATAGCACTGTGGATATTCTGAACACATGATACATAAAGCTTGGCCCCCTGCAGACACACTTACGAGAACTCCCTCCTACTGTCTCTGTATGTTCTACCTACCTACCAATTAGACTGTAAGCTCCTAGGGGCAGGGATTCCTCTTCCGAATTATTACTTTTATGTCTAAAGCACTTATTCCCATGATCTGTTATTTATATTATCTGTTATTTATTTGATTACCACATGTATTACTACTGTGAAGCGCTATGTACATTAATGGTGCGATATAAATAAAGACATACAATACAACACACTCGTGGAACCAGATAAACCCAGATATTTGGATGTATTGGCTGGGTAAGTGTATTACCAGCCTAGCATTCACAGGGAACAAAGAAACACACAGTTACACAAGCACAAATACATTTCACAGACAATACAAGTTTACACATAACATGGTGGCCACATGAGCCACAGGTAGATGGATATACAGGATTACCTTGTACACCTATCACACAGATAGGGGCCAGGGAGTGGGCTTATCTTTAATACTCTGGTTTCTGGGACCCTACCGTTATAGTGAGCACCACATTGAAGGCTTACCAAGGGTTTTCTTCCACACCCCATTGGGTTGGGATCGTCCAAACCTCTCTGGAACAATTTGCAGCAGAGGACTTTCCAATCTCCTGCTTTAAAGTCCTGCTCTCCGCTTCTCCGGCAGAGCCATAGTTCCACAACACAAATCATGTTTAAATTTCCCGCTGGCAAGGATCTCAGCCTCGTTTTCAGGTGGCACAGCATCAGAGCTCAGCGCTTTGTTCACCACCATGTTAGGATCAGAATGAACTCTGGAGTGCTAATCGGGTGCCACTTATCTAGCTTTCCCTCTACCGTAGGAAAGCATGGAAGAGGGGATGGGACCAATCACCGCGTGGAGTTACACTTGCAGAATACTTTAGAGTAAAACAAATACCTCTGGGGTTAAGAGTGAATTTAACGCCTACAATATTTAGTGACAATAAGTGATGTTGTAACACAAAAGAAAGTGCTTAGGCGCTACAAACCATAAAAATAGAAATACAACCAATATAGAAACTAAATAGAACATGTAACAGTACACAATGTATGCAGGGCAGCCAGGAACACTAGCAGAACACCACCAGAGAAAGCACAAAGAACATATACAGACCAGCACCCAAAAAGTCCAATAAGTCCCAAATAGAGTCCAAACAAATGAAGGGGGGGGATAATCCAGTACTTCTCAAAATACCGGAGGAGATGTCCGCAGGGGGATCAGCCCCAGAACCATCCTGGAAGGATAACAGGAGAGGAGACAAGAAAAAGCAATCCCGAAATCCAAAGTGAGGTTGTGCTCCAAGTTGCAGATCAGTGCCTTCACCTACCTGTTCCAGTTGATGTTTCGTCGTTGCGAGCCTATTTAAAGACTTGTTAAGGTCAGTTGACGCTCCCGTCCCTCAGCCCTGACAGCGCTCCTCTGAGAATGGTGGCCATCTTTGATCGGCTCTCGCTCCACACTGGAGAGGGGGCGGAGCAAGATGGCGACGTAGGAGGAAGTGCCACTTATCGCGAGAGGCCGGATCGCAAAGAGACTTGCCACACACAAAATAGCGCCGGAACCGGATGGAGAGGATGACGATACGATTACCTTCCGGAAGTCTCCTAAAGGGTACTGGCCGGGACCAGAGGCGGCAGTAAAGCTTGGAAGCAACACCACAAGGCGAAGGCACAGTGGACTATGCACGACACGGGATGAGGGGGAGTGGGGGAATGGGCAGCAGCAACAGGAATATAGGACCTACTGTCTCTATTAGTAAATAAAAAAAGCTGGAATGTAAAAGGAAAAGGGAAAGGAGTATGGGAGGAAGGGAACGCTAAGGGGGCTCTCAAAAAATAAAAAATATTTCATAAAAAAAAAAGAACCCAATCACGCAGCAATATATCATAGCACCCCTAGCAAGAGAGAGTAGCAGTTGGCTAGACATATACATGAGACATAGTAGGCACAACAGGGCTATCTGCTCAAAGAACCCCCACATAACTATCTCCCATTTACTGGGGCTCACTTCCGAGCTACTCACGCTTAGGGTAGCAGAGAAGGAGGGAGTACATAATTCAGGACACAGGCCCTCCGAGCTTTACATGAGGGCGAAGTTACTAGAGTAGCAGGTAGGGTTTAAATAAGTTTGAGGTTAAAGTTGGTAGTTAATGTTTGAAGTTAAAAAAACAGAGTTCAATAGAGTCTCAAGGAACAACTAAAGTGAGGAATAGAGAGTAACACTACATGCAAGTTCAGAGGTAGTTGCAAATCTGAAGGGACCGTGACGGATGTGGATCAAGAAGAGTTTAAGATTGGATTATGAGATGAGAACTAGATTTAACCGAAAGTTAGGGGATAGGTTAGACATCACACAGGACCTATTCAGCAACTATCTAACAGCTACAGTAAATATAGGAAATATAGACGAATAGGGATCCATCGAAGAGCATAGAGAGGGTAGCTTGCAGGTAGCAGGTCATGATCATAAGAGCAATAGTTGCTAAGATAATTCCAGACGCAGTCGCCGGCTGGAGCTGCAGTCTGGTCGGTTCCGTGGGCCTACAACCTCGACTCGGGGCTTTCACCCCGAAGTCTGAGAAAGTCCTTGGAAGGAGTGGGATCGGAGCCACCAGGTCTGAGGGAGGAGTACTGGAAGAGGCTTCAAGGGATCCCCACATCCCAAAGGCATGGGAAGGACAATGGTCATGGGCCATTGATTTCTTTCCCATTTTGTGTATCTTTCCTTATGTGTCCTTTGTCCCTTGTGTGTCCTCCCCCTCCCCCCCTATCTTCTGCCTAGGTGGAGCAACGTTGTGGCCCGAGGTACTGCAGGACATCGCAGGGTGGCAGGGGCTCCCGGGGGTCGACGCGTCACCTAGCATGGGATCTCGACTGACGAGAGGTGAGAAAAGACACACACCATGATGCTGACGGTTATATCACATAACGCTAAAGGGTTAAACTGCCCCCGTAAGAGAAAGGTGGCCCTCACGGATTACAGGAGAAAGGGATCGCATGTGGTCTTAATTACAAGAGACTCATTTTAGCTCCACCAGTTTTCCGAAATAATTCAACAAACATTTCACGCAGGTATTTCTATCCTCTGCAAAGGAGAAGAAACGGGGAGTTGCAATACTCATACATAATAGAGTAGATATGGTTGTAGACACAATCAAAAAAGACAGAGAAGGGTGGTTCCTCCTGTTGACAGGATCTATACATCAGCAACCCATCACACTAGTGACGATATATGCTCCAAACGGTCATGATACTGATTTTTACGCAGCAACTTTTAAAGCAATCCAGAAGCACGCCAAGGGCACCCTAATAGTAGGCGGAGACTTGAATGCGGTGCTGAACACAGACCTAGATAGATCAGGGCCCCCCAGGACTGGATCACAGAAAAGACCAAAAGCTCTAGAAAAGGGTCTACGAGATTTAGAATTGGTAGACATATGGAGGGAATCTCACCCCCTGGACAAAAACTGTACATTTTATTCACATCCACATAACTCCTTCAGCAGAATCGATTACTTCTTTGTCATTAGTAGACTGGTCCTGCAGATCTCCCACACTGGGATCCACAATATTTTGTGGTCAGATCATGCACCCATTGAGCTAAGGTGCGCACAAATAGGGCTGGACAGGCCGGGAGCAAATTGGAAACTGAATGAATCCCTAATTAAAATACCGGAATTACAAGAGAAGATAGGAAGGGAAATTACACATTTCTTTAGAGAAAATACAGGAAGCGTCAGATCTCATATCACCCTCTGGGAGGCACATAAAGCAACACTAAGGGTGGTCCTCATCAGTATAGCGGTCAAAAGAAAGAGAGAGAGAAACGCTGAAAAACCTGTGGGATCAGCATAAGCGGTCTCCTGACCCAGCTACCCTTCAGAAGATTAAGGACACACCGACCAAGCTGAATTTGCTACTCACCTCTCAGGCTGAGAAGACGCTGACTTGGTCAAAGAGGAAATTCTTTGAAAAAGCAAACAAGCCAGATACCTTGCTGGCCAAAATGATTAACCCCAAGGGTAAGACTTATAACATCCAGGCTATAAGAACACAATCAGGCACAATTTCCGCCAACCCTAAGAATATAGTGGGGGAATTCAAAAACTTCTACGAGCAATTATATGATGGAGGGAAGGTGACCCGCTCCTCTGGCACAGAAGGGGCCCTGAAGGATTTCCTGAGGGGCACGAATCTGACAGGTATGAGTGAGGTAGATAGAGAGGTAATGGGAAGAAATTTTACCCCAGAAGAAGTCATGGAGGTTATCACACATCTGAAACCCTCTAAAGCCCCGGGTCCTGACGGATTCTCAAATTTGTATTACAAAAAATACAAAAAACAATTCACCCCGTATCTCCTCCGTATGTTCAATCAAGTATTAGGCGGCACCCCTTTCCCCCGACACATGCTCCAGGCGTCAATCTCAGTAATACATAAGCAGGGAAAAGACCCGCAGGACTGTGGTAGCTACAGACCAATATCCCTGATTAATTCGGACATCAAAATTTATGCTAAATTATTGGCCAATCGTTTGAGTCTTGTCCTGCCCAGGCTGGTGCACCCAGATCAGGTCGGGTTTATCACGGGTCGGCAAGCCGCAGATAACATCAGACGAATTATTGATCTGTTAGAAATAGCCAATTTGAGATCGATACCAGTTTTGGCGCTCAGCCTGGATGCAGAAAAAGCTTTTGACAGGATAGACTGGCCGTACTTAGAGGCCACACTTGGAGCATTTGGTCTGGGAGAGAAATTGACAAAAGCTATATTGGCCCTATATTCAGATCCGTCAGCGAGGGTGACCCACCAGGGATTCGCTTCGGATCCCTTCTTGATTAGGAGCGGAATGAGGCAAGGCTGCCCTCTCTCCCCACTTCTCTTTGCATTATGCATGGAACCCTTAGCTGCTCAGATACGAGACAGCAAAGACATCTCAGGTATTGCCACCGGAAGCCAGTCGCATAAGGTGGCACTGTATGCGGATTATGTTTTCCTGACAATAACTAGGCCCCTTACCTCTCTACCAAACTTATTCAAATTACTGGGGAGATTTAACAGGATCTCCGGATTCAAAATTAATCAATCTAAATCTGAGGCCATGAATATAAACTTAGCAAAACCGTTGGAGAAGCTGATCACCCTCAACTTCAACTTTAAATGGCAGCAGACGCAAATTAAGTATCTCGGAATAAACGTAACTAAGACAACCAAACTGCTGTATCAGGCCAATTATCCCAAATTGATACACGCCCTGAAAGGGGACGTGAGGCGATGGGCCACCTACTGTATAACATTTCTTGGATAGGGAAGATCCACTGCATTAAGATGAATCTGCTACCTCGCCTCCTATATCTCTACCAAACAATACCGGTGACACTTCGATTGAGGGACACCCTCGCGCTGCAATCAGAGATAGATAAATGTATCTGGGGAGGGAAGAGAGCGAGAGTGGGCAAGCAGATAATGCGTAAACAATTAGGGGCAGGAGGGCTAGCGGTACCTTGCTTGTTTTCCTATTACAAGGTGGCACAATTATGCCAAATTGTGCAATGGCACACCGACCTGGACTCAAAAAGATGGGTCGAGATAGAAAAGGAGATTTGCTCCCCAATTGAACTGAAAAGTCTAATTTGGCTCCCCAAAAAGGTGTGATCAAACACCAAAATGCCGCTTTCCTCAATGACCAACTCACTCTCTGTGGATGAAATGCAACTTGACCCACAAAACATCGGGTATGACCCCCTTATGGGATAATCCTCTATTTTCTCCGGGACTGATCAGTACCGATTTCACAATCTGGAAAGCTAAACACCTTAATAGATTAGTAGGCCTGGAGGGTAGAAGAGGCATACAAACATTCGATATCCTTAAAACCAATTAAAACATCCCAAATGCTGAATTCTTTAGATACCTCCAGGTCAGAGCATTCTACCAGGCTCATATCGCAGTTGTACAAAGAAGTAACGGTTTCGGGCGCTGCAGTGATAGAAAAACTAGGTTATATGACCAAATGGGAGATGGACTTAGGGGAAGTCTTGGAACTGGAGTAGTGGACAAAAATTGCAGCGGCAGTTTCCAAAAGCTCCATGTGCACGACCCTAAGGGAGAAAGCATATAAAGTTATGTTGAGATGGTACTAGACCCCCACAAAATTGGCTACATGTCTTCCTAGTTACTCCCCATTGTGCCCTAGACAATGTGGACAGCAAGAAGACTTGTTACACATGCTGTGGTCTTTCCCCAAAATAGCTGTGGTCTGGGACTCAATCAAAGATTGGCTGAACTGAATCCTAGACGTAGAGGTCCCGTTAGACTTGGGGCTGTTCCTCCTTAATAGACCGTTAAAAGGCCTACACAAACATGCTCATAAATTGATAACACATTTCGCAACGGCAGTACGGGGGGAGATCACAGCACGTTGGACACAAAATGAGATTCCATTGATAGCTAAAATTCGGAACAGAATTTGGACAGTCTGTCAGATGGAGAAGCTGACCACAGGCGAAAACAACCTAAAAGTCTGGATGCCGTGGCTGGCCCAGACGGATATACTGGGGGTGGAAAGGTCCACGATTTGGCAGTGATAGACAGAAATGCGTTCTCCCCTGGGGTGGTAGTGCAAAAATAGATGGACATGATGATTAAGAGTTATCAGGACTGATCTGAAAGGAGTCCCGCGAGGGAGGTGCAGACCGGGGAGACTCCAATCCCCAATCCCCCCAGTAAGCGATGAGCCGGAAGTAATAGAGCTCACAGCGGAACCACGGCAGAAGATATCACCCACCCCAACCCCCTCCAGACACCCCTACCCCCCTTCTATTAGATTAGCGTTGTATGTCTGTTTGTATGTCTCCCCAGTACGTCTTGTGATGATATGTGGTTAGTTAGAATGCATGGATACTGGATAATGTTCTGACATTGATGTGGATAATAATGTATGCACTGCCTGCCTGATGTACATGTGAATTACCAATAAAATTCAAGTTGGAAAAAAAAAATGTAAAATCAATGAATGTATTGATAAATTCCGGGTTAAGCCCATCTTGTTACCCCTGAAACCCCTGTGGTCCCTGGCAGCTGCATAGCACCATAAGCCATTTCCATGGGTTATAACATGTAAAATTTAAAGTGTCCCCTGTTTTTCCACTTTTCATGTTCACTTTATCCCAGACTCATGACACTTTCTGTGTGCAACTCTTATGTGGGAATTTTTGGAAGAAATGCAGTGGTTTTGTTTGCAGGAGTTTGGGGGACAAATATACCTGTAGTCAACTAATTCTCACTGGTGTGCAGGCATGATTTGCCGGTATGCGGGTTGAATTACACCGTGGCTGCCCTGTATCCCCCAGACTCCAGGTTTTCAAGCTCAGATATCCCAACTCTATTTCCTTCATATATATGGGTTTTCCCAAAGTATATCATGTATTTAAATATGGTTTATCATGGTTGTGCAATTTCTGTAAATGTCTATTCAGTCAGTACAGGCTCCATACAAGTTCCGGGAAGTCTGGATAGATATCGGAGTTCAAAGAGGAGACAGGATGTGGGGTGTTATGTGGCTAGAGCATGGTGAAGTACTGTATCTGGAGAACAGAGACCCCCTGTGGGGAGGACACTCTGATCTGCCAGAGTCAGTTGAGCCTGCAGTAGGTGGCAATGGGTTGACTGGAGGAATCCAGAGAATATCAGTGTATTTCCCATTGGTCAAATCATATGTCCCACCCATTTGGGCAAGCTGAGCCGGCTTAACTTGCCCCCTCCTCTGACATCAGCCAAAGAATGAGCCCCTATTCCTAATAGGTAGTGGGAATAAATTCCCACACTCTGATTGGTTGTTCCTCCATGCTGAACATAGAACAGTGGAGGGTATGTAAGGAGGTAGCCGACTGAGATAGCCATACCATCAAGTGGCTTGTGTCGATGAAGCTAGGTCAGGCTTTTCAAAGTTGCTCTGTTTGAAATTGCTGAGCAACTGGCTTTGTTTTGAAGCTAGGACAGTCTGCCCTGCAGGGACTAAGTCAGACGTGAAGTCAAAGTTCTGAGAATTGAACATAGCGGTCGCGGCTAGGATCTTTACCCGAATAAACTTAATTTTTTTTTATTACCTTGTTTTGCCTAGTGATTGATCCCGTTATAAATATGTAAAAAGTCCTGATCTCCCATGACAAGATGGAAAAAAATAACGTTCCAAAGGGATCTTTAGGGCTACCAGTCGAGCAGAGTGAATCGTTGGACATATCAATGCTTTGAAGCACAATGTGGTTCATTGCCCTTCCCGAGAATATTCCACACTAGAAGTTATTATCATCAATCCTCAGACTCTAATCACTCTGATTTTTTAGAATGAGGATACTCACAACATCCCTCACCGATCATGACCAGTCTCACGGGAGACCAGCAGTATTATCACACTACCACTGGGATCACTATCACCAGACAGGGCACAATAGTTGAATAAACAAAAGTTTATTCTGGCAAGCCAGCAAACACACAAATCACACAATCACAGTATGACACTCACCAAGTGGGGCAATAATCTAGCCTCAGGCAGGTGCAGGAGCCTGCTTCGGAAGGCTTGGCATTAACGGCTTCTTCCCCGGCTTCTCTGTGCTCTTCTGCAAGCAACACTTTTAAAATAGCCCACCAGCCGTGACATCACTGTCTCCGATCCACTCTGCAAACTTGTATGCTACTGTGATCGGCTGTGCTCCTTACATAGGCCTAAGTTTCCTATCTTTTTTGCTGGAGCAGAGACCACCGGCCAATCAGAGCACAGATTGTGATGGTGCAGCCAATCATAGAATGAGTGCTTGTCCGGTTGCACCAATTAGGGCAGGTGTCCGGCTTATTGACTCTGGACTGCTTCTCGGGGTGTGAGCTGCTGGCGGGTGGGAAATTAGATCTGGGCAATGGAAATCATGCCTTCGGGGCTGAGACCCAGTAAAGGATCCCCTGGCCAGCCCAATTTCTTAGTGTCTCGGGGAACAAAGGCTCTGAACCGTCGATTACCAGTTCCTGGACCTGAATTACAGCCCTTCCCCACTCACCATTTTCCAGGTACTCAGCTGCTCCCAAGCTCTGTCACGGACAGACATTTCTCTGGATGCAGCCCAGCTAAGTGAATTAATGTGTCTGCATACAGATAAATGCTAGCAACACAAAGGACAATGCTGGATTATTAACTGTGTGGGGAAAACACAAACACAGGGAAAGACAGTGATTTTTTACAATCCCAGCTCCCCAAGACAGATAGTTTTCCCCCCTTCTAGATATCACACAGTGATTATCTCTTTTCTGGAAGAGATTTACACAAAACACATTGCACAAAGGCCAAAATGACCCTGACAGATGTGGCAATTAAACATGGATTTGGGGTAGCCTGCCTGGCTTAACTTTTATTATGTTATGCTGGCTACCCCTACAGTCACAACCGGTCCAACGTGGAAAGAAATTATATCGGATAAGGACACAAATGCAGGTCAGCTAAGAGTCGGATTGTCACAAGATCACAAAGCCTCAGGTTTTACCAATGGTGAATATTTCTGATTTATATTCTCACGGACATAGAGACTAATAAGATGCAAAAATAACTGATTTGTGCCCACAAATCGGGTTGATATTTTTTTTTAACTTGATTTGGATTTGATGAAGTTATTTCGGAACTTTCTTTGGAAAGCATTATTTGTGCCTACCGGAGTACGCTCTTTTTCGGACATGGTAGGTACACAGGTTAACACACTTACCAACAGTATGACTACAAGCATTGATAATTATGTTATTAGTCAATGAACGTCTACCAGGGGTGCTCGGCAACGGCTTCCCCAGCTGACAGGATATCTCCCCCTGGGCTGGCACCGCTCTGGCTGGGGAGGCAGCAAATGTGCATGGCCCGATCTCCGCCCCTGGATGCTGTTGCCTTTGTACTCTGCCCCTCTCCTCCGCCTCCAGACCCTGCAGTTACCATTTTCTTTTGAAATGCTGGCTGAACAAAGGGTTTCTCAGCCCTGCATGTCCAGAGATGTTAAATGCATTTATTTATTCCCTGGGCATGCAAGCTGGAAAAATACAATTACCCAGTCTCCACGACCATGAACCCTGGTTAGGCTGGTTCCACAGGGAGTTTGTAGACAATAGAGGATGGGGATGGGCAGGCCTCCAATCTCACAGGCGTCGGTCCGAAGAGCAAAGTCATTGTCTGCCCAGACAGAGGCCAGAGGGAACACAGAAGAATTCTGCTGCCAGTGCTCAAGGGCCAAAGCGTAGAATGTCTCATTCTTAGAACATAATGGCACACATCTGCAGCATATAACTATCACTCTAAACAAGCGTATTAAGTGGACCCAGTGGAGCAGGCTGGGGGGAGGGGTAAGGTGAGGTGACGCTAAGAGGCGCTGACCATCCAGAGAACAGCCAGGCTGACGCTAAGTCACCCACCATCTCCTCTGCCAATGATAATACCTGCTGTCAAACTGCTTGATCCGGTGTAGCCAAAGAGATAAAGTTGAAGCACCGTTGAGTGAATGCCTCCAGTGATGTGTGTCCTGGAATCCACGTGCAACCAGCAAAGGTACCGGAACAGCCAAACAAAGAAGCGGTGCACTGAGGTAAGTAGAGAACCACACGCAGCTCTAACAAAAAAACGACTAATTTATTGAAAAAAAGGGAACAAACATCATGAAGCTAGGAACCTCTTACGCGTTTCATCCCGCAAGGGACTTTGTCAAAGAGTAAGTGGTGAACCTGCCTGTTCTGTTCTGACTGACAGATTAAATCTGTCAGTGGTGATATTGGATACCGAGGCTTGAGCCTCATTACTCCAAGTTCTCTTGTTGAGTATATTGTCGCACACTTTAGAAAGCTTCTTGATCTGTGTTACTTGCCACAGTTGAGTTAGTTTCACAGGGTCAGCGCTGTGATGGATCGTGGGTAGCGGTCAAATGGGTTTGCAGAGATCGCAGCAAGCTTCTTGATCAGCGGATTTGAGTTCTGGTCCAGTTCCTTGTAGAATTTCTCGTTGAGCTTCTTTAGATGTTCATCCAACATCTCGATGCCCAGCTCCCTATGAAGGTCCGCTATTCTTGTAGGAAGTGGTGCGTTGGACGCAATCCGCAGCGCCTTGTTCTGTAGTTTTTGATGAGATGATCTGAGCCGTTGGTGGCAGCCACTCCACACCGGGGAGGCGTATGTCATTGTGGGTCTATTGATCGCCTTGATCACGTTGACTTTGCTCCGGATGGGCATGGTCCTTGTCTTCAGCAGGGGGTACAGTGCTGCCAGCTTGGCTGTTGCCTTCTGTTGAGTCTTCTCAATTTGGTTTCTCCAGTTTAACTTGCTATCTAGGATTACCCCTAGGTAACAGCTGTTTGGCTCCCATTTGATTGCCTCTCCGTTGAGGCTGATTAGCGGGTGTGTCTTGATCTTCCTTTTGGTAAACAGTGTAGCTGTGGTCTTGCTGGAGTTCAGTCCTACTTGCCAGTCGCTGTACCATGTTGATAGCATGTCTAGTGCTTTCTGGATGTTCTTAGCTACTTCTTTCTCGCTGAAGGACTGGGAGATGACTGCCACATCATCTGCGTAGTGTGCCAGTTGAGTCTTGTGGAGGTCTGCGGGGATGTCATTCATGAAGAGGTTGAACAGGAAAGGTCCCAGGACTGATCCCTGCGGCACACCTGCGCAGATGGGGCGTGAGTGGTGAACTATCTCATACACCTCTATATACCACCAGCTTGACTGTGATAGGTCAATAATAAATTGATTTAGAACGGCAACTCCTATATGCAGCTGCAGGTTAATTGATGAGACTGCCGTTCCATCTATACAAGCATAGTGGTGTGTAGAAGGGGAGAGAATGTTAACAACATACAAGTGTATACATAGTACATATATAACAACAAATAAACAACTTATTGCAAAACTATTGTAAAATAGTATAAACAGTAGTAGCAAAAGATCATTTAAAACCAACATTCAAGCAACATTTATGAAAACAAGGAATGGATTAGAATATAAAGAAATTATATAATAAAGAAAGAGAAACGACAGGTAAAAAATATATATTATATTACAATAAGCAATATTGAAAAGTATATTATAATCACTCAACATAATAAAACAATTATAATAATCATAAATAATAACCTGTCTTATATCAATATAAATGAAAGAAATAAAAATAAGAAATTGTCAAAAATGAAAACAATAATAAAGAAGATAAATATAAAAATAAATATATTAATAATAGAAATATAGCATATCATAAATATACTGATAATAAAGTATACATAATATCCCATATGGTGAGCAACAGCATATATCTAAATGACATTATAACAACACCAGAGAAGCAAAAAGCAGAAGCAAGCAAAAACTTAAACATATTTCTTTAGTTAGACTAGGAAATGTTTAAGCTCCCAATCGGTATTAATACCGTAGGGATGCAATGTATTCATGATATAGATCCAGTGCCCAGACACAGGCACCTATCTCACCAAGAGATAGTGAGCTGGCACTGAGAACAGGAGGGAGGGAGGCGCTGTTCTCATTGTCTGGCTCATAATTCCCACCTTCCTTGCCTCAGCCTCTCTGTCACAAGTTCAGACCGGATTGGCCAACACAGATGAGCCCTCATTCTGTGATTGGCTCCCCATTCAGCATCAATGCTGGGATTGGTCGTTGCCCCGTTCTCCATGATTTTCCATTGAGAACTGCAACCTAGAAAAGCAGCGACCAATTTGAGTTCCACAAGCCTCTCCTGGGTTGGCGTGAAGATAGACTAAGCGGGAGGCTCTGAAGATGTGCCAGAGACACCTGAAGTCGAGGCTGCTTGTACGCCAAGCTGGAGATTTGAAGTTACCTTTCCACAACTTGCATCCAGCGGTGCTTGGAAACTCATGACCTACGGCAAAAGTGGAATCTGCTCCGTTAAAGTCATGTTGGTGGCGTCGGACGAAATTAATACCCGTTTATTTGTTTATCTCTGTGTCCTCTCTGGTGCTTGATCCCACAAAAGAGTCCCGGTCTCTTGCCAGAACACATTAGAAATAAAGCATTCCATTTACATGGGATGCAAGGTGCAACCAGGCATGCAAAAAAAAACCCTGTATCTCAGGGGCCTTGGAGCCAGATGAACCCAAGTGACAGGGCGTAACCTTTATTAACCGGTCCCTGGGCCTCATTCCATCACAAGCATAGCTAAGGTCTCTGTACTTAGGGAGGAGCCTAAGTAGACGCCGGCCTGTTTACACATTCAGCTACCTGTGTGGAAGCGGAAGTGGTGACGTCACCGCGCTGACACCGGAGCATCGCGAGATACACGCGGCTACCGGCAAGGACTGCCAGGGACTGGTGTTTGCTGCTGGACAGCCGGGTCGGGCGCTCCTATTGATTTTAAAACTCACTGTGTCAGTGAGTATATGTCTGTTTGTGCATTGGAGGTATTAAAAGGTTTTTAGGTATTGCGCAATCCTCTGCCCCCTTTTTTATCCCTCTTTGGAGTTGCATATACAGGAATACGGGAGTGGACACAGATGACAACACCTGGAGAAAAAGATTCTATCTGAGCCTATCCGAAGACGGCGCACCTCGTGGGGTTTGTGCTGTGCCTGAAAACGCTGCGACTTGGAAAATCACAGATTCTCTCCACTGCATGCTGTCTGCTTTGCATCTAGTAAGTAGGCACTGGTTGAAGCTGTATATGGGGGAATTCATTTGATGAAACAATACTGCGCAATGTTTTGTCCATGGGTTTTATCATACACCACAGGATAACAGTCTGCAGCAAAAAAGAAAAAAACTCCTCCCGTTTTTCTTCACAAATCTTGGGAACTGAGTCCATTTACCACTCAAACATCTGAAAGGAAGGACTCCACTCTCATCACTTATATCCTTTATTTTTATGGACATTGCTTTTTATAGTAATATTCACAAATATATTGTACACTTTGCGCCAGGTTATTTTCTATATTTCTATATTCACTATTGCATCCAGCGGTGCTTGGAAACTCATGACCTGCGGCAAAAGTGGAATCTGCCCCGTTAAAGTCATGTTGGTGGCGTCGGCCGAAATTAATACCCGTTTATTTGTTTATCTCTGTGTCCTCTCTGGTGCTTGATCCCACAAAAGAGTCCCGGTCTCTTGCCAGAACACATTAGAAATAAAGCATTCCATTTACATGGGATGCAAGGTGCAACCAGGCATGCAAAAAAAACCTGTATCTCAGGGGCCTTGGAGCCAGATGAACCCAAGTGACAGGGCGTAACCTTTATTAACCGGTCCCTGGGCCTCATTCCATCACAAGGATAGCTAAGGTCTCTGTACATGCAGGGCTGAGAAACCCTTTGTGCAGCTCGCATGTCGAGAGAACTGGCAAATTCTGCGACTGGAGGTGAAGAGCGGTGCAGGAATACAAGGGGGAGTGACCGTGGGAGAAGATCAGACCAGGGGGCAATCAACCCAAAAAGCAGAACATTTTGTCATCCATCCAAATATCCGGACGCCGAGCCCAGCATGGGACATCCTGTCAGCCATGGAAGCCATTGTTGGGCCCCGTTGGTGGATGCTGCTCCCATTGGCCGATTCATATTTCTTTCCGCTGCCCTTTAATTTGCAATCACCCACTTCAAGCCCTGATTGGCCAGTTCAGACAAGACCATGTGTCCTGAATGGCTCCTGTGCATCATTCATGCTGTGATTGGCCGCAGCCCTGTTTGCCATGATTTGCTAGGGAAGCAAGAAATCTATGAAATGGGAACCCAATCAGTTTCAGATCTTATTCTGAGCCTAACGTGGTGATAGATTAAGCTGTGCCCCCTGAGACTGTGCCAGAGACACTCAAAAATTAGATTGTAAGCTCCTCGGAGCAGGGACTCCTCTTCCTAAATGTAACGTTTGTCTGAAGCACTTATTCCCTTGACCAGTTATTTATATATTATGTGTTATTTATATGATTACCACGTGTATTACTAATGGGAATTGCTATGTACATTAATGGTGCTATACAAATAAAGACATAGGGGGTCATGCACTAAGCTCCGTTAAGTTGTTTTTAGAGCGCAAAGTGCTCGTAGAACGTGATGTTGCGCTGAACACGATGCACTAAGCCACGCAAACAGGCACTTTGCGCTCTAAAACTGACTTTTTTCAGGAAATATTTCAAAGTCCAACTTTGTTTGCGTTAAATTCTGCCCTTAAGCGGGATGCACTAAGCTACGTAACCTTAGCGTACGCGAAAGTTGCGTTCAACAGAACACGTCAGCTCAAGGTAGACGCAAAAAAAGCTGGACTTTGAAAAATTTCTTACTCTACATTTCTGCATGCGCAAAACCCATACAACAGGCCGGTGGATGTCCCCGGCTGACCGCACGGGGGTCCCCGAGGGAGATCGGGGGTCGCGCGGGTGTCCCCGGCTGACCCCGCGGGAGTCCCGGGGTACCCGCGGGCCTGCGGTACCAATGTTGTGCTTACAAAAATAGTAAACATTATTTCTAACTAAATACACCCCCCTAACACATACAGTACAATAATGTGCAAAATAACTATTATTCAGATATGGATAATAGATTATTTGCCCATTATTAAATACTGCATTAGCATACATAAATAAAGTAAATAAATACAGTTATACTTACCACAACAACAGGTCTCTCTGTCCTCCGTTGAAAGAAAGCATACAGAATATACATAATAAAGACATTCTAATGGCCCCTAACCCCTTAATCACCTTAGCGTTTACTAACCGCTATAGTCATTAAGGGGTTAACCCAGCCTGCCCCGATACACACCCGGGAGGCCTAAGCACCCACCCTGAACTGACTATACCCACCCTGTACCCATTGAGTAGTATAGTGGTACATCATACCCATATAATAATAATATGGGCATGATAAGCCTCTATTGCACTCAAAGGGCACCCTAATTACAATACATTAATGCACCAGATACACAATAATAAAACCTAACTCCAAAAAAACATACTTCACTAAATAAAAACTGTAGCCAGCTAATCCAATGAATACAAGCAATAACAACATCAACAATGAATTAATTAATGTGAAACCCAGTGACTTGGAAAAGGCGCTTAACAACTATAAAAGTGATCAAAAAAATAATAAAAATGTGTGAAACTGACGAATTCTCTCAACCTTCCAGGGAATATGCACTGATTCCCTTACAACAGTTTAGGATCCAGGGCAGGAAGGGAGCAGTATCCTCAGGAACACCCAGAAACAAATACAAAAATAATCATAGTGTGGTATGAAAAATACATATATGTCAAACTCTGAGACTTGGCTCTTATGGTGACCTACTTACAAAATGTAAGATTCAAAATAGCAGGTTTGTATTAGTGATGGATCTTTGGACACCTCAGCTTTGGACCACGGCATACAGCAGCATACATCAATAGGGTTGGTGTCAGGCAGGATGGTGTATTTACTCTGGCAGCAGCTCCCAATCAGTCATATGCAATCATACAGAGATAATGGAAACAATAGTGCTTTACCAGATAACACAAAGTTTTATCATAGAGACTTGCAGGACATGTACTCACAATATATTCAATGAGCACATTCACATCAAGGTATCTTTAGGCAGTTGGATATCGGCTCGGCAGATGGAAAACAAATCCCTCACTCCACTCCGCTCACTTGTCCTCCACGAGGGTGCCCCCTCGTCCGGTGCCGGATGGTTGGCGTCTGTCGTCACTTCCTGGCCTGGCGGCGACGACTTCCGGTAGGCGCAAGTAGAACGGGGAGTAGGAGGGACGCCGGTCCGCAGCTCTGCCTCCGTGGAAACAGCAGTACAACAGCTCCCCAACGGTGAATACAGCTTGGCTCTGCTAAACTGGAACTGGAACTTCTTTGGCTCAACGCGTTTCACTGCATACCGCAGCTTCCTCAGGAGCAATGATTAAGTCCCCTACTGGGTGTTATTTAAATAGCCTTCTCAATTAAGGCAATTGGTGATGTAATCAAGCATAATTCCACACAGGATAGTTAACATAATTACACACAGAGTCTCCCAAAGTGGGTACATGATCTCTGTGGCCAAAAAATCGACGCAATAAAATACTTTATTAATTATAAAAAAACATGAAACTGAGTACCTACATAGTTTAAAAATGATTAAATACTAAAATTAATTGGGGGTTGTTAGATCGAGATGCTTAATGGAGGGTAGAGAGAGAGAGAGAAACATATGTTAGTTAATCATAAATATCAAATATGGCTAACATTAATAAAAACATATTAAAAGTGAAAAACTAAAATGCAAATAATAAGACTGACATGACTTAAAAAAGGGATGACACAGGAAAGTGCAATTACAGTGACTAGAGGAAGGGTGCAATTTCAAAATCAACATTAAGACCATGTGGTGTCAAAGTGTTAAGTTTATGCACCCAGTACATTTCTCTTTTACTTAAATCTAAATTTATGTCCCGTCCTCTCCAATGTTGTGTCACATGTTCTATCGCGGTGAATTTTAACCCTTTCGTATTGGAGTTATGAAAAAAGGAAAAATGTTTAGAAACATTATGTGACTGCACATTGCGCCTTATATTACTTAGGTGCTCCAAAATCCGTGTCTTAATAGCTCTTGATGTTTTGCCAACGTATTGGAGCCCGCATGGGCATTCCAGGAGGTAGATTATGTATTTAGAGTTACAGTTCATGTACTGTTTTATTTTGTAATTCTCATTTTTGTTATTGCACCTAAATCCCTTTTTGTCTTGCTGTTTGTATTCACAGGCTTTGCAAGAACCACAGCCATGGAACCCTTCCAATTTCTGGAGCCATCCATTTCTATTTGTCTCTAATTTTTTAATATTACTTGGAGCTATTATGCCTTTTAAATTTTTTGCTTTTTTAAAAATTACTCTCGGACGTTCTGGAATCTCTTCCTTCAAAATTGGGTCATTTAATAAAACATGCCAGTGTTTTTGTATTATTTTCTTAATATTATTTGACTCTCTATTAAAAGAGGTTAAAAATGCTGTGTCAAAATTTCTTTTTGGAGGAATATCTTCATTTTTGGGTACTAATAGGTCATTTCTATTCAGACCATTTGCTTTTTCTAATGCTGTGTCTAGGAGTTCTGTTCTATATCTTTTTTCTACAAAACGTTCCTTAAGTATATTGCATTGATCATTAAATACTGTATTGTCTGTGCAATTTCTCCGCATCCGTCTGAATTGGTTGTATGGGACATTGTCCATCCATACATCTTGGTGACAGCTTGTACGTAGTATATAGTTGTTACTGTCAACTTCCTTAAAGAAAGACCTAGTTTTGAGCGTGTCATTCTCTATATATATATTCAGGTCCAAGTAATTGAGAGAGATATTACTTGTTACAGAGGTAAATTGTAGATTGTACATATTAACGTTAATACTCGACAGAAAGGAGTCCAAACTCTCCTGACCACCACACCAAATTAAAAGCACATCATCGATGTAGCGCCGCCATAGGACAAGGTCCGCCCCCAGAACGCCACCGGGCCAAATGTGCTGTTCCTCCCAGAATCCCATGAAGAGATTCGCGTAGCTGGGAGCAAACCTCGTACCCATGGCGGTGCCACATCTCTGAATGTAAAAACTATTCTCAAACCAAAAATAATTCTTGTCTAGTATAAAGCATATGCCATCTATAATAAACTTAACTTGCTGTTCTTTCATATCTGGATCTTGTTTCAGAAAGAAATTGACAGCTTCACATCCTAAATTCTTTTCTATCGATGTATATAGAGCAGCAACATCTATAGTGGCCATAATATAGTCGTTATTCCAAGTAAAATTCTCTAATAGACTTAATACATCAGTGGTGTCTTTCAGATATGATTTGAGGGATTTTACATGACTTTGGAGAAAAGTATCAATATAATCAGATAGATTTGATGTAAGTGAATTAATTCCGGAGACAATAGGTCTCCCGGGAGGTTGTTTCATGCATATGTGGATTTTAGGCAATATATAAAATATCGGTAATTGGGGCCATTCGTTGAATAAGAATTTGTATTCGTTCTCATTCAATATGCCTAATTCCCTGCCATGGTCTAGAAGCACTCTTAAGTCATTCAAAAAAGTTTTAGTAGGGTTGTTGGGTAGAATTTCATATGTTTTTTTGTCTCCTAAAAGGCGGTGGGCTTCTTTCAGGTAGTCATCTCTATTTTGGATGACTACCCCCCCTCCCTTGTCTGCCTGTTTTATAACTATATTTGTATTGTTAGTTATTTCCTCTAAAGCAGACCTCTCTTCTTTATTCATATTATTTTAATTTGGTGTGGTGGTCGGGAGAGTTTGGAATCCTTTCTGTCGAGTATTAACGTTAATATGTACAATCTACAATTTACCTCTGTAACAAGTAATATCTCTCTCAATTACTTGGACCTGAATATATATATAGAGAATGACACTCTCAAAACTAGGTCTTTCTTTAAGGAAGTTGACAGTAACAACTATATACTACGTACAAGCTGTCACCAAGATGTATGGATGGACAATGTCCCATACAACCAATTCAGACGGATGCGGAGAAATTGCACAGACAATACAGTATTTAATGATCAATGCAATATACTTAAGGAACGTTTTGTAGAAAAAAGATATAGAACAGAACTCCTAGACACAGCATTAGAAAAAGCAAATGGTCTGAATAGAAATGACCTATTAGTACCCAAAAATAAAGATATTCCTCCAAAAAGAAATTGACACAGCATTTTTAACCTCTTTTAATAGAGAGTCAAATAATATTAAGAAAATAATACAAAAACACTGGCATGTTTTATTAAATGACCCAATTTTAAAGGAAGAGATTCCAGAACGTCCGAGAGTAATTTTTAAAAAAGCAAAAAATTTAAAAGGTATAATAGCTCCAAGTAATATTAAAAAATTAGAGACGAACAGAAATGGATGGCTCCAGAAATTGGAAGGGTTCCATGGCTGTGGTTCTTGCAAAGCCTGTGAATTCAAACAGCAAGACAAAAAGGGATTTAGGTGCAATAACAAAAATGAGAATTACAAAATAAAACAGTACATGAACTGTAACTCTAAATACATAATCTACCTCCTGGAATGCCCATGCGGGCTCCAATACGTTGGCAAAACATCAAGAGCTATTAAGACACGGATTTTGGAGCACCTAAGTAATATAAGGCGCAGTGTGCAGTCACATAATGTTTCTAAACATTTTTCTTTTTTTCATAACTCCAATACGAAAGGGTTAAAATTCACCGCGATAGAACATGTGACACAACATTGGAGAGGACGGGACATAAATTTAGATTTAAGTAAAATAGAAATGTACTGGGTGCATAAACTTAACACTTTGACACTACATGGTCTTAATGTTGATTTTGAGATTGCACCCTTCCTCTATTCACTTTAATTGCACTTTCCGGTGTCATCCTTTTTTAAGTCATGTCAGTCTTTTTATTTGCATTTTATTTTTTTATTTTTTCACTTTTAATATGTTTTTATTAATGTTAGCCATATTTGATATTTATGATTAACTAACATATGTTTCTCTCTCTCTCTCTACCCTCCATTAAGCATCTCGATCTAACAACCCCCAATTAATTTTAGTATTCAATCATTTTTAAACTATGTAGGTACTCAGTTTCATGTTTTTTTATAATTAATAAAGTATTTTATTGCGTCGTTTTTTTTGGCCACAGAGATCATGTACCCATTTTGGGAGACTCTGTGTGTAATTATGTTAATTATCCTGTGTGGAATTATGCTTGATTACATCACCAATTGCCTTAATTGAGAAGGCTATTTAAATAACACCCAGTAGGGGACTTAATCATTGCTCCTGAGGAAGCTGCGGTATGCAGTGAAACGCGTTGAGCCAAAGAAGTTCCAGTTCCAGTTTAGCAGAGCCCAGCTGTATTCACCGTTGGGGAGCTGTTGTACTGCTGTTTCCACGGAGGCAGAGCTGCGGACCGGCGTCCCTCCTACTCTCCGTTCTACTCGCGCCTACCGGAAGTCGTCACCGCCAGGCCAGGAAGTGACGACAGACGCCAACCATCCGGCACCGGACGAGGGGGCACCCTCGTGGAGGACAAGTGAGCGGAGTGGAGTGAGGGATTTGTTTTCCATCTGCCGAGCCGATATCCAACTGCCTAAAGATACCTTGATGTGAATGTGCTCATTGAATATATTGTGAGTACATGTCCTGCAAGTCTCTATGATAAAACTTTGTGTTATCTGGTAAAGCACTATTGTTTCCATCATCTCTGTATGATTGCATATGACTGATTGGGAGCTACTGCCAGAGTAAAAACACCATCCTGCCTGACACCAACCCTATTGATGTATGCTGCTGTATGCCGTGGTCCAAAGCTGAGGTGTCCAAAGATCCATCACTAATACAAACCTGCTATTTTGAATCTTACATTTTGTAAGTAGGTCACCATAAGAGCCAAGTCTCAGAGTTTGACATATATGTATTTTTCATACCACACTATGATTATTATTTTTTTTTTTTTCTGGGTGTTCCTGAGGATACTGCTCCCTTCCTGCCCTGGATCCTAAGCTATACAAATAAAGACATAGGGGGTCATGCACTAAGCTCCGTTAAGTCGTTTTTAGAGCGCAAAGTGCTCTTAGAACGTGATGTTACGCTGAACACGATGCACTAAGCCACGCAAACAGGCACTTTGCGCTCTAAAACTGACTTTTCTCAGGAAATATTTCAAAGTCCAACTTTGCTCGTTCGTTACCCTGTTTGCGTTAAATTCTGCCCTTAAGCGGGATGCACTAAGCTACGTAACCTTAGCGTACGCGAAAGTTGCGTTCAACAGAACACGTCAGCTCAAGGTAGAAGCAAAAAAAGCTGGACTTTGAAAAATTTCTTGCTCTACATTTTTGCATGCGCAACACCCATACAACAAGCCGGTGGGTGTACCCGGCTGACCCCATGGGGTCCCCGAGAGAGGTCGGGGGTCGCGCAGGTGAACCCGGCTGACCCCGCGGGAGTCCCGGGGTACCCGCGGGCTTGCGGTACCAATGTTGTGCCTACAAAAATACTAAACATTATTTCTAACTAAATACACCCCTCTAACACATACAGTACAACAATGTGCAAAATAACTATTATTCAGATATGGATAATAGATTATTTGCCCATTATTAAATACTGCATTAGCATACATAAATAAAGTAAATAAATACAGTTATACTTACCACAACAACAGGTCTCTCTGTCCTCCGTTGAAAGAAAGCATACAGAATATACATAATAAAGACATTCTAATGGCCCCTAACCCCTTAATCACCTTAGCGTTTACTAACCGCTATAGTCGTTAAGGGGTTAACCCAGCCTGCCCCGATACAAACCCGGGAGGCCTAAGCACCCACCCTGAACTGACTATACCCACCCTGTACCCATTGAGTAGTAAAGTGGTACATCATACCCATATAATAATAATTTGGGCATGATAAGCCTCTATAGCACTCAAAGGGCACCCTAATTACAATACATTAATGCACCAGATACACAATAATAAAACCTAACTCCAAAAAAACATACTTCACTAAATAAAAACAGTAGCCAGCTAATCAAATGAATACAAGCAATAACAACATCAACAATGAATTAATTAAACCATTAACCAATCAAAACAATGAATTCCTAAACCAACTCAAAATGAATAGTAACACTAACCAATCAAGCCAATTAATTACTACAACATTAATGAACGTAAACATTAAAAGACAAAGAAATACATTCAAACACTATCTGAAATAACAATTTAATGCATTAGCTAACAAAATACAACATTAACTACAAACGAACATGTTAACTACAAACGCCAATCTGATTGGCTGGCATCATTCCCTTTAAGTGACGTCATGTAAAAAAAAAAAAAATTATAGTCGGAACATGGTTTTAACAGCCAATCAGGTGACTGTTAACCATTTTGAGGCTAAATGTGACATTACATGCCGTATTTAAGACCGTGACGCCTCATTTGAGCCGAAGAAGACGACGAGACAACAACGGTTGGGATTCACCATGGGGTTTTTTGGACTGACAGATGAAGATAGAAGATAAAGAAGATCAAGAAATGGTGACAGAAGAATATAGAAGAAGGTGATTAAAGAAAGAAAAAATAAGATTTGGGTTCCTGATCCGGATCTTCATGGCGATGGCATCGGATGCTGTTTGAGGCCTTCAAGGTACGTGAGCTTCCTGTTACCCCGGGAGTCGGAGGGCCACCACTTCTAATGGTAAGTACTATATTGAATATTTGTAAATGTCTATTATTACAGGTTTCTTCATTGGATGTGTTTTTTTTATTTTTGGGGGAGGCACATTAACTGATAATATATTAATCTGTACCACTTTAAGGTTCAGATGAATACATTACTATGACAGTATTTGGGGGGCATTTGTGGCTTGGTATTGCTGTTGGTTGTTTTAATTTCAATTTCTTATGTGGATGTGATTGTTTGTTTGTTTCCTGCTTAATGCTAATAAAATGTTTGCGATTGGTGTTCGTTTGTAGTTAATGTTGTGTTATATTAGCTAATGCATTGCATGGTTATTTCAGATATTGTTTGAATTTATTTCTTTGTCTTTTAATGTTTACATTCATTAATGTTGTAGTAATTCATTGGTTTGATTGGTTTGTATTACTATTCATTTTGATTTGGTTTAGGAATTAATTGGTTTAATTGGTTAATGGTTTAATTAATTCATTGTTCGTGTTGTTTATTGCTTGTATTCATTGGCTTAGTTGGCTACTGTTTTTATTTACTTTATTTAGGTATGCTAATGCAGTGTTTAATAATGGGCAAATAATCTATTACCCATATCTGGATAATAGTTATTTTGCACATTACTGTACTGTATGGGTTTGGGCGGAGAGTCGTGTATTGATGTTTGTTAAATCTTTTTTTTAAAATACATGTGTTTCATAGTGTAGATGTGCAGGTGGTCTCCGGAGCTGACCCGCATTGGTTTTATGTCCGGTGACCCTCTGCTTCCCGAGATACAGGCACCTTTATGGGGTGCCGGTATCCCCTGCAGTTTCAAGCTTCCGCGTCACGTGACCGGGACATTTAAATGCTGCAGGGGATACCGGCACCCCATAACGGGGCCTGTATCTCCTGAAGTAGGGGGTCCTCGGACCTGAAACCAATGCGGTTCAGCTCCGGAGACCCACTGCTCATGTACACTATTATTAAAATGATTTTAATTAGTGTACAATCGCCTGTAACAGCCTTGCATGGAGATGGCAAATCACCATGCAAATGTTACATGCAGCTTTTTTTTCTATCAGCTAGTGTATGGGAAGTTTAAGAATGCTAGCAGGGGGGAAAAAGCAACACGTACGCTGTGGGTGTTTTGAGCACATACGTTAAAAAATGGGCTCAAGGCCTTAGTGAATCGCGTCCCCGGCCTCACTTTTTTTTTTTTTCAACTTTGAGTTTATTGAAAGAGTTTTCAATACATACAGTATCACAGTACACATCAAATGAGTCTCTCAAACATAACACTCCTGTGCGATACCAAAGTACTCCCGCGAGTACCTATTCAGTCTGGATCGTAACATAACTCCGGTTTTGCATTGTGTGATACAATTAAGGTGCTGCGCTATGGGAGAAATAAAATAAAAGTGAGGCTAGGGTGGGGGGGAGGGGAGGGGGGGAGGGGGGGAGGGGGTGGTGGTCCCGCGAGTGCGGTACTCTCCGGCTTTTAGGCTAAAAATTGGTACTCAGATCATGATTTACATCATCCCTCAGCTCTCGTTGGCGTATCTCTTTGGTCTTTTATGTCTTATTGCTTCCCTGTGTGTGCCTGGGATGCCTGCTGCAATGTTCCCGTCCTTCAAATGGAAACGCATTTTGAACTATTATTGCCAGATTGTGGTGACCTCAATCCCCGGGATATCGGTCTGTTCCAACCAAGGCGACCAGACTTTTAGATATTTATCACCAGTGTCATTAACCAAACTCGTTAATTTCTCCATCTGGCATATGTACCACATTTGATTTCTAATCCTGGGGATATTTGGGGTTTCGGGTTGTTTCCACATAGCTGCGATCTCGCACCGCGTTGACGTTGCGAAATGTGCAACCAATTTATTACCAGTTTTAGAGAGTCCCGGCCATGGTCTATTCAGGAGGAACAGCCATGGGTCTGGGGGAATTGTGAGATCAAAAATCTTCTGGATCCAATTTCTAATTTCTTCCCAAATGGGTGAGATACGGGGGCAAGACCACAGCATGTGTAACAGGTCGGCCGATGCTCCACACTGTTTTGGACACAGCGGGGAGTATCCTGGCACAAACCTTGATAATTTCAGTGGGGTGAGGTACCATCTCATCATTACTTTATATGCGTTTTCCTTTAAAGTCGTGCAGATAGAGCTTTTGGCTGCCGCCTCAAATATGGCCGTCCAGTCCTCCTCTTCCAGGACTTCACCCAGATCAGTCTCCCACTTAATTCTATATGCCAGTTTTTGCTTTTTCGTGTGTTCCCAGAACCCACTATTTCTCCATAAATCTGCGATATGAGTCCCCGTGTGTCTGTTTCAGTCAGACAGAGCTTTTCGAATGTAGTTAATGGTGGGTATGGCGTGTTCTTGTTAAAGTACGCCCTGAGCTGGAGGTACCGGAAAAATTCGGAATGTGGGATGTTTTTCTCAGATCTAATTTGTTCAAATGATTTAATTTTATTTGGTATCCCCTCCAGATCTCTCAGTCGATTATATCTATTTTGTTTCCAAATTTCTGAGGTGTGTTCTGGTAATCCTGGTGCAAAGTTGGGGTTACCCCATAACGGGGATATCAGCGAGTATTTGGATGTTAGGGCATATTTAAATTTAGCGGCCCCCCAAATCGCCAATGAGTTGATCATCGAGGAAAGCGGCCGGTCAGTCCATTTAACGGCTGTTTTAGGTAACCATAATATATTGTCTAACTCCAATTGGGAGCAGACTGATGTCTCCAGATCTACCCATCTTTTCAATGCTGGGCCATTGTGTGAGTTGACACAATTGCGCCACTTTGTAATAAGATACCAGGCAAGGTACCGCTAGTCCCCCTGTCCGAATTGTCTTTCTCATAATTGTCTTGTTTACTCTCGATTTTTTCCTCCCCATACAAAATTGGAGATTTCAGACTGAAGTGAGAGTATTTCCTTCAGTCTCAGTGGCACTGGTAGAGTCTGAAAAAGGTATAGGATACGGGGGAGGAGATTCATCTTTACACTATGTATCCTACCAATCCAGGAGATCTTATATGGCATCCACTTTCTCAGATCATCTTTTAGGGTTTGAATCAGTTTGGGATAATTTGCTTCATAGATGCCCTTATATTCTTTAGTGATATGAACTCCTAGATACTTAATATGTTTTGGTTGCCAAATGAAATTGAAGTTCAGACTCAGTAGTTTTTCTGTTGCTTTTGGGAGGCTGATATTCAAGGCCTCTGATTTGGTTTGGTTAATTTTAAATCCAGATATCCTATTAAATTTATCCAACAGGTCAAATAGGTTCGGCAGAGAGGTAAGGGGTCTGCAGACCATCAATAAGATGTCATCAGCATACAGGGCAACCTTGTGGGATTTCGAGTCTATATTGATCCCTGAGATATCCGGGTTGTTGCGGATCTGCGCTGCTAGTGGTTCCATACACAGGGCAAATAAAAGGGGAGATAATGGGCACCCCTGTCGTGTACCGCTTTTAATTTGAAATGTATTTGATGGGAATCCCTGGTGTATGACCCTAGCAGCAGGGCCAGAGTACAACGCCATTATAGCGCCACTCACCTTGTCCCCAAAGCCAAACGCCCCAAGCGTCTTTCGTAAATAAGGCCAGTCAATCCTGTCAAAAGCTTTTTCTGCATCCAGACTCAACATCATAGCTGGTATTTTCTTATTATTGGCTATCTCTAGCAGATCAATGATTCGTCGGGTGTTGTCCGCAGCTTGTCTACCTTTAATAAAGCCGACTTGATCTGGATGTATAAGTCAGGGCAGGATGTGACTCAATCTATTGGCTATTAGTTTGGCGTATATTTTAATATCAGTATTAATGAGGGAGATTGGGCTATAACTTTTGCAATCTTGCGGATCCTTTCCATCTTTATAAATCACTGAGATAGACGCTTGGAGCATCTGCTCCGGGAACGGGGCTCCTGCCAACATGGCAATAAACTTTCGGAGCAGCCATGGGGCTAGGTTCTTAATGAACTTCTTATAATACAGCCCTGTGTAGCCATCAGGGCCTGGGGCCTTAGATGGCTTGAGGTCAGTTATGACCTGTGTAAGTTCGTCCATTGTGAACTCCGCTTCCATCACCCCCCTGTCCACCTCATCTAGCCCCATCAGTTTGGCGCTCGTCAGAAAATCTTCTGCGGCCCTTGTGGTTTTGATATTATGTGCCACTTTCTCTCCATTATATACATTTTCGTAGAAAGATTTGAATTCTTCCACTATGTTTTTCGGATTTGATGTAGAGGCTCCAGTTTTTAAGCGAATCGCCTGTATGTTATAATTTGAGTGTTTGGTTTGTAATTTGCCCGCTAGCATAGTATCTGGACTGTTTGCCTTTTCATAGTATTTCCTCTTTGACCAACTCAATGATTTGTCTGCCTGCGAGGTCAGCAGAAGGTTTAGTTCAATTTTGGTGTTCTTTATTTCCATTTATATCTGCGGGTCAGGTCGTTTTTTGTGCCTTGTTGTGAGGGCATGTAGTTTATTTTGGAGCGTCACCAATTTGGTGTTTCTCTCGCGTTTTCTGCACACTGCTATACCAATTAATGTGCCCCTTATGGGCTTCCCAGAGGGTAAAGTATGATTTTACTGAACCATGATTAATCTTAAAGAATTGGTTAATTTCCTCGCCTACTGCTCTGCAAACATCTGGGATTTTTACCAGCGATTCATTAAGTTTCCAGTAAGCACCAGGCCTATCAGAACGAATATGAGTGCACCGTAGCTCTATAGGTGCATGGTCAGCCCACGAAATATCATGGATCCTCGTAGAGGAGACCAAGGGGACCAGTCTACTAGAGATGAAGAAATAGTCGATTCTGCTATATGCGTCATGGGGATGGGAATAGAAGGTGTAATTTCTCTCTGTGGGATATAACTCCCTCCAGATATCAGTCAGCTGATTTTTCTTAAGTCCCTTCTTTAGTGTTTCTACTGCTTTTCGCTGCCCATATCTGGGTGTGCCCGACCTATCTAGGTTTGGGTTCATCGCGAGATTAAAGTCACCAGCCAGGATAATGTGGCCTTTGGCTATCTGGGCCAAATTTTGGAAGAAGTCTCTGAAAAAGTCATGACTTTGCTCACCAGGAGCATACAGCGTTGCTAGGGTGATCGGTTGTTCGTGGATAATTCCCACAACAATCAAGAATCTGCCTGCCTTATCCCTCCTGAGTGTCTGCATTGTAAAGGGTACGCTATTATGAAAGAGGATCCCCACTCCTCTCTTTTTCTCTGTGGCAGACGCTAAGTAGAATTGCTTATAATGGTTATCTAAATATTTAGGGGAGCTGCTAGTACTGAAGTGGGTTTCCTGCAAGAGGAGCACGTCTGCTTTTATCCTTTTGTAATCTATGAATGCGACTTTCCTTTATATGGGGCTGTTAAAGCCATTGACATGGTTAGAGATGATATTTAACGCCATTTAAATCGTATTATGTGTATGCATTTTCCTGGTGTGTAACATTGTTGATACCTCATGATCTGCATGGCCTGGGTGGTCCCGGAATGGGCCTGTAGGACCTCGAATGGAGTAGGTGTGGGTGATATTTTATTATGTGTGTTTTGCGCATCGATATGGCAAGGTGGCCTGGAGGGGGAGGGTAGGGGGGGAGCGTGGGAGCGCGCAGGAAAAATAAACAAAGTGGGAAGAGCCTTGTCTGGGGTGAGCCAGTACCGGCTCTGCGGCCCTACGGACTGGACAGTTGCCTGGCACCACTGGGTTGTGCTACCAGGCCTATATAGATCTGTCCTCTGTAGGGGAGAGCGGTCCTCATGGGCTAGCTCCATGAGGTACCTTTTTTGAGGCGCCGACGAACTACTAGGGTAGTTCACACCGGCAGGTCAACAAAGTGTAAGAAGTGACATAGTGTAAGTGTAAAAGTGTAAAACCTCTAAACAGTTCTAAGTAGTTTCAACTAAACCTGACTTAGCTTTAGTTGAACAGCCGTGGCTGGACGACCACAGACCCCCGTCGATCGGCCGCCCTCACTGCCTCACCTCCTCCTGCAGTGCTGCATACGCCAATCTCTGCTTCGCCTGTACCCTTTGGCAGGGACAGGGCTGGGTCAGGTTCCACATAACCCTCAAGCAGAGGGGTACCCGAGGCACACATCCCCACGGGCGTCTCCGGGCTCCCAGCCACACCATCTGCTGCAGGGATAAAGATAATGAACATAGAATAACATTAGGCTGTCTCTTAAACTAGACGGCAAACAAATGGGGTATTTCTGGTACAGCCGTGTCTCTTTAAGTAACCCCTTAGGTCCCTTCTTCCGCGGGGTGTCCAATATAGAGTCCTCCCCCCTCCCTCCTCTCCTGCTCCTCCCCCAGGGCCTTCCCCGGGACGGGACATGATATTGAAGGTTGATGGGCCCCCCGTGCGTCTTCCCTCTGCCCTCCGTCTGCAGCCTGCCTGGCTGCCGCCCGTAGGATCCCTCGGGGGTGACGGGAATCAGGTCTCCGATCCAGTCCCTCCCACCTCCCCCCCCCCACCACCAGTCCCCGGATGCTTCCCTCCCCCCCGCTACCCTCCTCCGTCGCATCCATACGGGACGCCGCTCCGCTGTGGGGTGTGCAGTCCTCCAGTTGCCGCCATGGAGGAGAGTAAATGGCGTCGCGTGCGTCCAGCCGGAAGTTCCGCTTTCCCAGCAGCCGTCGGGGCAGGCGGAAGTCACATGGGCCAGGGCAATATGGTGACACGGAGCCTTCTTCTCATCTGCGACGCCGTCTCCACCTTCTTCGCGCTCTTTTCTTGGCGTCCCGCCAGATGCTGCAGAGGCTGGTCGCTTACCTCCACTGTAGCCTGCAATGTGTGAAGACGACCACCAGGGGGAGACGAAGAGAGAAAAAAAAAGACACAGGCAAGGGAACCCGGCGGCCATGTATTCCAAGGGGGGGGGGGGGAATTGGGCACTTTTCCTTTAAATGTTTAATTGGACACGGCTGCGGCTGGGAAACTCGGCTCTTCACTGATCTGCAGCCTCCGGAGTCCCCACCTTCTGCCAGGTCGTCTCCAGCGCTGGATCAGGCTCTGGATTAAGGTGAGGAGGTTGGGAGGGACCTGGGCTTGGTAGTAGCCCCAATTTCTTTAAAAATGCGTCGCCATCTTCCACCTTCCGCAGTGTGTTTGCGACTCCTTTTTTCACCACGAGCAGGGCAAATGGGAACAACCACCTGTAGCGGGTCCCCTTTTCTTGCAGCACTTTTGTTATAGGGCCTAGGCTCCTGCGTCTGGCTAGGGTAGCTGGCGACAGGTCTTGAAAGACCTGAAGCCTGAAGCCCTCAAACTCCAGGGATCTCGCCTCTCTCGCCATCTGGCAGACAGCATCTTTTATGCGGAATTAGTGGGACCACACTATTATGTCCCGAGGGGGGTCTCCCGCTTGCGGCCTTGAACGGAGCGCTCGGTGGCAGCGGTCCAAGTGTAAATCCTGCTCCGATTTATCTGGGAGCAAATGCTCCAGCTATTTTTGAACAAAGTCCTCGTGATCTGTAATAGTTTCTGGGATTCCCCTGATGCGGACATTGTTCCTGCGTTCTCGGTTTTCAGAGTCCTCTTGTTTGTCTGCTATCTCTCTGACCTTTTCTGCCAATTGGGATACCGTTTTATTAGTTTGTACTATGGCCCTCGTGTTGGTATCCATTTTTTTCTCAAGGGTCCCGGTCCTTTCACCCACCGCGTCCAAATCTCTCCGCAGGTTCCAGAGTTCTTTGCGGAAAAAGGTCTTAATTTCCCCGCAGAATTCACGGAGATCCTTTCTCCTGACCAGTTCCTGGTCATCAGCTAGTGGGGTTAGTGTCTCGCTGTCGGACTCTGACTGCATAGTCGGTGTGGGTGATACAGAGCCTCCTGCTGCTGACGGTGTGGCTTTGTTGAAATATGTCTTGACCGAGGGGTCTTTTTGCTTTGAATTAGCCTTGGCTGGCATCCCCAGGTATTCCGCCAAATTTATCAGCCTTCTGGAGGTTTTTATGGTGATTTTTATTGTCACTTTGCTATATGATTCTTGCCAGTGTGAAGGGAGCTAATTCCCTAAGCTGCCATTCACCCTGGCTTCCGGGGGCGAGTCCCCCGGCCTCACTTTTTAACGGACATGCATTTTTTTTAACATTAGAACGCAAACCCATTGAGCTTAGTGCATAGCCCCCATACAATACAATGAGGCTGGAGCTTTTCAGGCTTTTCATTCTCTCCCTTCATTTACATTTCACAAAACAATCTAACAGCTGTTTAGATTACAGATATTCAAAGACATACTAACATATGTTTTAGAAATATAAACTATATTTTAAACATGATGGAAGTTATACGATATATAGCAAGCTGTGCAAAAAAATTCTGTATAATAAGGCAGAACTATGCTTATAGGAGATCATGTTAATATGGATATTAAGTTAAAGGTGACACTGTATGCTTATATGTGTGTTTATTTCCCAGAATCCATAGCTGCAGTGGAAACATGGTATAACACAAGATAATGGTGATATGCCAGGTTACAGACAATATACGACATACAATTTTTCCTCTACAGAGAGTAGAAAGGTATGCAGATTGATACATTGAATCAAACACTGAATGTTTTCAATTTAGAGAGATACCTTCCCCCTGAGATTATTATTGTAGATTGGTTGCAACATATATCAATGTTACACTAGTTTGTAAGAGTAGCTAATGATAGCAATTGTATAGGAGATAGTTACTTAGTAGGATTGGTTAGTGGAGATTGTGACACATTTGAGCACTAAGTAGTTATTTGCATAGAAAATGATCACACTAGTGTTATTAACTTGGTCGCTTGAGCACCTGTTTAGGTAAAAGTAATCACCATGTTGGTTTAGGCACATAATAATAATAATAATAATAATAATAATAATAATAATAATAATAATAATAATAATAATAATAATAATAATAGTATTATTATTATTATTTGTTAGATTTAATTCACTGAGTTTGTCACAAACAATGTATTAATTTTATTTTACTTATTTCTGTGGGTCAAAATTATGGTCTCCAAGAAATTAGAGTATTTAATGTATTGATTCCAATACATATGTAATGCATTTTATCTATAAATAATAAAAGAACAAAAACAGCATTGGATACGTTATAGATAATATATTAATTAGAGGAGGTGAACTATTGGAAAAAAAAAACTGTTTTTCTCTTCACCACTTAAAGTAAAGATTGGTAGGTTCATGTGTAATGTTTGTTCATAGTAATAGTGTAACAAGTATTAAAAGTGAAGGCTTATTAAGAATGGGATATTGAGTGCAGCTTTGGGGAAACTATCTCTTCAATTTGTAGTTACAATTAACTAACTGACTTATTCAGGATAAATAAGAAATCTATAGTTTAAAAAAGAATGAACAGTATGAGAAGATACATTAATTAATAATAAAAAAAAACATATTGAAACAATGGAAATATATCCTTATCCAGATCTGCCTAAATGGTGAAATAGTTTGACAAGCATTGGAAAAAAGATGCAAAAATACAGCAACAATTAATGCATAATTAAATAGTCAGCTTAAATGCTAATATTGTATCTGAAACATAAAAAAACAAGTCTTGATATAGTTCAGCTTCTGTTTAAATGTATTAGATAGTGTTTATTTACATTGGTAATTTTAATATTTCATATGCAGTGATATAGTTCAATAAATAAGGAATGAGGATACGTTTAATAGATATCTTTAAATACAGGCCCCTGTTCAGTCTAGTTATATTACTCTAACATCAGATGTTCATCTGTATTTAGAAAATACATAATTCATTATGGAATATTTAATTTGTGCTTAAACTATAACACATTGTGTATACACATATACAGACTTGGTATTTTAATTAAAAGCAAACTACTGTGACTGGAGCATTAGAGGGAAGCCAAAGAGCCCGGTTAGGAGCTGATCAGATCACACAGAGCAGTGACAGCGAGAAGACATTGAGGGAAGCCCCATTTATAGCGCAGCACTGCCACCGTGTGGTGCTCTGGGAACTGCAGGCATTAAGGAAACGAGCCGCGCGGTTCCGCTTCTTTGTGTCTCTGTGTTCGGGTTTATAATAATAACGCAATGTGAACATTAGAAGAAGAGGAACCAAGAAAGTCCCATTGAAGCAATGATCTGGGAAAGAAACCCCCTCATATTACATTTCACCGATTAAAGATCATTTGAATACTTGGTATAAGTACATGTTCCATGTCAGAGAGCTCTGTGCTGTATCTGTGCAAACACTAATGTTATCACATTAAATCTTTTTAATTGTCCCACTTACAAGCACTAAATATATAATAACTTTATTAGGACGATATCGGTCTGAGGCGGGATTTTTGAACATCGCAACGGCTTTCACAGAACCAATCAGAGCGAAGGGCGGGACCAAAGCAGCCAATCACAGCGATCTGCAGTCCATAAATACGCAGCTGCAGCGTTTTTTTTCTTTATTAGTTCCTGACCGGAGACGCGCACTGACACAGCAGCACAGGATGGCCCGGACCAAGCAGACCGCCCGGAAATCCACCGGAGGGAAGGCTCCCCGTAAGCAGCTAGCGACCAAGGCTGCCAGAAAGAGCGCTCCGGCCACCGGCGGAGTGAAGAAGCCTCACCGCTACCGGCCCGGTACTGTGGCTCTCAGGGAGATCCGCCGCTACCAGAAGTCCACCGAGCTGCTCATCCGCAAGCTGCCCTTCCAGCGCCTGGTCCGGGAGATCGCCCAGGACTTCAAGACTGACCTGCGCTTCCAGAGCTCGGCTGTCATGGCTCTGCAGGAGGCCAGCGAGGCTTATCTGGTGGGGCTCTTCGAGGACACCAACCTGTGCGCTATCCACGCCAAGAGGGTCACCATCATGCCTAAGGACATCCAGCTGGCCCGCAGGATCAGAGGGGAGAGAGCTTAGGCCGGCTGCACCCTGACTTCGTTTACACCCGAAAAACAAAGGCTCTTTTAAGAGCCACCACATTTTCAAAGAAATTGCCTGATCAATATTAACACACGGATACTGATCTCAATATAGAGAATGAAAGAAGTGTGTTATCCTTGTACCAACATATGTACTTGATGTGTGACAATATAGATAAACGCACCTTCAATATTTGTGTATTCTTTGTCATGTGATATATAGACTTGCATGCATAGTCACCATTTCATGCTGTATATGGCTGCACGTAAAGACAAACCTGTAAATGTCCCCCCTCCCATGTGCCACTGGTGATTATACTGAAGTGTTAGGGAATAGCGTGTGCTTCATGCTTTCAATGTGATGTAAACACATTTATTTTATAACATGGTGATAAATAAGTTTTTCTGATGTCAACTACACTATTTTAATTTTTATTTTCTATAAACCGTGTATGTGAACATTGTTTATGTAGACACAAACAAAACTATATCACCTAATATGTCAGTTTGTCTGAGAAACATTTATTCGTGCAATAGGTTAGGGACTACAAACTTACACATGCACCTTACAGTGCTCGCAGTATCAATTCATATACACTTATGCTCTGGCAGTGTAACACAAACCCCTGCATGGGATAAGTTGGAGAAACATTCCCAGTTACACATTATGTGCACAGCTCTCTATGTGGGGTTGTGGTGGCTCTTAAAAGAGCCTTTGTGTTTGTAAGAGGCTGAAGTTGTCGGTCTCACTTCTTAGGAGCTGCCGCCCTCTTGGGCTTTGCTGCTTTGGGTTTGGCTGCCTTGGCCTTAGCTGGACTCTTAGCAGCTTTTGGCTTCGCAGCCTTTTTAGCCGCCGGGCTCTTCACAGCCTTCCTGGGCTTGGCAGCTTTAGACTTCTTCGGGCTTTTTGCTGGCTTCTTGGCGGCCGCCGGTTTCTTGACCTTTTTGGGGCTTTTCTTCAATCCTGCCGGAGCCTTTTTGGGTTTCTTGGGGGACTTGGCGGGTTTCTTTGCCACTGGCTTCTTGGGTTTCCCCACATCCTTTTTCTTGGCCGCCTTCTCCTTGCTCTCCAGCTGCTTCTTATTCAGCTTGAACGATCCGGAGGCTCCGCTCCCTTTCAGCTGGATCAGGGTTTCCTTGCTCACCAAGCCCTTGAGAGCCAGCTTCAGGCGGCTGTTATTCTTCTCCACATCGTAGCCTCCTGCAGCCAGAGCCTTCTTCAGAGCGGACAGGGAGACCCCGCTGCGCTCCTTAGAGGCGGACACAGCTCTCACTATCAGATCGGACACGCTGGGACCGGACTTTGCTGGGCGGCTTTTCGAGGCTCCGGCCGCTTTCTTCGGCTGCTTCTTCTTGGCGGCGCTTTCAGCTGGAGGAGGAGGAGCAGGAGCGGTCTCGGCCATTGCAGCTGCAGGTAAAATCCCCCAACACACTGACAGAAAGTTATACTGGGGGCGGGGACCTGCCGGGACTTATATAGAGAGCCTGCTGCTCTGTGATTGGTTAGTTATCGGAGTGAGCTTCTCTCTCATTGGGTATAATCACTAAGGCCCGCCCCTGACTCTCATCCTCCCGGATCACAAACACTGCTCTGACTTTGTGTTTCTGAGGCTGCAAGAAAAGGGCATTTTATCCCCTAATTATTACTCACATCCCCCCGTCTTGCATGCAATTTATATGGAATTATATTATCTTCACTGCTGTATCATTTTTCTGCTGGGAAAGTACAAACACAATTAGGAATAATGGGTGAAAGTTCGGCTCTGTAGCCCGGGATTTGCCAGATTTCATTCATATCTGTCTATTTCTGTCACTTTTACTTTGCTCAGACTAAATGTGCAACCTCCATCCTCATACAGTGACACTAAGGACATATTATTCTACAGTATCAGTTTAAAATAATGTGCATATAAAAATATAAACATGGTCTGGGGATTCACTATATATGTACAAGTAGCACAATAATTCCTGTGCAGTGTACATTGCTATTTCATGTTGTTCCATTTCCCCGGTACTAAGCTCTGTATTATTCCATTGTCAGTTATGAATATTGGTTATTAAATGGGAGATTCGAAAAGTTTTGTATTCCATCTGTTCTGCAAATGAATAGTTTATAATGATATGTATGTAAATTATGTTTTCTAAAAACAATCATAGTAACATACACATCATGTGAATGACAGTAAATATATTTTAATAATGTAATAATCAAACAACTATTTTGTTTAAGCTTTATAATACAATTGGGAAGTGTTAAAAATATGTTTATTTGTGGATTACAAAAAAATGTGTATGTGATATTAATGGAAGATTAGGTTATTAATCACCCTGTGTGTTACATAACTATGTAATGTCACTATTAGCACTATGTATAGGAACTGACATGTTTTGTGACCATTGTCACCAGAGACCAGAACTTTTAACATCTTTACATCAGGATCACTATCACCAGAAAATAATAATAATAATAAAAATAATAGTACGTTCTTGTATAGCGCTGCTAGTTTTATGTAGCACTTTACAGGGACATTTTGCAGACACAGTCCCTGCCCCGTGGAGCTTACAATCTATTTTGTTGGAGCCAGAGACACAGGGAGATAAAATGACTTGCCCAAGGTCACAAGTAGTTGACACTAGGAGTTGAACCAGGCTTCAAACTCACTCTCAATGCCAGTGTGTTTTACTCAGTGTTTACTCACTGAGCCACTCCTTCTCCCGAATGACACACTAGTTGAATAAACAAAAGTTTATTCTGGCAAGCCAGAAAACACACAACATACATGTGACGGTTGGGGTAGCCAGCCTCACATAATAAGGTAAAGCCTGGCTGGCTTCCCCTAACACCGTGTTTTAAAGGCCGCCTCATTTGGCCTGTGTATAATGTATTGTGTGTAAACCCCTTCCAGAAAAGAGCTAATCACTGATACACTCACTTTCTGGGAGTAAGTCACTAGCCTCAACAAGGTGCAGGGCCTGCTTCCGGAAGGCTTATCCTGACCGCTTCTGGTATCGTTGTTCGCAGAGCTTCTCTCAGCTGTGTCTCCGTAAAACTCCCACTTGCTCCGCTGACCGGGCTTCTCTGGCGCTTCTCAGCTGAGATCAGTGCTTGTGTATGCTCTTTAACACAAAGCACTTTTTAAAAGCCTGCCAGCGCGTCTCCGATCGCCTCCATAGGTTGTCTGGTTCCCTACACCGGCCTCACTCCTTACATAGCCCCTGCTGGATATCCTTAACATGGAGCAGGGGCCCTTGACCAATCACAACTTGTATTGTGACGTTGCCGCCAAACACAGGATGAGCGCTCGCCCTGCTGCACAAATGGGGGAAGGGGATCAGCTTAAGGGCTCAAGACCAACCCTGCAATAGGTCCCTCCGGTCAGCCCCAAATATCCCGCTGGGAAGGCGCCACCAGGTCTGCGGGAAACAATTGGCTCTAGCCCAGTGAAAGCCGGGCCCCGGACCTTATTTCTAGCCCTTTCCTGCTCACCATTTTTTTTCACCATGAGCCTTAATGGTCCCCAGGCCTGAGCCTGGGGTGGGCATGCTTTCCCCCGATGGGGAACAATGACAGCCCTTGTGCTCTCTTCTCCTCCCAGCACAAGACTGACTAAATGTGATACTGTGAGGATTCGCTGTTCTGCTGCTCCTGCCCCTTTAACCCTCACTTGCCCATTGGACTACCATAACACTCAAGAGTGGCAAACTGGGGTGGAACTTACGCACGGTGCGCGGGTTCTGTGCAGTCCCCTTCGGTCTCTGGGCATGGAGCGCGTTCTTGCTCCTCCTGTCTTGATGCGCAGCGCGCATGCATGGTACACGGTTTTCCCTGTGGTCTGCGGTCTCCGCCCCTCTGACCCGCCCCCGTCCTGGCATCACCCCTATGCAGCGCGGTTACGCCCCTCACTCCGCCTCTACCTCAGCGGGTCCTGCCTCTGGTACCCGGCCCTGTCCTGATATCACTGTTATGCGGCGCAGTTGCGCCCCTCCTCTATCTCCATGGGTCTCGCCTCTGGTTTCCGCCCTCATGGCGGTGCGGGTGTCGTGGCGCACAATGACAGTGCGTGACAGTGCAGCAGCCCTTTCCTGCTCACCATTTTTTTTCACCATGAGCCTTAATGGTCCCCAGGCCTGAGCCTGGGGTGGGCATGCTTTCCCCCGATGGGGAACAATGACAGCCCTTGTGCTCTCTTCTCCTCCCAGCACAAGACTGACTAAATGTGATACTGTGAGGATTCGCTGTTCTGCTGCTCCTGCCCCTTTAACCCTCACTTGCCCATTGGACTACCATAACACTCAAGAGTGGCAAACTGGGGTGGAACTTACGCACGGTGCGCGGGTTCTGTGCAGTCCCCTTCGGTCTCTGGGCATGGAGCGCGTTCTTGCTCCTCCTGTCTTGATGCGCAGCGCGCATGCATGGTACACGGTTTTCCCTGTGGTCTGCGGTCTCCGCCCCTCTGACCCGCCCCCGTCCTGGCATCACCCCTATGCAGCGCGGTTACGCCCCTCACTCCGCCTCTACCTCAGCGGGTCCTGCCTCTGGTACCCGGCCCTGTCCTGATATCACTGTTATGCGGCGCAGTTGCGCCCCTCCTCTATCTCCATGGGTCTCGCCTCTGGTTTCCGCCCTCATGGCGGTGCGGGTGTCGTGGCGCACAATGACAGTGCGTGACCAGGTCACCTACGGGTTTTGCGGGGGGCATGCACAAATTCTGACGCGGTAGCTATTGGCTGTGTAATAGGTCACACCTGCATGATCCAGCAGCCTATCCTGTACCAAACGCCTGCTTCCTGGTTGCCTCCCATTGGTGGGAGGTCCTATAAATATTCTCTCAGAGCTCCCATTCATTGCCGAGCATAACCTCTGTTTGTGTGACGCTGCACTCATCACCTAGTTCCTGTCTGCCTGACCCTGCATGGATACTACTCTGTGATGCTCTCCTGCACTGACCTTGGCTTTGGCAACGACTACTCTGTGATGCTCTCCTGCATTGACCCTGGATTTGGAACCACGGCGACGCCACTCTCTCCTGCACTGACCCTTGCTTGGCTCCACGACTGCTCTACGCTCTACAACCCTGACCCTGGCTTCGTACCCCAACAATCCGCTGCTCTATACTCCAAGATTCACAAGTACCTCACTTACCCTGTCTTCTGTTACCCTGATCCGGCCTGTACGACTGTCCTATACTCTAGATGTGCCCTCGTTGTTGTGGTTGGCGTTCTATACAAATCCCTACCTCAGCCCCACGGTCACGCCTCGTTTGTAGTGAGCTACGGGTTACAGATACTCCCACTTGGAAGTCTCTGCAAGGGGCGGGCTCATGGACTGTACCCATCTTGGATAGGCTTGCACAGGCCATGAGTCACCACCTTACTTCCTTCACTGGGGGGTCACTGGCTCATAGATTAACCTGTTAGTGCTCTGAACATAATAGGGACTTACATAATAGATACACTATGTGGGAAAGAGAGGTATTATGGGACATACCCTGTTACACTGGATAGGGGTAGTTTGGGCAGTTAACACGCAGGTGGCCCAGCCAGTTACACAAGGAGCACTGGCCCTCGTGGGCAACCTCCATCGGCTCTACTTCAACACCCCAGGTTTTTGACTTCTTCCCCCTGGTTTGGTGGCCTGGGGAGGGTCAGCTACCTTAGGTCTTTTGACCGCCAGCACTGGAGTAAGGGAAAGGAAACGCTTTTCCAACTGTGGCCGTGTGGCCACTGTCACGATGGACGGAACGTATCAACAATTTTATATTTTAGGGAAATAGATTGAGCACACAAGTTGAGCAAAATAAACTGATATTTATTTCCTTAATAGACAGACACACGACAACCTTAGAATATACTTGACAAAACACTTACTGAGGAAGAGAATGGGATAGACTGTCCAGAAGTAAAACAAAGCACCAGAATATTGTCTTTTAAAATGCTGTCCTTTTGCAAGGGGCATAAATTGCCAGCCCAATAAGTCTGTGAATATTGCAAAGTTCTTTCTGGTCCATTGGGGTTCGTTAGATAACCCCCAGCACTAACGGGATCCTGAAGAAGAGTTATGTCCTTGGTTCTGATGTAATTAACTTGTTGCGTTAGGGAATCGTTGCTGCTGCTCTTATCCGCTTGTAGAAGCAAAGTGGAAATTTGTTCACATTGTAAAAGAGAGATGAAAGACAACGGGGATAGCTTAGGGAGCATGTATATAGGGTCGGCTAGCATATCTATAACATACCCGCCCAATCCCCTTCGTGGGAACCTCCATCCCACCAATCTCCATCTTGCCCCCAGTTTGCAGATGGGCACTACAGGGATTTCCAGTTGATACAGCGCCTGTGCAACTCTGACACCTGGGCTGCTTACCATATGAGTGCTCCCCTTTTTACCTGGCTTCTCCCAGGCTAGGAGTTGGACCCAAGGTGTGAACTAGCCCAGATGACTAACAGGATCTCCTGGTCAGCGAGCATCCCGGCTAATTCACACTTTGTGGCTCTGGGGCTTTCATCTGCAACACTTCCCTAGATCCATAGGCATTGCCCTAACAGGGAGTCTCTGAAGTTTGCAGAAGGAAGTGCCCCCAGCTCATCGGTGTAAAACATGTGGTTACTGGTTGCATTGCAAAGGCAAGTAGAAAAAGCCTCATCCTGCCTGTACATTTAAAACTGCAGCCAGAAAGGCACTTTATTAAAAATATATGTTCTATTTGTCCTAAAGTCATCACTGGAGTTAACGGCATTCGGCCGTGCCTGGGATGTCTGCCAGCAAGTAGGCAAGCCATGTGACAGTGCGAAGGCTCCCCTTAGACCACCACCGGGGCTAGGTAAGCCCTTTCAGCACAAGGCTGTTCAGTGGGATGGCGGCATTCATTTTCTTTAGCCCATCGCTGGGAGTTCTGGAGAGCCGGATCCTGCCTGATGTCCTTGGAGAAGCAAGGCAGGGAAGCTCAGTGTAGCAGGCTGGACGCTGATGTGGTTCTGGCCACTATTTGTGGGGCTAAGCACCCGGAGACTGAGACCCTGAAGACTATCTCAGAGGCGAACCTCAACCCTCCAGGGCTTTCCCCAGTTGCCATTCCTACTATGGCGTATAATTGTGAGGCTCTGTTTGCCATGTTGGGTCAAGGCGCAATGACAGACCATCACCTACAGTTAACCTAAATACTGAGAGACCTTGTCAGACCTTCTCCTGCCCTATCCCAGACCCCGAAATGAGGCCCCAGTACCTCCCTGGGGTCTGATAATTTATAAATAACATACCTCCCCACACACCACATTTTTCACCATTGTGTCCAGTATTTTTGGACAAGACACTTGGCAACCCTAGTGCTGGCAAGCCAAGTACTTCCAGAAGCTGACTCTACATGAGACACTAGCCGAGGTTGAGTCAGCCATGAGCCAGAGGGGCTGAACGAGAGATTGACCGAGACATTGCCGGTGAATCTGTCTCCATGAGAGCAACCTTGCTGGCTTAGGAATGTGCCACACAGGTGCTTTGACTTCTGGCCGCCAAGATGACGGACGACGGTGTGCCCCCGTGTACACAGCAAGAAAAGTGGGTACTGACCCCTGCTACTATGCCGGTTAGGAGAGCACCCCAAATTGTTGACTCTCTGCAAGTCACCAAGCCATGTGGGTCAGCCGCGTGCCGAAGATGCTGTAGCAAAGACAGCAGAGGATGCCCATGATGGCCAGTGCTCCCGGGGAGACCAGTTAAACCATCTGCGGATGAGTACCCCAACACATCCCAATCAAGTATCCCCAATCTGGGGCAAAGTCCCCAAACAACAGGGCTTACCGACTATGAGAGGCTAGCCCCAGCAAAGGAACCACAAGCAGTCGTGCGGTTCCAGCGGATGACCCAGTCAGCGATCCCTACGGCTGTGTGCAGCCATCAGGCTGGAGGACTATGCAGTCCATAGAAGAACAGTTTTGCGTCCAGGGGTCCCAGGTAATCGGCAGGCGTTTGGACTGGGGGACCCCAACACTACAGTACCTCTTGAGCAACCTGATATGGTTAGTCCAGAGCATCCAATCCCAGGGGATGCGGGTGGAGCTGCCAGATGATGCTATTTGACTGCTTTCACATGGTGCAAATGTTGGGTAGTTACCCTGGCGGAGGTGCCTTTGGTGCTGCTGCCAGACACAGTGTTTCTTGTTCCCCAGCTTTTGGTGCCAAAGAGTGTCATGATCTGTGAAGAGACAAGGCAGGTAAGACCAGACAAAGCCCAACCAAGCAAAACCTGTGTCCCTAATTACTTGAATACCAACCCCCCCCCCCCACCTTTTTCAAATCCTCTGACAGTGTGACGGAGGGTGAACGGCCAGAGCTCAGTGAGTGGTCCCCCGATATGGAGGGCATGAGACCTCAGTTGGCTGAGTCTGTCTGTTCAGTCCCCCAGACCTTATGTGTTTTTTTTACTGGGCCAGCTATGGGCAGAGAGGGGCCAGCTATTGTGTCACTGGGTGGGTAGGGAACAGAGTTTATAGGGAGCTAAGGAGATCCTGCTTATGGGGCATTAAGGGGTTGCTCACACCAGAGCCTGTCTAGTGCAAATGTTCTGTGAGTTGAAGGCATCCCAGGAGGCATCAGCGTTTGACCGTGCCCGGGAAACCTGCCGGCCGGAAGGCATGGCCAGGGGACAGTGTGAGAGTTCCCAGGAGAATGCCACCGGGACTAGGTGAGCATTTCCAGTGAGAGGCTGGGAGTGGATCGGCGGTATTTGTAGTATATAACCCTCCAAAGGGAAATTGAGAGAGCCAGGCTCTGCCCAACGCCCTGGCAGTAGCAATGGGAGAAGGCTTAGTGGAGCAGGGTGATACAGATCTGAAGCTCGCAGCTCCCCAGTGGGAGTGGAAGCAAAGCACGGCTGACTACCCCAATACCGTGTGCAATGGCCACCTCTGCCAGGCTTATTGTGCCCAATGTATAGGTTTTTTTCTTTGTGTAACCCTTCCAGAAAAGAGCTAATCACTGATGTCTGGAAGTGGAAAACTGTATAAAGTGGGGATAGGGATGTGGTAACTACACATCAACACAAACATTTTATCATGCCGTGATGGTCTTCACCTACTGCTGACAGTCTTTACTTCAATCCTCTGCAGATGTGGGACCTGTCCTGTCAAGGCCACCCGCTTCATCGTCCGCTGACATGGGACCTCTCCTGAAACCTGGTAAGTGAGAAGTAATGTTCCTTGATTGTAAGTGTCAAATCTATGGTGTGTTTTACAGTCACTGGCAGCTTACACAAGAGGAAATACGGTAATACAAATAACACATATAGTCCAGGTCCCTCTGGACTTCCCCCTTGTTCCCCGGCCCCCCTGGTTCCCCATATTAAGAGATACACCATTGCTTATAGTTTATGTTGTTGTTCCTTGTTTATTTATTGTAAGGTCCGGGGGAACACCTCTCTCTAAAGGGGCTCCCCCCGTGACTTTACTCACCCCCGCTCCAGCTCTGCCTTCTCGCCGCTGCGGGCGGGATCTCCCTTCTCCTCCGCTTCCCGCGGCGGCTTCTGATCTCGCGCATACGCGCGCACGGCAGAGGACTTTTACGTCCTCCCTCAGGGGGAGTGCCCGCCCCCAGCTGAGGCCGCACACGCCTCTCCCGCGTGGCGCACATGCCTGATGTGCGTGCACCGCTCACAAGCAGCACATCTAGCACAGCTGTGGTGAGTTTCTCCCTACCAATCCCTATCTTTCCTGGGACCGCTCCCTCGTTACTCCCCCTCTCCCTATTGGTCCTTCCTCCTACTTATACCTTGCTCAGCCATTCATTCTTTTGCTGAGCATAGCTTTGTTTGACCTGTGTTAACCACTGTCGTGCCTGCCTCAGTTCCTGTCTCTTTGTCTCCTCAGTGATCCCTTGCGTACCGAACCGGCCTGGCTGTGGATCCGCTCTTGTCTTCTACCCTTGGTTTGTATCCTGACCTCCTGGACTCCCCGACCCCTTCACATTGGTTTGCGGATTCCGACCTACCTCCCGGCTCTGGATCCCAGGCTCTCGGTACAACCTATCTTCTGGAACCTCCCTTCTCGTCTGGCGAGTATCTTACTTTATCTTATACTCCCAGACGGTTCCAGACGCCTATTTTCCACTTTCCAGGTGTCCGCCGTATCTGTGGGTGCAGTTTGTTACCCATCTCACCTCAGTTTCGGGGTCCCTCGTTGTCCGTGGTGAGCTCAGTGTAACATTATGCTCAGCCCCACAGACATGGACCCCGAAGAGTTTGAGCAACCAAGCCCCATGCAGCAACTTCTCCAGCTAGAGGCACAGCTTGCCTCCATGACACAGGAGCTCTCTAGACTCTCCTCATTGCAGCCTTCCCCAGGCTCCTCTGCCATGGCAACTGTGGCGTTTCCCTCCCCGGTTCTTCCCGTGGCTGTGGATCCTCATCTCCCGGCTCCCAACCGCTATGCAGGGGATCCCCACAAGTACAGAGGGTTTCTTAATCAGTGCGAGATGCAATTTGAATTATCACCTTTGTGCTTCCCCACTGCTCGTTCAAAGGTGGCCTATATTATGTCTCTCTTGAATGGAAAGGCCCTAGCCTAGGCATCCCCCATCTGGGAGCGGGAGCCTACCATGACGCATTACTATTCTTGCTTTCTTCGAGAATTCAGGCAAGTATTCGATACGCCTGGTCGTCAAATTACGGCAGATTCTTCTCAGTTCCATATTCCCCAGGGTACTCGTCTTGTCGCCGAGTATGCTTTGGACTTCCGGAGTATCGCGGCGGAGACCTCCTGGAATGATGGCTCACTATCAGCAGCCTTTTGGCAGGGTCTGTCGGATGCCATCAAGGACCAGCTGGCCACTATGGAGAGACCCACCAGATTGGAGGATCTCATTGCGGTCTGCATCCGCGTGGACCAGCGGCTACGAGAGAGGAGATTTGAACGCGCTCTTCCTCGTATCAACTCCTCCCGATCTTCCAGCCGCAGTCTCGTCCATCACGTCCCCTAACCCATGTATGAGCCCGAACCTATGCAGCTCGGAGGTCATCGTCTATCCGCGTCTGAGAGACTGCGCCGACGAGATGGTGGACTGTGCCATTACTGCGGTCATCCCGGTCATCTGCTGGTAAGCTGTCCTCTGCGACCGGGAAACGCCAGGACCCAATAAGGTATGAGAGGGTCTCGTTGGGTATAATCTCTTCCCCTCTTTCTTCTTCTAAAGTACTTCCCAATCGTATAATGCTGCCTATTTCTCTGGCCTGGAATAACTCCCTGATCCCCGCCTCTGCATTTATAGATTCTGGGTCTCAGGGGAACTTTATTGATCAGAGTTTTGTCTATAGGAATGGGATTCCCTTTCGATCTAAGGCTGTTCCAGTTGGTCTGGAGGCCATAGACGGCGTCCACTCCAACCAGCCTTTATTTATCTGGAGACTTGTTCTCTATCCCTTCCCACGGAGGACGGTCACCAAGAGAAGATTATCTTGGACGTGATCCATACTCCATCGGTAGATGTAATTCTAGGTCTCCCCTGGCTGCAACTTCATAACCCACAATTAGATTGGGTTGGTAAGGAGCCCATACGATGGAGCCCCCAGTGCCTTAAGACCTGTCTTCCCCCCAAACGGACGTTAGCCGGAGTGGAATTACCAGCAGAGTATAAAACTTCCCTTCCAACGGTCTATTGGGACCTGGCGGACATTTTTGATAAGGTCCGTTCTGAAGTGTTACCTCCCCATAGAGACTTTGACTGTCCTATTGAGCTTCTTCCCGGTGCTACCTTACCCAAGAGCCGTTCTTACCCCCTATCCATACCTGAGACCAAGGCCATGACCGAGTATATCCAGGATAATTTGAGGAAGGGTTTCATCCGCAATTCTTCATCTCCAGCTGGAGCTGGATTTTTTTTGTTATAAAAAAGGATGGTTCCTTGCGCCCCTGTATTTTTTTTTCTTCAACTTTGAGTTTATTGAAAGAGTTTTCAGTACATACAGTATCACAGTACACATCAAGTGAATCTCTCAAACATAACATTCCAGTGCGATACCAAAGTACTCTCCTGAGTACCTATGCAGTCTGAACCTTAACATAACTCCGGTTTTGCATTATGTGGTACAATTAGGGTGCTGCGCTATGGGGGAAATAAAATAAAAGTTAGGATAGGGTGGGGGAGATTGGGGGGGGGGGGGGTGATGACCCCGCGGGTGCGGTTCTCTCCAGTTTTTAGAATAAAAAATAGTATTCAGATAACGATTTGCATCATCCCTCAGCTCTTGTCGACTTAGCTCTTAGGTCTCTTATGTCCTATTGCTTCCCTGTGTGTGCCCGAGTTGCCTACTGCAATGCTCCCGTCATTCGAGTGAAAACGCATTTTGAACTATTATTGCCAAATTGTGGTGACCTCTACCCCCGGGATATCTGTCTGTTCCAACCAGGGCGACCAGACTTTTAGATATTTATCACCAGTGTCATTAACCAAACTCGTTAATTTCTCCATCTGGCATATGTACCACATTCGATTTTGAATCTTGGGGATATTTGGGATTTCGGGTTGTTTCCACATAGCTGCGATCTCGCACTGCGTTGCCGTTGAGAAATGATCAACTAATTTATTACCAGTTTTAGAGAGACCCGGACATGGTCTATTCAGGAGGAACAGCCACGGGTCCGGGGGAATTGTGAGGTCAAAAATCCTCTGGATCCAATTTCTAATTTCTTCCCAAATTGGTGAGATACGGGGGCAAGACCACAGCATGTGCCACAGGTCGGCCGATTCTCCACACTGTTTCGAACACAGCGGGGAGTATCCTGGCATAAACCTTGATCATTTCAGTGGGGTGAGGTACCATCTCATCAATACTTTATATGCGTTTTCCTTCAAAGTCGTGCAAATAGAGCTTTTGGCTGCTGCCTCCAAAATGGCCGACCAGTCGTCTTCCTCCAGGGCTTCTCCCAGATCCGTCTCCCACTTAATTCTGTATGCTAGTTTTTGCTCCTGTTGTGTATTCCCAGAACCTACTATTTCTCCATAAATCTGCGATGTAAGTCCCCGCGTGTCTTTTTCTGTCAGACAGAGCTTTTCAAATGTAGTTAATGGCGGGTATGGCGTGTTCTTGTTAAAGTACACCCTGAGCTGGAAGTATCGGAAAAATTCGGAATGTGGGATGTTTTTCTCAGATCTAATTTGTTCAAATGATTTAATTTAATTTGGTATCCACTCCAGATCTCTAAGCCGATTATATCTATTTTGTTTCCAGATTTCTTAGGTGTGTTCTGACAGTCCTGGTGCAAAGTCGGAGTTACCCCAAAGCGGGATATCAGCGAGTGTTTGGACGTTAGGGCATATTTAAATTTAGAGGCCTCCCAAATCGACAATGAGTTGATCATCGAGGAAAGCGGCCGGTCAGCCCATTTAATGGCTGTTTTAGGTAACCACAGCAGATTGTCTAACTCCAAAGGGGAGCAAACCGATGTCTCCAGATCCACCCATCTTTTCAATGCTGGTTTGATCTGCCATTGTGTGAGTTGACACAATTGCGCCGCTTTGTAATAAGATACCAGGCAAGGTACCGCTAGTCCCCCTGTCCGAATTGTCTTTCTCATAATTGTCTTGTTTACTCTCGGCTTTTTTCCTCCCCATACAAAATTGGAGATTTCAGACTGGAGTGAGAGTATTTCCTTCAGTCTTAGTGGCACTGGCAGCGTCTGAAAGAGGTATAGGATACGGGGGACGAGATTCATCTTTACGCTATGTGTTCTACCAATCCAGGATATCGTATATGGCATCCACTTTCTCAGATCCTCTTTTAGCGTTCAAATCAGTTTGGGATAATTTGCTTCGTAGAGGCCTTTATAGGTTTTAGTGATATGAATTCCTAGGTATTTAATGTGTTTTGGTTGCCAATTGAAATTGAAGTTCAGACTCAGTAGTTTTTCTGTTTCCTTTTGGAGGCTGATATTCAAGGCCTCTGATTTGGTTTGATTAATTTTAAAGCCAGATATCCTATTAAATTTTTCCAACAGGTCAAATAGGTTCGGCAGAGAGGTAAGGGGTTTGGAGACCATCAATAAGATGTCATCAGCATACAGGGCAACCTTGTGGGATTTCAAGTCTATATTAATCCCTGAGATATCCGGGTTGTTGCGGATCTGCGCTGCTAGTGGTTCCATACACAGGGCGAATAAAAGGGGAGATAATGGGCACCCCTGACGTGTACCACTTTTAATTTGAAATGTGTTTGATGGGAATCCCTGGTGTATGACCCTAGCAGCAGGGCCAGCGTATAAAGCCATTAAAGCGCCACTCACTTTATCCCCAAAGCCAAATGCCCCAAGCGTTTTTTGTAGGTAAGGCCAATCAATCCTGTCAAAAGCTTTTTCTGCATCCAGACTCAACATCATAGCTGGTATTTTCTTATTTTTTTTCAACTTTAATTTTTTATTGGAAAGTACAAATACAGCCAATGATCCACATCCCATTATTACATTTCCAGTTTTGTCAAACACATATAGTGACGCCTTGAAGACATATCCACTTAACACTTTACAAACAAGACCAGACGAACTAGACAAGGGGACAGGGATAGAGGCTAGGGGGGGAGGTGCGGGGAGGGAGGTGGTAGGTTGCCATGCTCTGGAGTAGGTATGTAGGTATCTCTTGTTAATTTTTTTTAGGTATTCGCTAAGGAATTTAACTGGGACAGGTTCTTCTGGGGTTTCTCTCTTTCAATTGTTTTTCCCAATTCTATGACTACAGGGAGGTCTGCTAGTTGTGCGTCGCTAAGTAATGTTGTCTAATCTGTCCTTAAAGGAGAACTCACCTATTTTTATTAGTGCAAGATTGAGGAGGCCTCCTAGTGCAAGATTGAGGTGGCCTCCACTCCTGGGATGTCTACCTAGGTCAACCATGGGTCCCAGACTTGTAGAAAATTTGTGCCGGAGTCATTAACTAAACTCGTTAATTGTTCCATCCGGCAGACATGCCAAATTCTATTTTTGATCTTAGGGATAATTGGTCTCTCCTGCTGTTTCCATAATGCTGCGATCTCACATCTTGTGGCAGTAGCAAAATGCGCGATTAATTTATGCGACGCATTTGACAGACCCTGGATCCGCCTGCCCAATAGGAACAGCCACGGGTCCAGGGGGATCTCCAAATCGAGAATCCGCTGAATCCAATCTCTGATTTGTTCCCAAATAGGGGCCACCTTAGTGCAAGACCACAGCATATTTCGGAGGTCTGCTGCTTCCCCACACTGTTTAGGGCAGAGAGGGGAGTAGCCTTTTACAAATTTCGCTAAGCGTGTCGGAGTGTAATACCACCTCATAAGGACTTTATATGCGTTCTCCTTTAATGTGGTGCAGATTGAGCTTTTTGCCGCCGCCTGAATAATTCTGTCCCATTCGTCGTCCTCTAAAGTCTCTCCTAGGTCTGACTCCCAGTGTCTCATGTAACTCAGTCTATTGTCAATGGGCGACTTCTGGCAGATCACTTCCCTGTACATTCTAGACGTGAGTCCCCTTGTGTCCGTATCTCTGGAACACAGCTGCTCAAATGGTATTTTCTTATTATTGACTATCTCTAGCAGATCAATGATTCGTCGGGTGTTGTCCGCAGCTTGTCTACCCTTAATAAAGCCGACTTGATCTGGATGTATGTCTGGGCAGGATGTGACTCAATCTATTGGCTATTAGTTTGGCATATATTTTAACATCAGTATTAATGAGGGAGATTGGGCGATAACTTTTGCAATCTTGCCGATCTTTTCCTTCTTTATAAATCACTGAGATAGACGCTTGGAGCATCTGCTCCGGGATCGGGGCTCCTGCCAATACGGCATTAAACATTCGGAGCAGCCATGGGGCTAGGTTCTTAATGAACTTCTTATAATACAGCCCTGTGTAGCCATAAGGGCCTGGGGCCTTAGAAGGCTTGAGGTCAGTTATGACTTGGGAAAGTTCCTCTATCGTGAACTCCGCTTCCAACACCCCTCTGTCCACCTCATCTAGCCCCGTCAGTTTGGCGCTTGCCAGAAAATCTTCTGCGGCCCTTGTGGTTTTGATATTATGTGCCACTTTCTCTCCATTATATAAGTTTTCGTAGAAAGATTTGAATACTTCCTCTATGTTTTTCGAATTTGATGTAGAGGCTCCAGTTTTTAAGCGAATCGCCTGTATGTTATAATTTGAGTGTTTGGTTTGTAATTTGCGCGCTAGCATAGTATCTGGCCTGTTTGCCTTTTCATAGTATTTCCTCTTTGACCAACTCAATGATTTGTCTGCCTGCGAGGTCAGCAGAAGATTAAGTACAATGTTGGTGTTCTGTATTTCAGTTAATGTCTGCGGGTCAGATCGTTTTTTATGCCTTGCTGTGAGGGCATGCAGTTTATTTTGGAGCGTTACCAATTTGGTGTTTCTCTCTCGTTTTCTGCGAGCTGCTATACCAATTAATGTGCCCCTTATGGTTGCCTTATGGGCTTCCCAAAGGGTAAAGTATGATTTTACTGAACCATGATTTATCTTAAAGAATTGGTTGATTTCCTCCCTCACTGCTCCGCAGATATCTGGAGTTTATAACAGTGACTCATTAAGCTTCCAATTTGCACCAGGTCTATCAGAATGAATTTGAGTGCACCGTAGCTCTATAGGTGCATGGTCAGCCCATGAAATATCATGGATCCTTGTAGAGGAGACCAAGGGGACCAGTCTACTAGAGATGAAGAAATAGTCAATTCTACTATATGCATCATGAGGATGGGAATAGAAGGTGTAATTTCTCTCTGTGGGATATAACTCCCTCCAGATATCAGTCAGCTGATTTTTCTTAAGTCCCTTCTTTAGAGCCTCCAGAGCCCTTCGCTGCCCACTCCTAGGTGTGCCTGACCTATCTAGGTTTGGGTTCATCGTGAGATTAAAGTCACCTGCTAGGATAATGTTGCCTTTGGCTACTTGGGACAGTTTTTGGAAGAAATCTCTGAAGAAATCATGACTTTGCTCACAAGGAGCATATAGCGTCGCCAGGGTTATCGGTTGTTCGTGGATAATTCCCACGACAATCAGGAATCTGCCTGCACTATCCCTCCTGAGTGTCTGCATTGTAAAGGGTACGCTATTATGAAAGAGGATCCTTACCCCTCTCTTTTTCTCTGTGGCAGACGCTAGGTAGAATTGTTTGTAGTGGTTATCTAAATATTTAGGGGAGCTACTGGTACTGAAGTGGGTTTCCTGTAAGAGGAGCATGTCTGCTTTTTTCCTTTTGTAATCTATGAATGCGGCCTTCCTTTTTATGGGGCTATTAAAGCCGTTGACGTTGTTAGATATAATATTTAACGCCATTCAAATTGTATGTGTACGCATCGTGATCTGTACTAAATGGATGGCCTCGGAGTGAACATTGAGGGTCTCGGCTGGAGTAGTTGTCGGTGATCTTTTATCATAGGGGTTCCGCGCCCCGGTATGGTGGGGTGGCCTGGGGAGGGGGGTAAGGGAGGGAGCGTGGAAACGCGCAAAAAGAATAATACAAATGGAAAGAGCCCTGTCTGGGGTGAGCCAGAGCCGGCTCTTCAGCACTACGGACTGGACAGTTGCCTGGTACCGCTGGGTTGGGCTACCAGGCCTTTGTAGTTCTGTCCTCTGTAGGGAAGAGCGGTCCTCATGGACTAGTTCCATGAGGCACCTTTCGAGGCGCCGACAAACTACCAGGGTAGTTCACACCGGCAAGTCAACATAGTATAAAAAGTGGCACAGTGTAAGTGTAAAACCTCCTAACAACTCCGAATAATTTTAACTGAACTTGACTTAACTTTAGTCGAGCAGCTGTGGCTGGACGTCCGGAGATCCCCGCTGACCGGATGGTCCCCCTCGTCTCTACTGCCACACCTCTCCCTGTTATACTATTTTTGCCATTCTTTGACTCGCCCGTGCCCTCCGGTAAGGGCAGGGCCGAGCCAGGATCCACATCGCTGTCGGGCAGAGGGGCACACGAGGCGAGCCCCATCACGGGCATCCCCGGACTCCCAGTCCCACCGCCTGCTGTAGAGATAAAGAAAACGTCAAATAAGACAACATTAGGCTATCTCTTGAACTAGACAGCAAACAATTTGGGTATTTTTGGCATAACCGTGTATTTTTAAGCAACCCTTTAGGCCCTTTCATCTGAGGGGTGTTCAGTATAGGGAGTTCTCCCCCCCTCCCCCGCCCTCCCGGGCCCCGACTGGAACGGGACATGATGATGAAGATTGAGGGACCCTCCGGGTATCCTCCCTCTGCCCGCTGCACACGGCCTGCCCAGCTACCACCCGTGGGATCCCCGGGGGGCGACGGGGATCAGGTCATCAATCTGGCCCCTCCCACCCCTCTGAGTCCAGTCGTCTCTCCCTCTGCAGTCCCCGGCGTTCCCTCCTCCCGGCCATGCCCGTGAAGGCCGCCGCCCCTCTGTGGAGGGTGTAATCCTCCTGTTGCCGCGGTGGAGGAATAATGGTTCCGTGTGCGTCAGACCGGAAGTTCCGCTGTCCCAGAGGTCGCCGGGACAGGCGGAAGTCACATGGGCCATGGCATAGTGGTGACGCGGAGCCTTCTTCAATCTTACGATGCCGCCTCCGCTGCCTTCGCGCTCTTTTCCTGGATTCCCGCCAAACGCTGCCGAGGATGGTCGTCTACTTCCAATGCGGCCTGCAATGTTCGAGGACAACCACCAGGGGGAGACGGAGAGAGAAGAAAAAAGGTACAGGCAAGGGAACCCGGCGGCCATGTATTCTGTGGGGGGGGATATAGGGCACTTTGCCTTTAAATGTTTAATTGGACACGGCTGCTGCGGGGAGACACGGCTCTTCACTGATCAGCAGCTACCGAAGTCCCCACTCTCTGCCAGGATGCCTCCAGCACTGGATCGGGCTCCGGATTAAGGTGAGGAGGTTGGGAGGGACCGGGGCTAGGCGTTCTCTGCAACAGTCCCAGCTTCTTTAGAAATGCGTCGCCATCTTCCACCTTCCTAAGCGTGTTTGCGACCCCGTTTTTTACCACGAGCAAGGCAAACGGGAACAGCCACCGGTAGCGGGTCCCCTTCTCTTGCAATATCTTTGTTACAGGGCCTAGACTCCTGCGTCTGGCAAGGGTAGCTGGCGACAGATCTTGGAAGACCTGAAGCCTGAATCCCTCGAACTCCAGGGATCTCGCCTCCCTCACCATCTGGCAGACAGCATCTTTGATGCGGTAATAGTGGAAACTCACTCTTATGTCTCGAGGGGGGTCTCCCGCTTGCGGTTTTGAACAGAGTGCTCAGTGGCAGTGGTCTAAGTGTAAGTCCTGCTCAGATTTATCTGGGAGCAAATGCTCCAGCCATTTTTGCACAAAGTCCTCGTGGTCAGGGATCCCCCTTATGCGAACATTGTTCCTGCGGTCCCGGTTTTCTGAATCCTCCTGCTTGTCTGCTATCTCGCAGACCTTCTCTGCCAGTTGGGAGACTGTTTTGTTAGTTTGTACTATGGCCCTCGTGTTGGTATCCATTTTTGTCTCAAGGGTCCCGGTCCGTTCGTCCACCGCGTCCAGGTCTCTCCGCAGGTTCCACAGTTCTTTGCGGAAAAAGTTCTTCATTTCCCCACAAAATTCTCGTAGATCCTTTCTCCTGACCAGTTCCTGGTCATCTGCCAGTGGGGTTAGTGTCTCGCTGTCGGACTCTGAATGCATAGTCGGTGTGGGTGAGACGGAGCCTCCTGCTGCCGACGGAGTGATTTTATTAAAATATGGCTTGACCGAGGGGTCCTCTTGCTTCGATTTTGCTTTGGCTGGCATCCCCAGGTATTCTGCCAAGTTTATCAGCCTTCCGGAGGATTTTATGTTGATTTTTGTTGTCACTGTGCTATATAATTCTTGCCAGTGTGAAGGGAGCTAAATCCCTAAGCAGCCATTTACCCTAGCTTCGTGCATGCGCCTCGCGCCCCTGTATTGACTACAGAGGTCTTAACAAAATTACGATCAAGAACCGTTACTCCATGTAACTTATTATCGAACTCATCGAACGTTTACAGGGGGCAACAATTTTTCCAAACTTGATCTCCGCGGAGCCTATAACCTTGTCCGCATAGGTCAGGGCGACGAATGGAAGACCGCCTTTAACACCCGGGATGGGCATTATGAATATCTAGTCATGTCTTTCGGCCTGTGCAATGCCCCGGTGGTCTTCCAGGAGTTTGTCAACAAGATCTTCCGTGATCTCCTCGACAGCTTCGTTATCGTATACCTTGACGATATCCTTATTTTTTCCAAATCCCTCTCTGACCACATTCAACACACCAAGATAGTCCTGTCCCGCTTTCGGGAGAACAATCTCCATGCTAAACTAGAGAAATGTTCTTTTCATCTTTCTTCCATTCCCTTTCTTGGATATATCATTGCTAGCACTGGCTTCTCTATGGACCCAGTCAAACTCGAGGCTGTCTTAGAATGGCCACAACCCACTTCCCTGAAAGCCATACAGCGATTCTTGGGATTTGCGAATTACTATCGTAAATTCATCAATAATTTTTCTTCTACCATGGCCCCAATGACTGCCCTCACCAAAAAGGGAGCTAACACAGCAGTCTGGTCTTCTGTAGCTCTCCAAGCTTTCGACTCCCTTAAGAAATCTTTTGCTTCTGCTCCTATTTTGCGTCACCCTGATCCCGGGCTCCCCTTTACCCTAGAGGTAGACGCATCCGACATCGGTGCTGGCGCCATTCTCTCTCAGAGACAGTCCCCAAAGGCCAAACCTCATCCCTGTGGGTTCTTTTTAAAAAAAAAAAATATTCGGCAGAACGGAACTATGACGTCGGAAACAGAGAGTTCCTGGCTATTAAACTCGCCCTTCAGGAATGGAGACATCTTCTGGAGGGAACGGAGATCCCCATTTCGATCTTTACTGATCATAAAAACTTAATTTACATTGAGAGTGCACGTCGCCTTGGGGCGCGTCAGGATCGATGGTCTCTTTTTTTTTCCGAGATTTAATTATCTCATATCTTACATTCCTGGTTCAAAGAATCAAAAGGCAGACGCACTCTCACGTCAATTCCTGTTTGAAGATAATTCCGAGATTATCTCCGAAACAATCTTACCCTCCAAATATATTGTTTCGGCCAATTCTTTTGATATCCTGGATCAGGTCATGGCAGCACAGTCTAATCTCCCGAGGGGCCTTAAGGTGCCGGTCGGCCGTCTGTATGCAGCTCCACGCTTCCTTAAGAAGATTCTTGAGTGGGGTCATTCTTCTAGGTCAGCCGGTCATCCAGGCATTAGCAGGACTTCTGACCTCATTGGTCGTACCTTTTGGTGGCCAACCATGTTGCAGGACATTTCAGTATACGTAAAAACTTGTCCAATCTGCGCCCAGGTTAAGACCGCTCGTAAAAAGCCGTACGGCCTTCTACACCTTCTACAACCCCTCTCTATACCAGAACGCCCATAGAGTCATCTGTCCATGGACTTTGTGGTGGAACATCCAACCTCTAAAGGGATGAATACCATTTTGGTTGTCGTGGATCGTTTTTCCAAACAGGCCCATTTCATTCCTCTCAAAGGCCTTCCCAATTCCCCTACCCTGGCAGTCATTTTTGTTAAGGAAATATTCCGCATTCACGGAGTTCCTCTTTCCATCGTATCCGATCGAGGTACACAATTTGTCTCAAAATTTTGGCGAGCTTTCGCTCGCAGGATGGATATCACCCTCCATTTTTCGTCCGGGTATCATCCCCAAACTAATGGGCAAACCGAGAGAACGAACCAAACTCTGGAGCAATACCTCCGATGCTTTATCGCAGACAGCCAGGACAATTGGGTAGATTTACTTCCGTGGGCAGAGTTCTCACATAACTCTTTAAAGAACAGCTCCAAGTTGAAATCCCCTTTTTTCATTAATTATGGTTTTCACCCGGGTCAGCTGCCCATCACCTCAGTTCCTTCCGGGGTTCCAGCGACCGATGACCAAATGAAGGAACTTCAGGAATCCTGGAAAAGGATCCAAGAGGCTTTGAGAAACGCAACCCATAGACTAAAGGCACAGGCAGATCGTCACCGTCGTCAGGCACCAGTCTTCAAACCAGGGGATAAGGTCTGGCTCTCCTCCAAGAACATTAGACTGAAGACTCCAAGCCACAAACTGGTCCAAGCCACAAACTGGCTCCCAGGTTCTTGGGTCCATTCTCAGTAGTAGAACGGATCAATCCTGTGGCATATCATCTGGAACTTCCCCCATCCATGAGGATACCCTCCGTGTTCCACGTGTCACTGCTGAAACCTGTGTCCCAGAGTCCACGGTTCCATAGGACACCGATTGACCCTAGACCAGTCATAGTTCAGGGTCAGGAAGAGTTCGAAATCCAGTCTATTTTGGATTCCAGGAGGACGAGGGGTTCGGTACAATACCTGGTTCACTGGAAGGGCTTTGGCCGAGAGGAAAGATCTTGGGTACCCTACCATCAAATACATGCCCCAGACTGCTGAGTCTCTTTCACTCCAAATATCCCCAAAAGCCATATTGGAGTCGTCCTGAGGCCGCTCCTTAAGGGGGGGGGGTACTGTAAGGTCCGGGGGAACAACTCTCTCTAAAGGGGCTCCCCCCGTGACTTTACTCAACCCCGCTCCAGCTCTGCCTTCTTGCCGCCGTGGGCGGGATCTCCCTTCTCCACCGCTTCCCGCGGCGGCTACTGATCTCGCGCACGGCAGAGGATTTTTACGTCCTCCCTCAGGGGAAGTTCCCGCCCCCAGCTGAGGCCGCGCACGCCTCTCCCGCATGGCGCACACGCCTGATGCGCGTGCACTGCTCACAAGCTGCACATCTAGCACAGCTGTGGTGAGTTTCTCCCTACCACTCCCTATCTTTCCTGGGACCGCTCCCTCGTTACTCCCCCTCTCCCTATTGGTCCTTCCTCCTACTTATACCTTGCTCAGCCATTCATTCTTTGGCTGAGCATAGCTTTATATGACCTGTGTTAACCACGGTCGTGCCTGCCTCAGTTCCTGTCTCTTTGTCTCCTTAGTGATCCCTTGCGTACCGAACCGGCCTGGCTGTGGATCCGCTCTGGTCTTCTACCCTTGGTTTGTTTCCTGACCTCCTGGACTCCCCGACCCCTTCACCTCGGTTTGCGGATTCCGACCTACCTCCCGGCTCTGGACCCCAGGCTCTCGGTACCACCTATCTTCTGGAACCTCCCTTCTCGTCTGGCGAGTATCTTACTTTATCTTATACTCCCAGACGGTTCCAGACGCCTATTTTCCACTTTCCAGGCATGTCCCGTAGCTGTGGGTGCAGTTTGTTACCCATCTCAGTAGAAAAAAAGCTAAAAGTGCGCAGCTAATAACTAGTTAACAACCAATATCAAGTGAACAGTGCACCGTGATTAAACAAACAATGTTGTGGACCTTAAGTGTTGATCTGGCACTAATCGTGGGTCTGCAGCCTTTCTTGAGGGTGGCTCGACACCCCAGATACTAGACAAAAAACAAAAGAACAAAAAAAATCCTGCTCAGCTAAAAATAGACTTTCTAGGGAGGTGCTATCAGGGTGAAACTTAAGCGTATAGGAGGAGAGAGGAAAGAACCCTATATGATGCACTCAGCCCTACTAATGAAAATAATAAACTTTTATTTAATGATAGTTGAAAAATGCAAACATAACAAATATGTTTAGGTATATCAATAGGTATATCAGACCTCCTGCTGGCACTGGCTAGCCCTTAGTATATATACACAGCAGGGTTGTGATAACACCCCCCCCCCCCCCCCGGAAGGAGCTGCAAATGTGTGAGTTCTGGCTATTAGTCTGGAGTCCCCTCATGAGGTTAACCACGGGGTATACTTACCTGCACCCACCTCCCAGCAGCGCTCCCATTGATCTATCATCAGGGGGGTCCTTCCCTGCCTGGGTTTGCATTTGGCTTCCTGTGTATACAGCAGTGCTATGTACCCTACTGCAGCTTTGTAACACAGTGCTGCACTATCAATGCTCCCAGTGCTTGTGTATCTCAATACCTATGTAGAGTGCACACTAGCTACTTCCCTGACAGGGTTATATTCATTGTGCATCTACTAAATCATTTTCATACTAGTATTGTGAGAATCAACAGTTTCTCTAATCTACTGTGCTTCACACTAACTTTGACACTACCTGGTCATCTAGAGTGATTGCACATCAGAACTGAACAGTACACTTTTTAGGTTTTAAATATATTTGTTATGTTTGCATTTTTCAACTATCATTAAATAAAAGTTTATTATTTTCATTAGTAGGGCTGAGTGCATCATATAGGGTTCTTTCCTCTCTCCTCCTATACGCTAACATTTATTTAACACAGATATGATCGCACAGATTAATTTACATTAATGTTTTATAAAGTACAAGTAATTTTTTTTTAAATCTATCCCTATTAAAAATGTATTCTATATTTTATCAATAAGTAATTATATACATTTTGTGTGCGCTTATAGTGGAAACTTGAAGCCGGCAAATTTGATTTTTCAGGGGCCGTCGTGTCACGTGACGGTCCTTGAACCAATTAAATGCCCGGAATCCTGCGCCGTCGCGGCGAAATATAACTTTCGCCGGTGGCGACGGGTGACGTCACCCGTCGTGTCGCCGTCACCATCGGCGGCACTATAACTATAGGCACAGCCTTAGACTTGTGTTATGGCTTTATAGTGATTTCATGTAACTTCATTCCCACGTGACTTCAATTTCGAAGCAGCACTGCCACCCTGTGGAGTAACTGTCAACTTCAGACATTTCTACTGGAGGATTTGTGTTTGCTGAACTTGTTTCCCCGGTCTGCATTTCTTCCACGTGTCACCTCATGCAGGGTAAATTAGAAATAAAAGCAAATTTATAAAACAGGGATATTTATTCAAAAAAATACTGATGAATGTAGTTGATCATACACATCTAAATATTACAAATGAATTACATTTACAGATATATAGATGCAGACACAATATAATTAAATACATGAAATAGATGGCACACAAATGTGTTCGTGTGAGTTGGGCAATACTAGGCAAAGCAAATGTGATCACAGTTTATTGAGATAAACTTCAAACCAATCACATTGTCGCGCGGGCTTTTTTTTTATAAACAGTAACGGCTTTCACTGAGCCAATCAGACTAAAGACTTTTTCAGCCAATCAAAATCAAGGAACGTCTTCCAGTGCAATTCACTTTCTCCCCTCATGGGGTGTCTGTGGTTTTCACTCAGGTCCGCTCATACTGCATATAAGCAGCAGCTTTACCGCAATTACCTCATTCGCTTCTTGTTTTGACACTTTGCAGAATGACTGGTCGCGGCAAAGGAGGAAAAGGGCTCGGGAAAGGAGGTGCCAAGAGGCACAGGAAGGTTCTTCGTGACAACATCCAAGGCATAACCAAGCCTGCTATCCGCCGCCTGGCTCGCAGAGGAGGAGTGAAGCGCATCTCCGGTCTCATCTATGAAGAGACCCGTGGGGTGCTCAAGGTTTTCCTGGAGAATGTGATCCGGGACGCGGTCACCTACACCGAGCACGCTAAGAGGAAGACAGTCACCGCTATGGACGTGGTGTATGCTCTCAAGCGCCAGGGCCGCACTCTCTATGGATTCGGAGGCTAAACGGTGACACTTCTTACCAACTGATGATACGGAATTCACATTCATTTAACCCAAAGGCTCTTTTAAGGGCCACCCACATTCTCCTGTATAGAGCTCTGGTTACACCGCCATCTTATTCTTACCCGTTTTCATGTTGCTGTCTCTGACGGGACTCAATATTTCATATTGGAAACGGGTTAGAGAAATACAATGCACTACAAAACCACCCACAGTATGTGATAGCATTTTGTTACAGCGCTTTATCTACGATTCTTTTATATAAACTTTGCTATACTCCCTTCATACTATTAACTGCTCATTCATAAAGCAAACTACAAATATTGGTCTCACTTTTTGATATAACTTCTCTGAATTAGAAGTGCCTGCACTTGACATAGATTTAAATACGTGATTTTAATTGCTCGATCCATATACACATTTTTTTACATTACACATTGGTACAATCTGCAAAAGAAAATGTATCTGATAAATGCCTTATCTGTATTGATTTTAACCGCTATGAAAACAATTACATTTTTATAGACTTGCATAAAACAATGACAATGTTTGAGCATTCATTCATTATTATTTTGCTGTCTTTTCTGCTCTTAAAACAGAATCCCCAATGCAAATGTTTCGTAAAATAGTCACTCTTTTTATATTCCATTACATGATGCCCAATATATGGGACTATTTATCAGCTTTTGATGAGAAAAAAATGCAATCGGATTTTCTTTAGCACTTTCTGTGACTTTTATGATTCTTTGTCACAACTGTAAATCTCATACATATTGATCACGTTTTTTGGTTTTATGATCATAAATACAACCCCGCATTTCATGTGTAAAACACTCGGTTTGGGGATCTCGGAACAATTATACAGAGAAGGTAAAAAGGCGCCAAAGCTTTACTATATGTCATTCAAACAAAGACCACACGGTGGCAGTATTGTTTTGGAAATGATCTGGATTCTGGAGACCTGGATTAATCACAATGATCTGAATCAAAGGTTTCACCTCCAGATATTTGTGTTAAATACGTTTTGCGGATTCCCTTAAATATAATTAGTGAATTAAGTTGAAAATCAACAGGACTCTAGCATCACTTCTTAAATCGCACAAATATGTGACTGATGTGGGGGCTGAAACTGCCAAAGATGCCACATTTCCCACACAATCTATACAGGGAAAACGCAGCAGCACCAAAATAAAGGCAGCAAAACACACACACGTGTGTAACTCACATTAACATGAAACACTTGGGGTCTTCCTTACTTTTGTGAACAATGTTACTAAATCAATCTGTTCTATTAATTCAATGATCCTTTGTTTTTTTTATTTCAGTCACACTTTATCTCAAAGATTATCCCGGAGACCAGAACGTAACCCCGGGATCAAGGCACCAGAACGGACAAAGCGTTTCAATAAAGAGAATTTATTCTGGCCGTATCCAGCACAGCACAAACTCCCAAACCACTTACACTCCCCAAAACAGGGAATACAGGGGATTCTAGGTGCCAGGCGCCACTTCCAAGACTCCCCAGGGTTTGTTCCCACTCCTGTGGGGTTTGAGACTGCAGCGCTTTCAAACCTGTTTGCTTTCTGAGACTCTGTCCCGCAGCACGGAACCGTTTTCACATCTCCCGCTGGATGAAGCTCCCAGCGACGTGTGAAGGTGTCTCTGGCGCAGCCTTGGGGCGCACCGCTTAGTTCCCTGCACGCTGGGATCACACTGACCCTGAGCGCTGCTGGGTTCCCCTTACATACAGTCCCCGCTGCTATAGGGAATCGCTGTAGATGGAGCCGCGACCATCATGTGTGGATACTGCATGGGAGACAGGACGTGAGGTCACATCTGCATTGGCCAATCATGGCTGGGCGCGGGGTGGGTGAAAGTTAAAGGGCTTTTGGAGAAATATGAAGGTCCCTGCGGGAGCAGCGCCTGTCAGTGGGAGCAGCGCCTGTCAGTGGGAGCGGCGCCTGTCAGTGGGATCGGCGCCTGTCAGTGGGAGCAGCGCCTCTCAGTGGGAGCAGCGCCTGTCAGTGGGAGCAGCGCCTGTCAGTGGGAGCAGCGCCTGTCAGTGGGAGCAGCGCCTGTCAGTGGGAGCAGCGCCTGTCAGTGGGAGCCTGCCCCTCTCCCTCCACTCCAAGCAATAGCAGTTCTCCGGACATGTGGGCTGCTCAGTGGGATTCTCAGCCCAATGTACAGAGACCCTGGCTGTGCTTTATATATGCACACACAGTGTATACTTTGGTACAGTTTACAACACGAGAGTAAACAATTACAGTTACAGGGTATGGAAGGGGTTGCACGGCACATTAAACTGGGGCAGCTCTAGGGTCTGGTGACCAGATGAGCCCCAGGAAAGGACAGGTATGTGGGAGGGACGGGGTCCAGAATAATACAGGTTAAGCCTGGTCCCAGGGGTGTGTACTGAGGCCTGGGAACTGTGATTGTGTCCACACACATCAGGCACTCTGATGGGTCACCACCCTATCTCCATGATTTGCTATGGAGACAGGAATCCAGAAACGGGGTGGCAGATATCAATTCCACAGATCATTTCTGGACTGGCATGGAGATGGACTAAATGGTATTCTCTGATGTCATGCCAGAGACACCCAAGACAAGGCTGTGTGCTTTTCTGAAGCAGAAGATTTAAACTTGCCTGCTTGCAACTTGTTTTCAGCACTGCGGAATTCCTGATCCTCTACAAGAGTGGAAGCTGCTCCGGGTAAGCCATTTCTGTGGCACTGGGCACCTAGGACTGCTAGGATTCCCCCTGTATTCCCTGGTTGGTGCGAGTATAGCTCTTTTAGGAGATTCTGTGCTGTGTCTGATGGCTACTGCTGAAATAAACACCTCTTTATTTGATCGCTGTGTCCTGTCTGGCACGTGATCCAGTGAAAGAGTCCTGGTCTGCTGTGGCAACTATTGTTAGTAAGCAATATGTAACGAGAACTATGCTCCCCTCCTTACTATCCGGCGTGACCTGTTTCATATACTCTTTGATAAAGGGCTGCATAGCCTGAAACGCGTCAGAGTGTGTTTTGTCTCCCCCCTGTTTATACCATGCTTTAATAAATAATTATTTTTAACCTTCCAACTGCTTGTGCTGGCCCCATTCCTCAGCTGTGCTCCGCTGCAAATCTTTGGATTTCAAGCTGTTGTGTATCTATTCTGCGTGACGCACGCACCAATGGAGTGAAGATTATACTAGTGAGTATTGTGATTTCCCATTCTATGGATTCAAGGGGACTTCTAGACCGGTACAGTGCAGCAGGTAAGAGTGTTTATTTTTCTTGTGAGGTAGAATTAGGCATTAAACAGTCCCTCACCAAAATACATTATTTTTGATTATACACTCCTGCGTTTGCACTGGGTCCAATACTACTATTATTGTATATATAGTTCTCCATATCCTGATCATTACATGTACCAATTATTGGTGTATCTCATCCGCTGAAGCGCTGATTTTGGGATTTTATCCCACCTCTCTACTGTTTCATATATTGTTCTCATTCTTGCTCGCCCAATACTCAAAACACATTGTTCCCTCCCTCAGTGCCTTGGTTTGATTGTCCACTTCTCAAGTGTTTCAAGATTGACCTAATTCTTGTTGTAATAGTTTGTGGGTTGCTCCCTTCCCCAGTGGTCCCACTCTGTATTATTTCCCGCCTCTACTTCCATGGCATTCCCAGTGCTTGGTTTCAAGTACTAAGCAATGTAGTGTCCCTCAATTATTCCTAATCTATTGTAGTGAGGAGATTGGCCCCTTCCCCTTTGTTTCCTAATCAGATTGTTCCCTTTCAAAGTGTTCATAATCCATTGTTCCCCAGTGATTTCCTAATTCATTGTTACCATCCACAATGCTTCCAAATTCTGATTGTCCCCTTCCCAGTGCTCTCAAAATTTACAACTCCTCTCGCAAATACTAACACATGACTGTCCTTATTAAAATGATTCTCCCATTAACTGTACCTGTAAAACCCTACATAGATTGCTCCATTATTAACTGACACCTCCATTAATTATCCCCATTAAAATTACCACTAACCCTTGATGAACTACCACTGTACAACCCAACCTCACAAACCATAATCAGTCCATCACCAACTATCCTCTCCTCTGCCTCATCCTATCACAGCCTCACATAATAAAGGGGAAGCTCGGCTCGCTGCCCCAAAACTGTGTGTAATGGCTGCCTCTGTGATACTCATTTGGCCTGTTTATAATGTATTGAGTGGTAACTTCTTCCAGAAAAGAGCTAATCACTGTGTGTGTAAAGGTTCTGGTCTCCTGTGACAGGCTTTTTATCTGGTGGATAGTAATGGACATCACTTGGCCCAGTTCTTAATCTCTTGCGGGACTTTCATTTCTGAGTAGTTCGTGATTTCAAGACCGCAGGACCGATAGTTCCACACATAATGAGCATAGTCCAGTGCACCTCTCACCGGAGTTCTATTGTGCCCAGTTCAGGGCTCTGGACAAAGGAGGCAGGGCACCTACATGGAGTTCAACTCCTGGCTAGACCTTCACAGCCCTCGGTGGGTAGCCAGATGCAGAGTCACCTCGCTCCTAGACAGGATGGACATCGTCATCCGTGAACAGTTTTTGCCCAAATGTGTACCGGAGGTGCGGGAGTGGGTCATAGAGCATAAGCCGAGAATGCACCAGACGACCGCCATGATGGCAGATGAATTTGTGACCATGTGGCCACAGTTGGAGAAGTGGGTCCTGACCCCCGATCCAGTGCCAGCGACAACACCACCTAATGTAGCTGACCCTCCCAAGGCCACTAAGCTGGGATGGAACAAGTGGAGTGCCGGAGGTGCTGCAGCCAAAGCCTGCAGAGTTTGCCCATGAGCGCCGGTGCTACCAGTGCAATTGGCTAGGCCATCTGCGGGTGGACTGCCCCAACCCACCCTGCTCCAGTAACCCCAATATGGGGCAATGCTCACAAGCAGCGAGACCAATCCCCTACGTGAGATTGGCCCCAAAAGCATAGCAAGTGGAGGCCGTGCAGAATGTGCAGCAGCAGACCTAGCAGCAGCAGTCAACGATGCAGAAGTGGATCTGGAGGGACATGGAATCGCAGCCATCGGGCTGGAATCCAATGATGTCCGCCAACAATATTTGTGCCCTTTTACCAGAGGCCATCTCCGGGTTGCCGGCCTGATGGACACCGGTGTTACGGTAATCTGGTGCAACCTGATATGGTCAGCCCAGAGAAACTTCTCCAAGGCACGGGGATGCCGGTGAGAATGCTGGACAGAGCCCCCAAGTTATTGCGAGTTGCCCCGGTGTTACTTGATCAGGGCACTAGTAGAGGAGTCTGGGATGTCACAGTGTAACCCGGCTTGGACACCAACATCCTGCTGGGCAATGACTTGGGGCACTTTATTTGCTCCTACACTGAGGAGAATGCACCAGTGGCTGCGGTCACCCCGAGCAAAAGTCAGGCAGTTGCCCAGGTGGAAGTGCCTTTGGCATTGCCGCACACCACCCCAATTATCTCTCCCCAGCTTTTGGAGCCAAAGAGAGCTGAAGTCCCGCTGGACACCAAGCAGGTAAGCCAGAACAAGCCAGACATTTGTCCCGAACCCTGTCCCAACATTTCCCCTGACTGTTTGACAGGGCCAACCTACCAGAACTGAGCCAGGAGTTCATGGACATTGTGTGATCGGACCCAAAACTGGAGGGCATGATACTTTGGGCGACCGAGTCTGACTCCAAGGGTGTGTCCCATCGGTTCCTTTGGCACCACAGTGTCTCATAACAGGAATCCAAGAGTGCTCTGGTCAGATCAGGGACATTAAGGCGACAGATAGTTGTTACTCATGAATATAGGGCACAGTTGATGCAGATATCCCATGTGATCCTGCTGGTAGGGGCATCAGATAGTCACTCATACTAGAGCCCGGCTACTACAGACTTTCTACTCACCGGCGTCATGACAGGAGGTATTGGTGTTCTGCCATAACTGTAATCCCTGCCACCTAGTGGGCAAGTCGAGTGACCACACAAAGGCTCCCCTGAGACCGCTACCGGTGATCGGTGAGTCCTTCCAGCGTGTAGCTGTAAATATAGTGGATCCGCACATGATCCCAGTTGCTCTATCCTTGATTGAAGTACGTCAATTGGCAGAGTCTTTGATTGAGATATTCACTAGGGTAGGTTTCCCAAGTGAGATGCTGGCTGATCCGGGGGCACAGTGCATGTCCGAACTGCTCCAATGTCTCTTGGCAATGTGCAAGGTCAAATCTCTCTGTACAGCCCCCTACCATTCCCAAACGAATGGATTATGTGAGCGGTTCAATGGGACCTTAATGTCAATGTTGCAAGCATTTGTGGAAGCTGAAAGGGTGAGACTGACAAGCTCACTTACATCACCTGCTATTCGCGTATCTAGAGGTGCCAAAGGAGTTTACCATCCGTTCCCCCTTCAAGCTCCTCTATGGGTGCCATGTCCGTGGACCACTCAATCTGTTTCATAAGGGCTGGGAGGGGGAGATACTGATGCTTATGTGCTACATTACATGGTGGGGCTCAGGGACCAGATAGAGGAACACATGGGGTTGGCACAGGCTAAATTGAGGCAGCTCAGATCAGGCAATAGCGCTGGTATGATAGGAGTTTCCGTAGTAGAGAATTAATCCCAGGGCAGCAGGTGCTTGTACTGAAGCCCACTTGGCAGAACAAGCTACTTTCTGCCTGGGCGGGCCCGTACACGGTTCACCGGCGGGTGCATGAGTGTAATTATGTGGTAAACCAGGATCCAGAGGCAGGTAGGCACATAACATACCACATCAATATGCTAAAGGAGTATCACAAGAGCGGGCCGGAGGTGTTTGCTATTTGTAGCCCGCTGCTGGGTGATCCGGCAAGCCAGGCTCTGCCCGATCTCCTGGGAGAAACCCGGCAGGGAGGCTTAGTGGAGCAGGTGGAGATGGGTCCCCAACTCGCGGTTCCCAAGCTGGTGCGGGAGATGCTAGAGCAGTACCAGGTCATGTTTACAGATAATCAGGGCATTACCCATCTAACCGATCACCCGGTCAACACCGGGGATCATTGACCACTCCTCAAGAAGCGTAATGGATCTCTGCGGAGGTAAAGTGGAGCATTAAGGGGGAGGTTGAGGAGATGATGGCATTAGGGGTAATTTATCTTGCTCAGTGTCCTTGGACTTCACCGGTATTCGTGGTGCCAAGGAGGGTGGGACCACTTGGTTCTGTGTAAAATAACGTCAGCTTAATACTCAGACCGTGGCAAATGCCTATCCTTTGTCCCACATGGATGAGCTCTTAGATGAGCTCATCGGGGCCAGGTATCTGGCCATCATGAATCTGTACAGATTCCATTGACCCAGCAGGCGTAGGAAAGGTCGGCTTTCATCATCCTTGGCTTGTAAGAATTTTTGGTCATGTCATTTGTGATGAAGAAAACGCCGGCCACGTTCTAGCGCCTTGTCAACCGGTTGCTGGAATGGATTAAGGGCTATGTTAGGGCTTATCTGGACTACTTAGCCATTTGTATTAATGACTGGTACACTCATCTGGTTAATGTAGCAGCAGTCCTAGATAGGATCAGGAAGGCTGGCCTGACACTAAAGCCATCCAAGTGCCAAGTCGGCATGGCGGGGGTATTGTACCGCAGCTACCGGGTAGGCCGGGGACATCTCAAGCCTGAGCCCACGAAAGTTGTGTCAATAGTAGACTGGCCGGTCCCCCACACTATAAAGCAGGTAATCACTTTTATAAGTACCACCAGCTAGGTGCTAGTTGCCTGGTCTCCTGAGTGTGGGCAGCGTTAAAGGCTTTCAAAGATGCTCGAGCCAGTGCTCTGATCCTGGTGGTCCTCGATAACATCAAGCGATTCTTGGTGCAAACCAATGCTTCAACTTATGGCATCAGTGCTGTGCTAAGCCAGGTAGGTGAGGATTGCAGCGAGGATACGTTCACCTACCTAAGCTGCAAGCTGTTGCCTTGGGAGGTCACCTATGACACAATCGAGAAAGAGGATCTGGACAATGTGTGGGTTCTCAAGATGTTATAAGTCATGTTTACGGGAAGCCTTTCACTGTCATCACTGATTGCAACCCTCTTAGCTTGTTGCAGCGGGTGTAAGGTTAAAATGGGAAGTTGGTGTGTCCTCCAGGAGTTTAATTTTACCATTCAACACAAAAAAGTGCAATGAGCACAGCAACGCCAATAGTCATTCCCAGCACGATGATCCCAGCCCCGACAAACGGACTTCCAGGTTCTTCAGCCTTGGAGAGACACCTGATGGGGTAGCTTTCCCAGAGCCTTCATCTTAAAGGGGGATATTTGATGGTATGGGGTAGCCAACCTCACATAATAAAGATGAAGCCCGGCTGGATACCCCAAAACTGTGTGTAATAGCCACCTCGGTGAGGCTCGTTTGGCCTGTGTATAATGTATTGTGTGTAACCTCTTCCAGAAAAGAGCTAATCACTGTGTAATCTCTAGAAGGGGGAAACGGTAGGAATTGGGAACAGGGATTGTATCTGTAAAAAAGGCACTTTTGTGCCTTTTAGTAGTATGTTCCCCATACATTTAGTAAGGCAGCCAACACTGCCTTTTGTTTTGCTTGCATTTCGGAGAAAAGCTGCTTTGTGACAGAAGGTGGGGTCGGTGTGAGTATGAGGACAATGGTGAGCAGGGAAGGGATGGTAATCAGGTCCGGGAAACTGGTTCTCGTTGGTGCAAAGACTTTATTCACATGAGAGGCTGAGGTGCCTACCCAGCGGGATGTATGGGGCTGGCTAGTTCAACCGTTGCCGGGTCTGAGTCCCATAGGCACAATTTCCATTGGCTATTTCAAATTTCCCACTCGCTAGACCCTCCCTACTCGAGGGGCGGTCAAGAGTGACTAAGCCGGCCCCCTCCTCTGATTTGTAAAGCCGGACAAGACATCGTCCTCCGATTGGCTGGTTGCCCCTACTCCATGAAAAGTATAGGAGCCCGAGAGCTATGTAAGGGGAGAAGCTGATCAGAGTACCAGACAAGTTTTGAAGCTGATCAGACAGGCGACTGGCGGGGTTTTAAATAGTGCTATTGGGACAATAGCACTGAGAAGGAGCTGTACAGGGCAAATCTACTGTAGCAGTCCCCTGCACCTAGTTGAGGCTAGATTCTTCTCCCTCAGACCCTAGTTGGCGAAGTGTGTTAACAATTCTGGTCTCCTGTGACAGGCTTCTTCCCCAAGCTGCGTGGGAAAGATATGGAAGCCTATCAAGCAATGGTTTGGGAGGATGCTGGTGACTACCAGGTGGTAAAAGCACTGCTCTGGTCTCAGTATGATATCACGCCCGAGACTTACTGGACCCAGTTTCATGCCATGCACAAGAGGTCCACGGATTTGCACACTGACTCTGTGGCCCGGTCAGCCCATCATGCAAAGAGGTGAGTAACTGTGTGTTCAGTGAGTACCTTCAATGTATTCCTTATCTTAATCGTGAAGGAGCAATTTGTACTCAAACATTTCCCGGAGGTGAGTGAATGCATTATGGATGGCAAACCATCAATGGCTCAGCAAACTGCCAAGATTACGTATGAGTTCATGGTGGCTCGACTCCTATTCTGGCAACAACCCCAACCGAGTGTTCCAGTTCCTGGCCACCAACCTCCTCGGCACACATAAACCCCAAGGTCCGATGCATATTTGTGGAGCTGCCCAGTGCCCCCTAGTTCCAGAACCCGACCACCAAGTTTACCCATAAGAGGCAATGCTTTGGTTTCAACAGGGCGTGCCACCTGAGGGTGGTTTGCCCCACTGCACTTTGAACCGATCAACCTGCGATGGGACCCACAACCCAGCTCCTGATATAAACGCCAGGGTAAGTCACATTCCCATGCTCAAGCAATAGCAGGTGACCCACCATATTACCCAGGCAACCCAGGTCCCAGTCTCCGAGGCTGCCGAGATTGCTGCCTGTGCTGCAACACAAAGAGGAGCCACCATTGGGCTAGAGCAGATCATTGTGCGGTTGAAATATTTGTGCCCTTATACCATCAGCACTATGATGGTGGCCAGCCAGTTGAACCCTGGCACGGTCATCACTCTTGTCCAACCTGATATGTTTGGGCCAGAGCATCTGCCACCTGTCCGATGGTGCCCCTAAGTCCCTGCAGGTGGCCCGTGTTTTCATCGATTTGATCATGGCCCAGAGCATCCGTAATGGCAGAGACCTCCCAGGCCATAACACCAACATGTTGTTGGGAACTGATTAGGGCAATTTTATGTGCCACTAATAGGGGTAGAGTGTGTCCGTCGAGTGTGCCCTATTGTGGGAGTGAAACATGTTACTGTGTTTCTCTGGTTGCCAATAACTATGTTTTTACCACACCCTCTTTATCTGTTCCTGCTCGTGGTGCGACGCTATCCTTGGCTCTTTGCCAATTTTATTTCCCATTGTGGCTGTGACCTGCTGTCAGACTTGAGACCTTGCCACCTCTGACACTATGTTTGTTCAGGGTCCCAAGAATGAAACCATCACTCCCCGGACATTGGAGTTCATCCCTTGGATGTCCTGGAGGAGACCAGTAACGTAAGCTGGGTGTAACCTGACCAAACTGACATCCCTATCCCTGCCAGTATGACTAGGGCCAATGAGCCAGAGCACAGTCGGCAGTTCCGCAATACCTTGCTGTCAGATCAGAGCTTAGGCGGCATGTGGCAGCACGCTGCCAAACCGGTCATTGAGTCCAGATCCGATTGGCTTGTGAGTGCCGCCAGCTCCCATACAGGGAACAGAGCCCAGGGACTCCGGACTGACCATGGACGGGGGTATTAAAACATGTAATAAGTAATGTGTTGGGGCTCAGAATAAACTGGTGCACGCTTTGTAGAGAGTATTTTCATTGCCTGCCACATTTAGCTACAACTGATTGTGTGTTAAGTGCACAATTTTGTTTTCCTTATAATAAACATAATAATAATAATAATAATAATAAATAGACCTGAGACTCTGGTAAATAATTACATATTTTGCCTAAATTATACAGTGATGTACGCACATAGATGGGATTGCAATTGAGTAATGGGTTAATATAAACATATTGGAAGTACCTTGTGCAGGAGAAAGGTGAGTTGGCTAGAGTAGCCGTGTGTATTAACCCTGGTTGCATATCACATGCTCACTTGTGTGCAGTCCGTGACAGATAGTATATGGGTTTAACAATTTTTGAGAAATTGTTAAACCTTGGAACCCGTGAAACAGGTCCCACCAGAGAGGTTTTGAGCTGGGTGTTTAGTTAATATATTCATTTTCATCACTTAACACTTATTATTATTTTCACTTTCACATAGAGTTGTTAGCGCCTTTTATCACTTCTTTTCACAAGATAGTATATGGGCCACATGCTCACAGATGGACCGTACATGACATTGCTGTTCCTTAGATTTAAAAAAAAAAAAAAATGACACCAGGGACAGGTTCTGTAATTTTTAGTTTATAGCACAGAGTATATTAGTGGTACAAAAAAAAATTCAGATTATTGTTCTTGCTCATAAAGGAATTAATTTGATAAATTGTACCTCCAAAAAACTTGTGCTGTTTATTTCGAAGACCAGATGCTGTAATTATGTGTTCTGCCTTTTGGTTATTGAATCTTTCTATACCATTATGCTATTTTATTTTCTAACATGTCAACATTAATTATATTATGACTTGATTTTGCATGTTCGAGGGCAATCTGTAAACAACGTTGGTTGAATAAAATAATTTTTTTTAAATTGTTCTTGCATCAATGTTACTCACTTGTCTTTAATGATACATTATATACATTTTCAGTATAATACATCTTCATGGCTTGCGAATTTGTGTCCGATATAAAAACAGGTTTTAGCCTTTACAAGCCAAGTAATGAAGATACCGATTTCTAATCCAACAGCGCCACCGTGTGGTAAATTGTTTCAAGAATAGACTCCTAATACCAACACGTTGCGCCTTTTGTATAATCACAAACAGAAACAAACACTACTTTATAGTGTATTAGCCATGCTGCACTACTTTGTTTTAATTTATTTAGCGATGAACTAGAAACAGTTTTTTTGTTTAGCTTTATAGTTATGTTTCCAGCAAACTAAATGCACTTTAATCAGTTCATCAATTTTATGGGATTTTTTCCGAAAAATCATCATGTCGGTAATTAAAGTTCACCCCCAAGTTATATATACAGTAGGTGCCTTTATGGTATTAAATATTGATTTGCTTTCTGCAGTGTCGTATCAAACGCATTACTGTTTCTAATGACAGAACTGACACCTCCACATACATGGACTTAATTATACATTACTTTACAAATGAAGAGAACTATTATCATAAACAATTAAAGTGACTTAGAATGGAGATAGACATATAATAAAAACATGTCCTGCAGGAAATGTGAAATACTATAACGCTTTTTTGATGTTGTGGGTGGCTCTGAAAAGAGCCTTTGTGTTGGGTATGTGGGGATCTCTGCTCCTGGTCTCGGGGGTGAAGCTCACTTGCTGCTCTTGGCCGGCTTGTGGCTCTCGGTTTTCTTGGGCAGTAGCACGGCCTGGATGTTGGGCAGGACACCCCCCTGAGCGATGGTGACCCCTCCGAGCAGCCTGTTCAGCTCCTCGTCGTTCCGCACAGCGAGCTGCAGGTGCCGGGGGATGATGCGGGACTTCTTATTGTCCCGGGCGGCGTTACCGGCCAACTCCAGGATCTCAGCGGTCAGATACTCCAGCACTGCGGCCAAATAGACCGGGGCTCCGGCCCCCACACGCTGAGCATAATTTCCCTTCCGAAGCAGCCTGTGCACACGGCCGACTGGGAACTGCAGCCCAGCCCGAGATGAGCGCGTCTTGGCCTTAGCGCGAGTTTTCCCGCCTTGTTTGCCTCTTCCAGACATCGTGTATCACTCAGACAGCAGCTCAGGTAACAGGAGAAGTGACAAACCCCGCCCCCTGTGCCCTTATTTATACACTCTGACAGCAGCTGAACTCCTCTGTGATTGGTCAGTTTTGAAAACAGCCAACCAGTTCCATAATCCTGAAACCACCAATCGTCTAATTTGAAAGAAAACTGATGATGTCATAAACGGTCACATGATAAAGTCAGAAGAGAGCTGGCCAAGCACGCCGTGTCCGAGGGCACCAAGGCGGTCACCAAGTATACCAGCGCCAAGTAACCCCGATCTCATCACTGACCCACAAACACAAAGGCTCTTCTAAGAGCCACCCACTTTATCACTATAAGAGATATGCTCATATGTCACCTGTGCTCGGGATAAAAGGGAAGTGTTCTATTATACATTGCAATTTTTCAGTTATTTGCTTTTGTAGCTATTATATATTATAAAGTATCTTATGTGATGTATTTTTAGCTCTTTCTGGCTTCCTACCCAGCCACGTGTTTGCTGTACTTGTGTTGTTTTGTTAGTAAGAGGCGGGAGAACCGCAGACAAAGTGACAATCGCCGAGAATCCCCTTCAGATAATCTGCAGGTCACACACATCCCACAGGGTGGCGCTGCTGTGTTAGTAATGGAGTTCGTGCTCGTGAAGTGGGATTTGAGGTTAATAACCTGCGATTATTTTCCCTCGTGTACTATTTTTGAGCCTCACTAAAATACAGATTATATGTGCACGTGTCAGAATAAGTGTGCATGAAATGATGCCCTCACACCCGCATGGTATATAACGCATCTGATCGGGGGAAAATCCTAGTGCAGTTTGGGATTAATAACAGACCATGCAATCCGTGTTTGCCACATGCGTTAGATACGAGCACATTCATTTGCATTATCAGAATTGGCCTTTTATAGTTTGTCGCACATTTTTTATTCCATTTACATAAATGTAACAAGTGATATTTCTCATTGTCCTGTTGGGTTTGACATTAGTTTAGAAATCGGTCAAATCTGCATTAAATAGGCTGGGAGGTGTTACATTAAAGGCTTCTATTGTCACCTTGTTCAATCTGTTATCAGGGATTGCACCTTTTTAGTATAAAAACAAGGCTGAGCAACATGTGTTCCCTCAGATTTCAGTAGCAGTTGATGTGGTTTTGTGATAACTTGTCAGAACTCTAAATCGCAAATATTTATCACGTCCTGTTTTTTTTAATCCTAAAACCACACAAAAAAAAAAGCAACACAAATATACAGAGAAGGTAAAAAGGGCCAAAGGATTTAATATCTGCCATTCACACACACAGACCACACGGTGGCGGTATTGCTTTGGTACTAACGTGTATCCCGGAGACCTGGATTTCTCACGTGATCTGAATCAGAGGTTTCACCCCCAGATAGTTCTGTGACACACTGCACGTTGTGTGGCTTCCCTTAATAGAATTGGTGTGAATTAAGTCCAAATCAATAGGACTTTGACATTGCTGCATCATTCTTGATACATTTAGGTTTAATCCCTTGAATAGCCCATAATGTAATGAAAAACATTGAGTAAAATCCTGAATTTGCAAAATGATCACTGAGCAAAACACACAAATACATGTACAGGTGCTGAGACTGCCAGAGATGCCACATTCCCCATAACATCTATAGAGGGAGAAAGGCAGCAAAACACAAATGTATAACTCGCATTAATAAGAAACACTTGGGCTGTTCCTTCACTATCCCAACATCACTTGTGAAACTTTTACATCTATTCAATTACTGTCTCTATTCTAAATCCAAGCTCCGTAATATTCATTCAAAGATCCCATGTTATTCCAGTCACATTGTTTTGCACAGTTTGGTTGCCTCATTCCTCTGCCCTTAGTTATCATTACACTCAATGGGATCTGCCCAAAGTAATCATGGCCGCCGAGTGCATCGTCTTTCATCTCTATGGTGACCGAGACTCTAGTTAATGGGCATGCGCAGTAAGGTCTCCATTGCAATACATTACTATGCATGTCCCTGACTACCAGCTTCACTTCCCCGGAACTACATCTCCCGTGATCCCCCGCGCACCGGGCTTTAGTTCGGAGGCTGCACGGTGGTGGGTGAATGTGGTTCATGTAATAAGACGGAGGAGCAAGAGGAGAAGCAGCGGCGGCCATGTACCTAGTGCTGTGCGGAGGGGGTGGGAGGAGGTGGGGTAAGGGCTCTGTGATAGCTTTCTATGTGACCTCATAGTTTAATGTCATCCATCATTGTCAGGAGGATAATGATTTCTCTGCTAATTAGTCTCCACAAATCACCCACTGTAAGGTGATCCTGGTTAGGCAGCTTATCCCATCATCGTCACTACAGACACATAATGGTGAGATGGAGAAGTGAATGGACTCATTATACAAATCTGTTATCTGAGATGTAGGTTTTGCCTTTTTATTTATATTTATTTTTATATTACATTTTATTTTGAATTCCTCAATGTTTCCTCTTATGGAGAAACATTGACATAACATCGTATTTGAAACCTCTTAGAAAACTTATTTTAATAGGAGCTGTTTATCCTTAATCACAGCAACATTGGGGAGTAGCACAACCATAAACTAGGAACCTGTGGGTGTGCAAAATATCTCCCCCTCCCCTCCCCAAAATAGTGGGTTTTAAAAACTCCCAATAACACGTTTCTATTTAATTTTCCATTGTCTAGGAAACGTAACCTTGAGAAACGAGATGCCAACGGTCTACTGTACATGCAAAGCCCAGGAGAGAAACAGACGCACTCCCAGGAAAAGATCCGGCCCTCATCTCACAGCTGGTCCTGGGGAGGTGGATATTATTTGCAGGTTGTGATATCAGTCACAGGAGACGAGGACACTTAACATCGGGAACACACACACACACACACATTTTGAATGAGGTCGACAGACAGCGCTACCCACAGTTTGGGCACAAACTCACCCAAACAGGGAATCCTTTCTCAACTAGGTGCCAGGCGCCGCTTCCAAGGCTAACCCGGGAGGTTTCCACGCTCCGTCCGCTGTGGGTAGCGCAGTAATCCAGGGATGATATTTGCACTATAGCAAGTTCAAATCGCCTGCTCGCCTCCACTTACACGCCTCACTTTGGTTTATCTCCGGCACAAACCTCGGATGGCATAGTAATGAGAAATCGGCAGCTCTTTACAGGGTATATTTCACAGAACATGTATATGCATTTAGCATAGGGACCTGCTATTGAGACTTACCTTGAAGTTGGTTACCAAGCTTGGCATTATTTGATCAAAGGATGTAACCAAAAGTCTCCTTTGTCTTCTAGATTTAGTTTTCACTATGTATATTTATTTCCCCATTTATTGCTACCCAATGATTAAAGTGCAGGGAGTAACTTTCTGTCTTTACATAGGTTACCTGTCTTAATAGCAAAGCATGGAAGACGGGGTGCTGACTAATCACCAAGCAGAGGATCGTCTGATCGGCCAATCCGGGACACAGCAGGTGACTGTGCCCCTAAGACACCCCACAGAGGTGGGTTTGAAGAGGTGTGGAAAATTCAAACTGACAAATAGAAATTGTACCTACGGGGCTTATACCCAGCAACGGTTCCCCAAGACAACCCAATATATCCCTCAGAGATAGGCGCCTCAGAATCTGGACTGAACAATAGCGCCACTCGGTGAGACATTGTTCCCCAGACCTGAGTCAGCGCTCCTCCCCACTCCTAACAATGGCTGGGGCACTTCCCCACCCACATTCCTGATAGCAGGACCCTATCTCTGTGTGTGCAGGCTCGCTGAGTGATTACCAGCCCTGCACACATGGGCAGCAGCAAAACATACTCATTCTAATCAGGGAGGTACATAAACCCAATCACATTATTCTCTGGGATACTGGGTTAACCCCCTGAGGATCCCTTAAGATAGGTAGGGACAATGGGTTAACCTTTATTAATATGATCCCCATTGGCCCATCTTTTAATCATTGTCTTATAATCGGAAATTAGCAACTACACCAGACAGAATAAGGCACAGGGGAGAGGAATATACAATGGCGATAATTGTGCTATGCTAAAACAATGATGTGGTAAATTATGGTACAATGCGCAGTTATGAAAAGTTTGAGCTATCATTACATATCCTTATAGGAAATGTAGGATTATGTTGCAAAGTAACCACACTTCTTCATGCCTCAGAAATCTAAAAAAAACTATAGGAGGTGCATAGAAACTACAATAATAAGCAGGATAGTGGTATAATTGGAAGTATGTCTCCCTGAATGCCCTTCAACAAACATATATAAGTCTCACCTAATGCACAATTACAATGTTGTTTTGGTTCAGTCTCCATAATAGGCCATAGGGGACTTTTGGTGCCAAGTAATCCGCCCCACTTGTTGAAGTATCTTGAGCTGTTCTGAGTTCAAAAAGTATTTGTCTGCATTATAACAGTTGTGATCAAGCTCTTGGAATGTCCATACCCCTTGGACGTATTGTCGTCTCTCTGACAGGGTAATGAAGCTTGTATGTAATACAACACATTCATTGTAAATGGCATTTATAATTGAAGGTGTGCTGCTGAAGATTACACGGTCTACCGGCAATACTCAACCTCCATTGTGGAAGTCAACAAGCAGTACCAGTGCTACTACAAATAGGGGTTAGCAGCTCTCGCCAGCCAGGAAACAATTGGTTGCCAAATCGGCATTGCATGGTGTCTGTGAGTATGCCTCAATACAACTGTATCTGTGTATGATGTGCATCTGTAACGTAGTTGGCTGACCACTGGGATATGGAAATCTATGCCACACTTTACTTGCTGCATTGCACATAAACCTTATTTACCTCTGTCTGAGAGACGACACCCAGTTGTGGATATTGCAAGAGCTTGATGGGGACGTGTTTTCTGCATATGCATTGTCATGACCCGCATGCAGATCACACCATTTCTAGGGATCCTAGGGGGACGAGTTATTAGGAATAGGTAATAGTACAGGCCTAGCCCAATAGAAATTAAAAGGGGAAAACATAGAACATAAACTCTTACTAGAGTTCATGATGTCGCTTAAGCTTGCTTATCCTGTGGTTAAGTTCTTGCAGACTGTGAGGCCTCTGGAACTAAGAAAGGCTTGGGTGAGGACCTCCAGCAGCTGGAGCATGTTGCTTCAAAACAGTCAACAAACGGTTCCACCGGACGCAGAGTTTCTCTGAATCTCTGGAAGTCTTTCTGGGCTTATATAGGTTTGGTTCTCATACAAAACCATGGAGAGGGGGCGGCTAGGCCATTCAGCATTGTCTCTTTAATCAGCTGTCCAATCCGGAGAATGTTTGAAGCTGAGATGGACCATGCACACACATGATTATAGCCAGTGTTCGACAAATGCAACCCCCGATCGCCCGGAGGAGTGCATTTAACCCCCTGTAGAGTGCCGTTGCTGTGCTGTGGCTCATTTCAGGATGCCGGGACACGATCAAGCGGGTCACCTAGCAACGCGGGACGCCGTAAGGATAGCCCAGCCGAAGACATCCCTTGGAGGCACTGCAGTTACGCTACACCACACACCAACGCAGGCGCATACAGGCACGCCCTCCCGCACTAAGGATCTCCTAGCAACTGCCGGGACCAGAGGCGGAGAGAGGCCTGGAGATTGTGGCTTTAGCTGGATGTGTCTGCGGAGCGGCGCTGTGTGGCTGGAGGAAGTGCTGCTCGTGTTGCTGCTGCTTCCATGTGTATCGCGGGCGAGGCGGACGGTGGGAGCCCCCCAGGCTGGATATCCTCACTCATGGCAGGAAAGAGAGTGGGCGGGGGGGGGAGGGAGATGCAGCATACCAGAGTGGAGTGTGTAAGTGTGTGTGTAAGTTGAAGTCTCGCCCTCTGTCTCGCCCTCTGCCTCGCCCTCGCGTGAATAATAGGGGGTGGGGGACAATGATTACATGAATACTAGGGGATAGGGTATAATGGTTGCACAGTATATGGGTAACAGTTTCACACAGGGGTGTGGGGGTTAGTGGACGTTTCTCAGCCTGTGGCAGGTGCTGACATAGTGTGCAGCCAGTTCTGCTGTGGTTTCATCTTCTCCCAGGAGGATCGCTATTTTTTGGTTCTCCTCTATATTATTAAAGTTCTGGATAAGTGCAGTGAGTTTCTCTAGGTGGGCACTCCTCATTTCATAGTATTGTGTGCAACGCAACAGGAAGTGTGTTTCATCTTCTACCTCTCCTAGCTCACATCTTTGGCACAGTCTCATCTCCCGGGGCTTCCAGTTCTGTCTGTGTCTGCCTGTTTCTAGTCTATGGGCACTTATTCTGTACTGGCCCAGGTTCTGTCTCTGCTTTGGGTCTTTTACCTTCAGTAGGTAGGGTGCCAGAGTGTATTCTCTCTGTAGATAGAAGATGTTGAGGTTAGGACCCCAAAAGTAACTAGTGTTACAGAGCATATACCCATTAATGCACAGAAAATATGTTGTTTAATTCACTGCAAACCGGAACACATAATGTCCTTGATGCATGCTTAGAGCTTAGGCATTAACCCCTAGATGAACCACGGTTAAGCAAGGGTAAAGAGAGTTGTATGGGGGATATCCTAGGACCCCCCCAAACCTCTGATGTACACCAAGAACAAAATAAACCAATGGTAGTGGGGCAGCTCACTTTAAAGCATGATAGTACTCACATATGTCCATGTGTATATCCGGGTCTGTGTGCTCCAGCTGAATGAGAGCAGAAAGAAATCACCTTGTGCCGAGAGGGAAGATGAATCAGCGGGCACTACGGTGCAGTAAAAATCGATGAGGCTGGACTGTGACTAGGTGGGACAATGAAATCCAGCGCTCAAAGAAGCTGGAAACCTACCACAGCCTACAGAGAGAATTGAACGAAATCACCTTGTGCCGAGAGGGAAGATGAATCAGCGGGCACTACGGTGCAGTAAAAATCGATGAGGCTGGACTGTGCTACAAAAGAATCCTTTATTGAAACATGGATAAAAATTGAGAGGAGGGAAGAGAACCCCTGCACCTCTATAGAGTTGAAAAAGCCAGATTGCGGGTGAAACGCGTTAGAGGTGCAGGGGTTCTCTTCCCTCCTCTCAATTTTTATCCATGTTTCAATAAAGGATTCTTTTGTAGCACAGTCCAGCCTCATCGATTTTTACTGCACCGTAGTGCCCGCTGATTCATCTTCCCTCTCGGCACAAGGTGATTTCGTTCTATTCTCTCTGTAGGCTGTGGTAGGTTTCCAGCTTCTTTGAGCGCTGGATTTCATTGTCCCACCTAGTCACATACCGCTTCTTTATTTCGTTGGCGATTGAGTTGATTTATTTTTTCGGCAGGTTGTTGATCTGTGTGGGGTTTTGTCCTTGGAGTGAGAGGACAAGTTATTTGATGGCACAGTGTTTAGTGAGGAGGTCCTGGCTTCTCATTGCTCTGTAGCAGTAAGACTGTGGATGGCTGGTGTTTAGGTGGGCCCAGCATGTCAGTGCTCTCTTCTGTCCAGTGAGCAGTAGAGGAAAGCGGCCCAGCTCAGCCCGGCATGCATTGTTTGATGTACTCCTGTGTACTTGGAGAAGGTGTTTTGCAGAATTCCAGATGCAGTATTTCTGTTGGGCTGGTATCCCATTTTGTGGAGTCTGGGAATGTTACAGGGCCGCACACCTCGCTGCCATACAGAAGGATGGGTGTGATGATGCTGTTGAATATTTTCATCCAGATTCGTATTGGTGGTTTGAGGTGGTACATCTGTTTCTCTATTGTGTAGAATGCTCTGCGGGCCTTCTCCTTCAGTGTATTTATGGCCAGGCTGAATTTCCCTGATGAGCTGATTGTTAGACCTAGGTATGTGTAACTCGCTGTCTGTTCCAGTGCATTGTCGTCCAGTGTGAATTGCGATATGGTTGGATGTTTTTTATATTTTTTCTGGAATACCATTATTCTGTTTTTTTCTAGGTTCACAGAGTGCCCAGGCCTGGCTGAATTTTTCTAGTATTGCCAGTTTCTGTTGGAGGCCTTGTTCTGTTGGAGACAGCAGGAGCAGGTCGTCTGTGTATAGTAGAGACTTAATCTCAGTTCCAGCCAAGTTGAGCCCAGGTGCTGAGGAAGATACTAGGGCTGCTGTAAGCTCATTGATGTAAATGTTAAAAAGTGTGGGACTCAGACTGCAGCCCTGTCTAACTCCACAGCCTTGATGGAAGAAGTCAGTCCTTTAGTTATTAACTTTCACGCAGCCTTTGTTTTCAGAGTACATACTTTTGATTGTGTCGTATGTTCTCCCCCCTATTCCGCTCTCTAGTATTTTCAGCAATAGGCCTGGCTGCCAGATGGAGTCAAAGGCTTTTTTGAAGTCCACAAAGCAAGCAAAGATTTTGCACTTGTTGGTGTTGTGGACGTGCTTATTAATCAGGCTGTGTAGGGTATAGATGTGATCCGTGGTGCAGTGGTTTGGCAGGAAGCCTGTCTGGCTTTTACTCAGTACACTGCTCTGTCAGGAAGGTGAGGATTGTGCTGTTCAAGATGCTGTTGAACAGTTTCCCCAGGGTGCTGCTAACACAGATTCCTCTGTAATTGGATGGGTCCAGCCTGTCTCCTTTCTTGTGCATAGGGGTTATCAGTCTTCGTTCCATAGTTCAGGGAAGTAGCCAGTAGTGAGGACCAGGTTGAACATTTTCAGTATTGCTTCTTGTATAGATGGATTGCTATACTTCAGCATCTCTTGTAGAATGCCATCTGGTCCGCTGGCTTTCTTGGTTTTTATTAGTTTTATTTTTTCTTTTATTTCCTGGATTGTGATTGGTATGTCCAGAGGGTTTTGGTTATATTTTATAGTGTTCTCCAGTGATGTTTGTTTGGTGAAGATTTGTTTTTGTTCTTGTGTCAGGTTTTCTTCTGGGATTTCTTGGTAAAGGTCCTTGAAGTAGTTTTTCCAGATGTTGCCATTC